>NC_064042.1:3136381-3445304 GCF_932526225.1 Nematostella vectensis
AACACTTTCAATAAGACAGTTTTTAGCAGCCTAAACAGGCTCTACTGAAACTGTCCCCTTTTTTGAATTGGTCCGGTTACCAAATATCCCCTTGCCCCTCCCCTTTCACCACAGAAAGTCCCCCCTTCCCCTCTCCATCACCACAGCAAAAAGCCATGACAGAAGAACACTAATATGGATAGGTTTCATATCCACACAGACTGTCTCCTTTCACGATGTTGGCGCGGTCAGCGGTTTCTCAGGAGCTCTCGTCTACTGCTGGCTCCAGACACTCATGTCCTACAGGCTACGCGACCACGGTGTCATCAACAGTACAGCGGTCTGCCACACTAGGACCATGCTCTCAACAATTATGACCTTGACATTTATAATATTTCTTGGATTCCAAGCAAAGTCACATTGGGACTGGGACCGAGTGCGTCCTAATTATCATTTTCTCGCCAAGCTGCATTGGGGACCTGAAGATCCCGGATATGTCAGTCACGTGATTAGTAATTTGTCAGAGTGGTCCTATTCCGCGGCGTTTTTGCTTTTTGTTTTGACTTTTTTGACGGAATTTAAATCAATAAGAATAACTTCTGATATCTCGTCGTCCGAGTGTTGGGCGTAAAGTCGGAGTGTTAGGCGATAAGCACGCTATGCAAATTAGATCGCACTTGTCTATCTACCTATCCTCTTTGCGCTCAGTTGCGCATAAGACCTTAATACTTCCCCTCCATTTGCGCCAATCTCGAGCTACCACCCTTGCCTCCTCCCAAGAGTTCCATCCTGCCTCTGCTCTCTCCTTTTCAACCGACCGCCCCCAAGTTGTCTTAGGTCTTCCTACTTTTCTTTTCCCGTCGGGCTGCCATGTAAGTGCAGTGCAGTTCTGAATTAGTTTTTTTATGCGGGAAAGTATGACCTGGCACTCTTTCAACCTCTTCCCCTACATGAAGTACTGACCCTTGGGTATTACATGGCGTATAGGACCTTTTATGCGTTCCAGATTGCACCAAAAGACGTTCGAAATAACCATGTCCGTCAGTTGCTGCGATCCAGGGGGGCAGTGATCCAGGGGAAGGCAGGAATTGCACCCGTTAGGGTGGATTATTAGAAGAAATGTATGGGAGCTAAATTGTACAAATTCTATTTTACAAATTCTTTTAAATTCTACAAATTCTATTTTATTTATTGGCGCCATCCGGTCACTGAAGTATGAATGACCAATAATTCGGGACTTTGGGAAGAAGGTTGAAATAATTGTGGCTTGAAATATATGAGATGTTCTTAAACTTATGCAGATGGCCATTTGCTACAAAAAAATTATTACGTTAAAATGTCACTCTCTAAATAAAGTTTCATTCAATCTGACAAATTGAGTGCGTCTTGAGTATTATCAAATGGATAAATATGGAGAAATTAAGGAGCGTTTTATAATACATAACCTATGTGACTGATTATATCTTAAAACAATGAATATGCTTTATTCATCAAATTTAATCGAAACAAAAAAAGCAATTAGCTTTTCCAAATCAGCCGATGGAAATGGATGCTTTCTCCACTTGTTATTTTGCTAGGGTGAAATGTCGGCTGACAGGGACGTCACTAAACGCAAGCCCCTTTAAGTCGTTAAAGAGTCTTGGTGGATCATTTAAGAAGAGAGAAAAATATCTAGCACCCCACACAGGGAGCTGTAAGTCTACAATACTGCAAAGCTTGGAAGCAATTTAAACTTTTTAGGTGGGCTACCTGTGTGCCCCACGTGGCTCTCGTCGCCTCGTTACCATAGTATCCGCCCCCGTCTTTGGATCTATGAGAAAAAAGTTATTGTCCGCATGTCAATATGCAAAACGTTTTAAAGGACTGCTGTGGGCACAGTCGAAAAAGAAATGGTAAGATTTAAACGTTTGCAGCCTTCAAGGCATTCAACGAGACTACAAAAGGGAGAAATAATTAAACGGGTTAATGTATGAGATATTTATATACTGTGTAATTATTGAAGGGCTGGATGAAGCACACGTAGCGAAACGTTTTCTTGGAGGAATCGCTCACTTCAGCACTTTGCTTGATCTAAAGGGATTCAAAATTGTTTTTATTTGTCAATATTGTTGCCTTTACCGACTCAAATTTATTATGCGGAGAGTGAAAGCAAAAATCGTAAGCCTCACAAACTCCAAGAAATATCTTGTTTGTGTCTCAAACGAGTTTCAAACGAATTTATACCTTATTTATACGATTAATTCTTTTCGATACGTTTATACTTACGTTATGTAAGTATTTTCATATTGTTTATCTCCCTTGTTCTATTATACATTTCCAAAGTGAATAGCGACTACTAGATAATGATTGTCATATGCGTTATACTATACAGCTGTGTCCAATCTTCTTATTGACTTTGTATATTTCTCTATGTGGCGACCACGCTGTCAGTGTTATGGAGTAGACTAGATAGAGATTCGTATATGGATGATGCCCCTTTGTTTGCGACTGCTGAATGTTTTTGTTTCTAATTTGCTTAGTTAGTGACTTCTATGTATTATTCTCTAACTGGCGACTGCCCTTTGAGTTTATTTGTTCTAGAGAGCGATAGTATATTAGTGATGTGTCTTAGATAGGAAGTGATACGTGCGATATACCGTATGTTTTAGCTAGAAACTAGTATGTGTTCTATTTTTAGCTAACGACTGCTATATGCCGTGGTCGTGGACAGAGAAGAGTTCTTCTTCTGTTTCTTATTGCATGTTTATCGACCAGCCTACACTGGAATCTCACCAGAAACGGGGGTAAGCACATCAAAGCAGCAGAAGTATCACCGCTATTGCATCATTATTATTATCAGCAGTATCATCATCATCATCGTCGTCGTCGTCAGCAGCAGCATCATCAGCATCAGCATCATCATCAGCATCATCACCACCACCACCACTATTACCATCACCATCACCATCACCATCACCATCACCACCACCATCACCATCACCATCACCATCACCATCACCATCACCATCACCATCACCACCACCATCATCACCACCACCATCATCACCACCACCACCATCATCACCATCACCATCACCATCACCACCACCATCATCACCATCACCATCACCATCACCACCACCATCATCACCATCACCATCACCATCACCACCACCATCATCACCACCACCACCACTATTACCATCACCATCACCACCACCATCATCACCACCACCACCACTATTACCATCACCATCACCATCACCATCACCATCACCATCACCATCACCACCACCATCACCATCACCATCACCATCACCATCACCATCACCATCACCATCACCACCACCACCACCATCACCACCACCACCACTATTACCATCACCATCACCATCACCATCACCATCACCACCACCATCACCATCACCATCACCACCATCACCACCACCACCATCACCATCACCATCACCATCACCATCACCATCACCATCACCATCACCATCACCACCACCACCACCATCACCATCACCATCACCATCACCATCACCATCACCATCACCATCACCATCACCATCACCATCACCATCACCATCATCATCACCATCAGCATTATTAGCGGTTTTTCGTCATCTTTCTCATAATCACAATCACCATTATTATGATGATAACCCATTTATCAGATGGTCATGATCAACAGATGGGGTACAAGGGGTGCGTTTGCTCTCCCCCCCCCCCCCCCCACAACGGCCGAAAGTCTCTTTCGGTTCGCAATAGACGGGCTATTTGTAGACAAATCTATCAAACATAAGCGAATAAAATAGAAAAGGCATTCTAGATAACTCTGGTATGTCATAAATCTATAAGTCAGACATTTTTGCAGCCAAATCCGATAACGTTCCATGGAGATACTGCAATGGCATAAAAAAAAATCCCTTTTTGTTCTTTCTGGGGAGGTCAGATCATAAATCAGAAACCCTACCCAGAACTTTTCCCCTCCCCCGGAAAATTGGATTCACCTTTTGGATTTCGCACCCCCTAAGAAAAATCCTGGGTATGGGCCTGACTAATGTCATCATCTTATGAAACCTAGACGGTGATGGTAGTGTCTTTGTAGCACCCAAAATCAGCAACAGAATCAACATTCTCCTTCTTTTAGGGGAAGACCTGTGTGTGTACGACAAAGACACTGAGTCAGACACTGGGGTTCACCTTACGAAAGCGCCGAGCTACTCCTGCGGCAATGCCACCAGAGTACAGACACCGGTAGCAGACGACGCTTCTGTTGTCGGGTGCACATCGGACAGCAGTGAGATTATCTATAAGAAGGATGTCAGGCTGCTTGGGCGACCTCTCGATTCAACAAGTAAGACATTTTGTATGGAAAAACGTCATCAACATCATCATCATCACTATCGTCATCACTATCATCATCATCATCATCCCCACCACCACCACCACCACCACCACCACCACCACTATCATCATCATCATCATCATCATCATCATCAGCAGCAGCAGCAGCATAAACAACATAATCACGTGACTACAGTATTTTGTAGCGGGTTTTACAATGCGTGACTACAGTATTTTGTAGCGGGTTTTACAATGCGTGACTACAGTATTTTGTAGCGGGTTTTACAATGCGTGACTACAGTATTTTGTAGCGGTTTTTACAATGCGTGCATTTTTTTTGTACTTTTTATGCATTTTTGCATACATTTTGTGCACCAGAGTTGCGCACGACGCACTATCCTTTGCTAGGTACTAAACCCACTTGCTAATTAGATATATATGTGAATATATGTGTTGTTATAGATGAATGAATTAACGAGTTCGTGTCTCTTTTTCACCCAGGATTCTTAACTATAGGGATCCCAACGGTGGAACGAGTCTACAAAAACATGTCTGTCTCTTACATCGAAGGCACTCTGAACTCCCTCATCTCCCACATGACGGAGGAAGAAATGAAAGAAGTCCTTCTCGTAATTTTTCTCGCTGACTTTAATCCCGCCTCTCGGCATCGCATCCTCCATAAGCTTGAGACTCAATACAAGAAGCACATCGAGTCTAACCTCATCCACGTCATAGAGGCACCACGAGAGTTCTATCCAAGGCTAAACGGTCTGATTCGCACCTTCAATGATAAACCGGAGAGAATGTTCTGGCGCTCTAAGCAGAGTATTGATTACGTGTTTCTATTAGGGTACTGCGAGGGAATGTCGCGGTACTACATGCAATTGGAAGACGATGTCGAATCTGAACCCCGATTTATCGCCACCATAAAGAGAGTTATTGAGAGAAACAAGCAATTCAAATGGACTTTCTTGCAATTTAGTTTTTGGGGTTTCATAGGGAAATTCTTTCGGAATGAAGAGCTGCCATACTTGGGTTTAATGTTGCGAAGGTTTTATTCTGATGTCCCATGTGATTGGAATTTAATGCACTTTAAGAAGCTACGCGGGGACATTGGAGCGATAAATGCGTATTTTGGCGGAGAACAGTTTCATCATATGGGGCATCAATCGTCTTCTTTAGGGACATAAACATTGGTTCAATCAGTGGAAGTTGCCTAGAGACAAAAGTGTAGGGTTAGGGTCGTCCTCCAATTTCACCTTTCGCCCATTATCAAAAAGGTAAAAAGAATTACATATAATTTTGCTAGGGAGTTATATTTTTAAAATCATTTTCTCGCATGATTTTCAGTCATATTCGTTTTAACGAGACATCTTAGTATCCAAAATCCTCTGCTTCCTCTTCATAAGCTGCCTGGAATAGGAACGGGGTTGCATTTTTTTACTTTCGGGGGGGGGGGGGGGGGGTGCACCTATGGTTTAAAACGGTTAGCCTGTGCTCGGTATTTCACTATATTCCTTTAGAATTCTCAAGAATATCGTAGTAAACGTTATACCTGTATTGATTAAATTAGGATATCCGAAAAGGGATGAGCAATGGGGAGCGAGGGTTAGCAAAGAATATGAACTTGACCGAAAACTGACAACGTAAAATGTCTGACAGACTTTGTAATGAACTAGAATTTCCGTTTAATCAAAGCTTCAGTGTGATACTCAACACTTCGAGTCGCATAATTTATGATTTTTGGATTCTATATTTTTGTTTGATACCTCCACACCCGATGGATTTACAAAAGAAAATATGAACTCTAGAATCTGAACTGCTCCAAAGAAATTGAAGAAGAGTAGCTTACGAGAGATTTAATCACAGTATTTTATAAAACCTTAGAACACAAATTATTTTTAGATTGAATGCATTTCAATGTAGCTTGCTTTTGTTGTTCTGGGCACAAAATATTTCATATGCACGTGCATGACTGGACAAAAAAATAACAAAGGGTAAAGGAAGCAATGTAGACCTAGGTCGTAGTGTGCTGCACATGATGACAACATCACTACATTACTATAGCAACACAGATCCCGATATTTTTTTAGTGTACATCTCAGCGAGCTGTGCGTGGCGTAACCGACTAAGACAGGCCTGGGATCCTGGTTATTGCATCCCCATTAATGCGCGGGTACCTCGGGTTCCTTTGTGTTGTACAGTTCGCTAGTAAGCGGCGCTGGGGCCGAAATCTTAAGCTTAGCCGTAAAGCTTTATGCTGCCATACGGTGTTTTAGCGCTTGTCTGGAAGTATGGTCTATTTTTTTCTCATTTTACCGAATATGGACGAGGTTCGATTCTCGGCCATGTCCTCGATTTTTTTTTACATTTACTATCATCACTTTTTATGGCGTTATCATTTTTTATTGTCGCCTTTACGCAGTAACTATATTGCAGCGCATAGCCAGGATTTGCCCACGGGGTGTGCCATGTATGTAGTCTTGACGTTAACATGGCAACGCATACCACAGGGTTACCCATAAGAAAAATTTTGAATTGATATGGAAGCATCCGTCGTTTGTTTTGCAACAGCGGACGCCATCTTGAAAAAGCTTGACCAATCAGCATGCAGAATTCTCAAAACCTTGAACAAATGTTTTTGTAGCGTGACAAGTTGTAGCGCGGGGTGAAAAACGAGCAACATAGATGTACCGGACATGATTGGCGACAAGTTGGAGATTTTGACTCTAGTATTTACCCGCCCATTGAAAAAAGTCTAGGTTTGGAATGTTGTCGCCTGCTTGTAGTCTAAAAGCACCTACAGTCTTTGAAGATTTTTTTATCAATTGTTGTCCATATGATGCAGCAAATTTTGCATTCTTAAAAAATACTTTTTGTGGAAAGGATATCACTTTATTAAAGCAAATATGTTATAAGCGTTTTCAAATACCTGTTAAGCCCGGTTTCGACAGGATTTAGCAAGCATAAACCCTTTTTTCTAAGGGCAAATGATGAAATAATCGAAAATGTAGCAATCGTTATATGAAATATTACCTCTTTCTATTTTCATGTCGATTGCTTTGGCCATTCAAAAAGTGCTAATGGTTCCTATATGCTAAAATTTTACTACACATCATTACAGCACAATACAAGGAGCAAGAACAAAGGCTTCTAAGTACATTCACGCAAAACACATGCTACCATTACCAGACATGAACATGTTGCATAGTTAGCTAAAGGGGCGCTCCGAAGCCTTCTTTATGATGTAAGAAACTCAAGGCTCTGGCTTTCATCACAACTACGTTTTACCAGAATGTTGCTTCTTCCTATGTTTTACTTGATGCTTGGGCTTCTATCTGGTCTTATTATCATGCTGTTGTTTTGTGAATTTTCATGCAGCCGAGAATCGGTTGGAGCAGAAAGCGAGGAAGATTTGGATGTCAACAAGAATATTCAAAGCGAAGAACAAGATACTGACGACAATGGTTCGCAAATGAAACCTATGACACTTATACGAGAAAGTAAACGGTCGCTTGTCAAACTTTTGAGTAGAAAAGAGTCAGCAACTGCTATTTGAAGATGGTTCGAGGTTGCTTCCGTGGTACCATTCTACGAGTATAGGTAGCCCTCAACTCGCCACTCGAACTTCGCGCGGTCACCTTCGGTAACTTCGACCTTGGTCAACTTTTCCTTGAACTCTGGTCTTGTTGCGTCTATGATGTTCAGATGTAGACTGGTTCTACCGAGGTCCGGACTTGACACTTGTAGGGTCCCGTATCTTTGGCCCAAAAGTTTCCTTGAGTTTAAAAGCCTCAGAAGAAACGACTTATTTGTACGCCAAGATCTCTTTGGAAAAACAAGTAGAAAATCAACGATACATAAGAGGGTAGTCAATCCATTTTACAAAAGGCGATGGTTATGTTAGATTTTCCAGGTGCAAATGGAGAAGGGGAAGACATAAGCAGTGGTTGTGCCGTTGCATCTTGTTTACAGAAAAAAATGGCAAATCACTCTCCAGACATAAACGAATTTCGTATTTTATGTCACGATCAAAATAAATAAACAAAGGTATAAGTCTATAGAATCTTGCCGTAAACAGTCATGCTTGTATAACTTTTGATAACAGCCTATCAGCTTAACAAACAATGGTTCACTTGTTTAACCAACACGCAGAAATTTCGATCCAGGCAGTTAACTGAGTTTTACTTCTAACTGCAAAAAGATCAAATCTGCCTTTTAAAATATAATGTATGTATATGCCAAAAAGCCGAAATGATTTAAACTTATGCGCGAAAAATGTAAGCTATTATGCCATCTGATCCTGATAACGAAAAGCCGTCAGCCTTTATATTACCATTACCCAGGAGATAAAGCCATAACTGGGCAAATCCAGATATGCAAATCACGGAGTAATAGAATATGCTATTGATTCTGAAAAAAAATGTGCCTAAAATTATAAATCTTATTACGCAATTCAAGCTAGATCATGTCTGCCTTTTTAATTCGTTAATTATCCCAACTGTTCTTGGGTTCCCATGAGCATTTTGGGCGCGTTGCTTACTTAGCCATCGACCGCTAAATTTCGTGTTTTCTTATCAAAGAATCGCAAAATCTTAGACACTTTGCATATGATATCTCTTTGCGATATATGCGCACACCACCCCCTAACCTGTTTATTGTCTCTTCTAATTGTGTACTGTCAATCATGTCACGCAAGCTGCAAAACTGTCGTCACACAACAAATGCACACATAAACACATGGACCATGAAATCGAGATGAACCACCATGTCACAACATAACGCTGCCATCAGAAGATGACAATGATACCGAGTTCGTAGGTACACATCTCGCTTGTCTCGCCAAATTTGGGCTAACAACTATCAGCTAAAGTCATGTTCATTTTGCAGGATTATATTTTGAGCCAAAATTAATTGATGTGAGTTGATGATACAGCTTGATGCAAAGGGATATGAATTGGCTTAAGTTGAATCGTGGATTTTCAAGTCACTCAGATTTTGAAAATTCACTCTTACGGTTTCTACGAATGAAGGAAATGAACATTTCGTGAAAGTTATTTTCAAACACAATTATATAGATAATGTATTCATAGTCTAATTTATAAACTAGTTAAGTCTCAAAGTCTTTATTAAATTATCAAAACTTTTAGTAAAGCCAAGTATGATTGTTTCTATGGTTGTGGCCTTTGTAGATGAAATGAAGTTAGTTGATTTTATTTTGAGTAACTTTAAAACATTCAAAAATAACATATTTTGTTACGCTTCTCTGCGCATGCTTGACATCTTGTATCCGCTGACTTGCTAGGTAAGTGTTCGAGAATAATGCGTTTACTAGAGTCTTACTGAACCAAATACTTAGTAAGTCAAAGAGCACGGGCTTGGTTCTCATGATGTCGATCATATGACTACAAAGATATTGCTGGATGCGACAACACTCAGATGTTTGGGAAAATGTGAAAGAGCCCTTTTCAGCCACACTTTTGTTATTGTTTCCATCAATATTAGAAGACAATTTATTAGAAGAAACCCCTAGATAATCACTCAACATTAAACTTTAGCTCTATTTTCAAAATTCGAATAAAAAAAGATATGTTAAAACCTAGCCCGCCATAATAAGGGCCGTGTATACCGTCTTTTTGGATAAGGTCGTTAGCGTCTCTTACCGAGCTTCATTAGCTAGTATTAGCTTGTATTATCGGGGAAGTAAAAGAACGACTTGGATCACTGGCCCGTGGAACCATCTTCTTTGGCTTAGCTCACGTTAGAAAACATATATACACTCAAACATTAGTCTATAGCGTCTCGTGCGTACTTTTCAGGACACGCTTTGGGCATGTCTCGAGATAATGATTTGCCCTAAAAAATAGTTAAATTGTGTTTGTTATCACACAGAACACCGAGACACTCTTCTACCAACAAAAACTAGCAAGACCAGACGACACAGAGAGACAACAAGATAATCACGTTCAACGGTAGATGTGCCATGTGCTAGTCACGTGCTTTAGAAGACACAACGCGTGCTAGTTACGTGCTACGGAAGACACAACACATGCTAGTCACGTGCTACAGAAGACAACACGTAATAGTCACGTGCTACATAAGACATAAGACATAACACGTGATATAGAAGACAACACGTGATACGGGAGATGTGCCACGTGCTACAGAAGACGCAACACGTGCTACGGAAGACGCAACACGTGCTACGGAGGATGCGTCAAGTGCCAGTCGCATGTTTTGGAAGATGCGCCACGTGCTGTGGGAGATTGGCTAAGAAGTTTGTGTGGCTAATTGCCGCCTCAACTGTGTTCCTACTATGTGTCCAGATAATCGTATTCCTTTCTTTTTCACCTGAAGATGAAGATGTGCTGTACACCTTGAGACCATTACACCTACCCAGAAGACGAAACAAACCGTCGGACACATTTCTCGTCCATTCGCGCTACACAGGCGACATCCCGAGATCTGACTTAATCAAGTTTGTGGTAGTGTTATCGCAAGGTCTTTCACAAAGTCAGCAAAGACTAGGGCTTCATTTCTTTGAAAAGACGGATTTAAAGAGTATTCAGTATCTGAAAAAGATATTGGAAACGACCCCTGGGCTAGACGGCGCGTCCTGTCTCTCGTACTCATTACAAGAATTGTTTTCTGAGAAACCGGACTCCTCGCAAATGCAGGCAGGTGAGGGGGAGACAAAGCGGAGGCTCGAAAGTGCAGTTAGTAAATCCTGGTGTCGATTTAAAAGACGAGGCTGGAGTTTGATTATTCGCAATACTGGACCAATCGAGTCAATAAGCGTGAGGAATGTTCCTGGTAGTGATCTGATCGAGCATGCAGTGGCAGCACAAAGGTGTAATATCGTCGAGGGGCCATTTTTAATGAAGAAAGAGAAGTTCTTGCAATTGAAGGGATGGCGCTCAAACTTTGGCAGAGCCGCAGTGTTAGACTTTTTCCTCCGATCAAAAGGCAAACTTAACATTGCCAAAGTAACCGGATGCTTCATGAGCGAACAGCTTTACATCGCAGACCGTGGAATGAACGAGGGACTTGGGGACTTCCCGGATTATGCCGAACTTGGTTTGGTCCATGGAGTCCTTAGAATTATTCAGGAGAATCGAGTGGAATGGACTGTTTGCGCCGCGCATGGCGAGCTATGCAAGGAGCAGCCGTACACCCCGTCCCAGGACTTCCCGGTCGTTGCCATGCCAATATGCTGTAGCTCCATGCTAGCGATCATGCTTAGGGACATTGTGAAGGGACTAAATGCCATAGGGCTTGAATACAGGGTGGTATTTGGTACCCTCCTTGGGGCGGTCCGGAGCGGGGCAATCATTCCCTGGACCCACGACCTTGACCTTGCCATTCGCAAACGCGACTATGACAACAAGACGATCTTTGTGACTTTACAAAGACATTTCAGAGGGAGATACTATATCGGGTTTCACGCGCATATGAGACGAGCAATCGCCTTATACCCGCCTTACGCGACCTTTAACCGCTCATTATTTTATGGCCCTGAGGACCTTGAGGGAGAGAAGTTTTTTAGTGCGAATGTAATGGGTGCAGTAAGGAAACTGAAGCTGGATACGGACTGGCGAGCGAGAGGCTATATGGACTTTAATCTTGGCCCCGAGGTATGGTGGAAAAACGCGTCTAAGGTGACGATCAACGGGCGCGAGTACGTGACGGTAAAGGACGCGGAAACCGAGCTAAGGGATTGGTACGGGGAAAGCTGGCGTCAGCCGGTACATCCGGGTAACACGTGGAGAGGACTATCAGATAAAGGCGCCGCATGACTTGGTCACGTGGCTAGTCACATGGGTAATACGTGGAGGGGATTATCAGATAAAGGCGCCGCATGACTTGGTCACGTGGCTAGTCACATGGGTAATACGTGGAGGGGATTATCAGATAAAAGCGCCGCATGGCTTGGTCACGTGACTCGTCTCACATGGGCAACACGTGGAGGGGACTATCAGATAATGGCGCCGTATGACTACGCCGACACCTGGATATTGAAATGACCAGTTAACTACCCGTACTGCCCGCGTAGCATGCTAAAGTAATTAATTGATCATAAAATTAGATGAATGTAAACCAGAAAATTAAATTCCTGGCAGTCCTAGAGAGTATTTGAAAATAACTATTTCTTGATAACGTGGTTATTTTTATTGTCATGATTGACATGACCATGCTCCACCATGCTCCTCAACGAGAGCACGTCATAGTCGTAGCAGGCCTCGAATTATTGGAGGGGCACGATAACAAAAAGAAAACAATGGGGGCACAGTCACGCCCCTACTGGCCAATTCCTTTTAATTTTTCAAAACAATCGGGGCACAGTCACGCCCCTACTGGCCAGTTCCTTTTAATTTTTGAAAACAATGGGGGCAAAGCCACGCCCCTACTGGCCAGTTCCTTTTAATTTTTTGAAAATAATGGGGGGAGGGGCCACGTGCTCCCAGTGCTACGGCGATGCATGTACTGGTATACTCGCTCTCACGTGACCAGTTAGATAAAGCACGTGGAAAGTTCACACCAGCTCATGGATTTTGCCACGTGATCCTTGCGCTCGTCATATGGCTGGCATATGATTGGTATAACTAGAAAGACTTACAGATAAGCTGTAAAAAAAATAAATGGCCTGTGAAGGCGTGGTGTAGACAAGCTAGGAATCAACAGCAACGCGAGCAAGAAACTGTCTTTTTGCTCCGACGAAGGGCTAACGCCCGAAACGTCAGCTCAACTACTCTGTTCCACAGGGGCGTTCAACATACTTTTTTAATGATGTGTTGATTTATAGCTTGGCACTGCTTCCTTTCACATGATCACACGTCATAACGCGGGCACATGGTTGGCTGCGTCCTTCCACATAGTCACGTGATTGCTAACGCCCATAGCTTCCAAGACCGGCTCTATTCTTCCATCAAACAAACCAAAGACACCACCTATGAGAGCAGAAATCCGAATTGGAATGATGACATACACACGTCAAGGGCAATGCACATTTGTCTGTTTAGCCTTTAGATTGGTACATTTTTGGAACAATTCGAGTCAGTCTTCGTGATTTCCTTAAAAAGCCCTAGACGGCCACACCTCTCTTTTTGTTTACGTTCAGTGTTAGGAAGACAAGATACTAAAGAATCCAAATAATCATCTAAAATTAACCAATAAAGTATAAAATAAGCATTACACTTTATTTACTAAATCCAAAATATCAATAATAAATAATAACAAAATATCGCAGCAGCTTTTAGAAATCAGCGGATAAAAATGGAGGCTTTCTCACAAGTTGTTTGTTGCTATCACGACAAAATGGCGGCGGGCAGAGATATCCCATGCACTTACCGGTGTGAATGTAAAGTACGCGTTTGCCCTTGAATCGCGAAGGATTATTTTTCATCTCCGCCAGCATTCCACGGACTGACTTGATCGTATAAACTGGGTCAAGCATTATTCCCGTGGTTGATGAAATTCGGACAATATCCTCTGCAAAGAGAATAAAAGCAATTTTCAACGGTGAACCGGTAAATTCCTTGCTTTGGGTTGAATATCGTTATTCTTGCAAATTTAAAGAATTGTTTAAGAAGCGATTGAATTCTTGATTGAGACAAAGAGTTGCAGAAAATTTATCTGTGACCCTAAAATTGAGAGATGACATGTCAATTGAAATGTAATTCCTCCTCCAACTTTTCGAGCTAAACTGCTAGTTAGACAAACTCACAAAACCCAGTAGCCGATCTTCCAGCTTAGTCCCAGACCTTGCTTGTGGTATCCTGTGCTTGGAGATGAACCGTAAAGTAGCGCTTAAAAAAACCCTCCCCCCCTTAAATGGACGGATCCTAAAAGAGAGGAATTTAAGTCTGCTTGAAAGTAAAACTTATATATAATATATTTATCCACCCTTTTTCATGTAGCCCAAATCCTTTCTAAGAAATAAGCTGGGTCCCGCCTAGAAAGTCAGGGAGCACAATGTACTGACCTAGCTCCTCGGTTGTAGAAACAGCATAACCCTTTCCCTTGTAGCCCTCTATGATGTCTAAGATATCTTCCGCATGTACGTCCGTAAGACCGACAGATACAAGCTCCTCATTCACACACTTGTAGAAGAACGCCGCATCATCGCATACGTTTACCGCGTGACATCTGCACAAGAATGTAACAAATACAAATCTGGATATTTATGCTTTATGAGGACTGTACAGGCCCGCAAATGATCCCCGGCCCGCAAACGAACCCCCAAAAAGCATACGGTGGCCCGCAAATGATCCCCTGCCCGCAAACGAACCACCAAAAAGCATACGGTGGCCCGCAAATGATCGCCGGCCCGCAAACGAACCCCCAAAAAGCATACGGTGGCCCGCAAATGATCCCCGGCCCGCAAACGAACCACCAAAAAGCATACGGTGGCCCGCAAATGATCCAGGCCCGCAAACGAACCCCAAAAAAGCATACGGTGGCCCGCAAATGATCCAGGCCCGCAAATGATCCCGTAATAATTTACGGAATGGAACGTGGAATAAAGTGCTCGACTCTATACTAGATATAAAAAGAACACTTTCTTTCTGTTAAAGGAAATTATACATCTAATTAAAAAAATAAAAAGAAATTAAAAAAATAAAGCAATATATTTTCTCTTAACTCTCAGTATTTATGTGGAAAGATTAGACTTCTATCACAAGATTAATTGTTTTGGGGTCATTTGCGGGCCGGGATCATTTGCGGGCCTGCTGTGCTTTTTGGAGGGTCATTTGCGGGCCGGGGATCATATGCGGGCCTGCTGTGCTTTTTGGAGGGTCATTTGCGGGCCTGCTGTGCTTTTTGGAGGGTCATTTGCGGGCCTGCTGTGCTTTTTGGAGGGTCATTTGCGGGCCTGTACAGGTCAGCTCATCCTCCCGGAACCAGAAGAACCTAAAGGATAGCACTTGGGGCGAAATTAATACCCTAAGGGATAGCACTTGGGGCGAAATTAATACCCTAAGGGATAGCACTTGGGGCGAAATTAATACCCTAAGGGATAGCACTTGGGGCGAAATTAATACCCTAGAGGATAGCACTTGGGGCGAAATTAATACCCTAAGGGATAGCACTTGGGGCGAAATTAATACCCTAAAGGATAGCACTTGGGGCGAAATTAATACCCTAAGGGATAGCACTTGGGGCGAAATTAATACCCTAAGGGATAGCACTTGGGGCGAAATTAATACCCTAGAGGATAGCACTTGGGGCGAAATTAATACCCTAAGGGATAGCACTTGGGGCGAAATTAATACCCTAGAGGATAGCACTTGGGGCGAAATTAATACCCTAAGGGATAGCACTTGGGGCGAAATTAATACCCTAGAGGATAGCACTTGGGGCAAAATTAATACCCTAAGGGATAGCACTTGGGGCGAAATTAATACCCTAAAGGATAGCACTTGGGGCGAAATTAATACCCTAAGGGATAGCACTTGGGGCGAAATTAATACCCTAAGGGATAGCACTTGGGGCGAAATTAATACCCTAAAGGATAGCACTTGGGGCGAAATTAATACCCTAAGGGATAGCACTTGGGGCGAAATTAATACCCTAAGGGATAGCACTTGGGGCAAAATTAATACCCTAGAGGATAGCACTTGGGGCGAAATTAATACCCTAGAGGATAGCACTTGGGGCGAAATTAATACCCTAGAGGATAGCACTTGGGGCGAAATTAATACCCTAAGGGATAGCACTTGGGGCGAAATAAATACCCTAGAGGATAGCACTTGGGGCGAAATTAATACCCTAAGGGATAGCACTTGGGGCGAAATTAATACCCTAAGGGATAGCACTTGGGGCGAAATTAATACCCTAGAGGATAGCACTTGGGGCGAAATTAATACCCTAAGGGATAGCACTTGGGGCGAAATTAATACCCTAAAGGATAGCACTTGGGGCGAAATTAATACCCTAAAGGATAGCACTTGGGGCGAAATTAATACCCTAAGGGATAGCACTTGGGGCGAAATTAATACCCTAAAGGATAGCACTTGGGGCGAAATTAATACCCTAAAGGATAGCACTTGGGGCGAAATTAATACCCTAAAGGATAGCACTTGGGGCGAAATTAATACCCTAAGGGATAGCACTTGGGGCGAAATTAATACCCTAAGGGATAGCACTTGGGGCGAAATTAATACCCTAGAGGATAGCACTTGGGGCGAAATTAATACCCTAAGGGATAGCACTTGGGGCGAAATTAATACCCTAGAGGATAGCACTTGGGGCGAAATTAATACCCTAAGGGATAGCACTTGGGGCGAAATTAATACCCTAAAGGATAGCACTTGGGGCGAAATTAATACCCTAAGGGATAGCACTTGGGGCGAAATTAATACCCTAAGGGATAGCACTTGGGGCGAAATTAATACCCTAAGGGATAGCACTTGGGGCGAAATTAATACCCTAGAGGATAGCACTTAGGGCGAAATTCATACCCTAAGGGATAGCACTTGGGGCGAAATTAATACCCTAAGGGATAGGACAAGCATTTGTACAGTTTTTTAGGGAGAGTCTTCCCCATGGCTCATCCTACTAATGGTGTATTTGTGCATTTATATAGGATATCAATCAGTTGCTCTTTGTTATTATTTACATTTAAAAAATAATCAATCATCCACGATTGAAGTTTGTTACCTGAGTAACAACATTTGATGAGTGCCTAAGTTACTTGATGGAATTTAGATGTTGGAAATGGATGGCTCACATTGCGCAGGAGTGTACAATGGCAGCATGATTAGCCAACACGCATTACTTTAATCGTTATAATTAATTTAATAACCAATCTATTATGCTGCAATGGGTCAGGTCCCATTGATTTTCCAACACCTTCACTGCACCTTAATCATCAAACCATCTGACGCAAGGCCTCATTTAATACTCACTTAAGTTTGTTACCAGTCAAGTAGTTCCCGATAGCTATACCTGCTGCTGTACCAGAACTGCCAACACACATAACCATATCATCAAACTCATCCAGGACATTCTAGAAAGAGAAACAGAAAGCTTCTTTTATCAAATTGTAAATCGTTGGCAGTTTTCTTTATTTGTTTCTTATACTAAATTTTTTAACTGTGGTGCACCAAGGATCTTTGAAAGGGTGGGCCAACTTATGGAAACAATATCTTAGCTTCCCTTAGCTTTATTGGGTAAAAAAGATAATTGGACATAGGAAACCACCCCTGCATTTGCCACCTTTAAACTTCATATAAAACTCCTTCATATAAAAGTCCCATTTAAGACATTTTCTCCTCTATTGTAAGTAATGTCTCATACGTATTTTTGACTGCTAGAAGGAGGGGGGCCCAGGGCCCTCTCTTTGGCTATGCCACAGGGGGCAAAGTATATATTCCTCTGCATTCGCCACTGTTCAACAAGTATAAATCTCCCAGGATCCAGAGATACATACTGCTGTTAGCTGGTTCATCCAAAAAGAAAATATAAAAGTGTAATGGCCAGTATTACGTTGTTTTTATTATGAAGCTCCCTTACATAAGCCATATAACAATACCTGTTTGGTCAGTTCATGAAAAGCTGTGATGTAACCAAACAAACCAATCTCATTAGATCCACCCAAAGGGATGACATATGGTGACTTCCCCTGTTGCCTGTGAATAGAAGAGAATATGTACCTTTTAAGGTGTTCAAACACTCCACACCCAGGACATAACTCTATATAAAAGTAGAAAGGGTCATCCTATCTTTTAGGGTATAAAATTATTCATGGGAGTCCCCACCTCCCTCTGTGACTTTACACTTCTATAACAATCTGTCTTTAAACATGCACTGGCAAAGTAGTGCCATAACACAGTAATTATCATTGGAGAGCGGTAAACCATTGTTTGCTTTTGGTGGAATGAAATAATATGAGGCTCGTAACACTTGAGGGGGGTAGAAGGTACATACCCCCAGTGCCCCACCCCTTGTCACCAGCGGCGTGGCCAGGATTTTTATCAGGAGGGGGCCCAAAAGGGACTTTCAAGGCATTTTCTTCTGTATTTTAGATAATGTCTCATACATTTACTGTATTTTTGGCTGCTAGAAGGGGGGGCCCGGGCCCCCTGGGCCACCCCCCTGGCTACGCTCCTAGTCACGGCCCCCAAAAGCTTGGTAAAAGTTTGCCACTCTTTTGGTGCGCAAATACAAAATGAACGAAGCCATTTTTTTAAAATTCCATGCGTCACTGGGCAAGAGAAGTCTGGAGGCACTGGTACCCAGGGTATTTCCATTTGGAATTGCACTTCAAAGAATGTTGTTAAAACTTGGTGTAATGAATGAGCATAAACCTGAGTTTTTCTGCCAGATTTTCCATTCTCATTTTGAGCCCTGATTCATATCCCTCATACGGCACCAGCATCAGATGACTGCCTACCAGTCGATTCAACAATAAGTTGCCATGGTAACCAGCAGGGGGGTCCTGGATAAAAAAGTTTTAGAGCAATATCTTTCTAAGGAATAAAAAAAGTTGTGTTATAGATGATTTTCCAACCCAGTCTCTAGAAGACAAGACAATTTGCATAATAGAAAATCTGCAATCAGTGCATGGTGCTTTTATACCAATGTAAATGTTAAACTTTTGATTTGAATGTGTAGAGGGAAGGAAGAAAGTCAATGTCCAGTCATCTTAAACGTGTTGCTTTCTGGTATTTAGATGAATACATCCATCTCTCCTTCAACACCTAACCCTGATACCAAGTCATACGCACCTTATCTTTGTGTCTAAGAAGCAGGTAACAATCCATATTCAGTTCTCTTGCAGCAACAGCTGTTGCTCTGCAGTGATTAGACTGAATTCCTCCACAAGTAATGACTGTATCACATTTCTTTTTTATTGCATCTGCCATAAGAAACTCTAGTTTGCGAACCTGAAATGAGTAAGGGAAACTTGACTGGATCCTACATCGAAAATGTTTCAAAAGGTTTTCAGTTTCCAACCTTGTCTTCCATCTAAATGTTAAGTATTATCCTTTATCCATTAGTATTATCCATTTTTATTTGGTTTGCTCCACTATCAATGCCTACAGGCTTGTTAGGTGGATTTGATTTTGATTTGCTTTATTAGGGCTCCCCATTAAAAGTAAAACTATGAACTGTGGTCAATAGATGGTGTGTTTTCACATAGCAGTGAAGGATATTCTTAGGGAGGATATACTTATCTGACAAGAGAGGAATATTGGTTTACTCGTCACTGCCAAATCTACTGGTTTGGCAGAAGACACCCTTTTTACCCTTTACTCCAAACTTCCTTTATGTTTACTAATATTTACTGTACTCTTCCAGTTAAATTTCTTAATATTTTGTACTTTCTCATGATTTTTTATATCTCAAGGTTGGCAGATTAGTATATACTGAATCATTTATTAAGGGTTGTACAACTTTGTGGCAAAAACTTGGCTATCAACAATAAAAATACAACAGCAACAACTACATCATTTAATGGGCCGGTTTACCTTGTTACCAGAAAGTGTAGAACCAGTAAGATCATCTCGTTTAATGCACAGCTTAAAGTCACCAGGAAGTCCAGGTGGATGCCAGGGATGAATAGGGGTGTTTCTCCTTGCTAACTATAGAAGGGTTAGAAATACAAGACATAATCTTTAAATAATCAATTAATAATCAATCACAATCAATACCAGTCAGTAGCAACCAATAACATTCAATTGGTTGATAAATAGTTGAATGGTAATCAATAATGGAATGTAGCTTTCATATATTGATTAATTATATATTTAGATAAGTATCGATACCAATCGATGTCACTAGCTGACAGTTCTCTTTTGGTATTTTGGTATGGTATTTTGATTATTAATTGATTGGCAAATACCAATCGATATTGATAAAACAAGGTTCTATTGTATTGACTGATATTGATTTATTGTTCTGTCTGATAATTCATTGAAGGATATATACACCGTGTAACTGAAGTTGATGGCTTAGGGGCAGTGTCATGGTAACAGCTTTGCAATAGCTATCCGGCCCGACACAATGGATTTCTGTCAAATTCTAATATTGACTTTATGAGCCTTTGGTACATATGCATACCTGTCGACTCTCCCGCATTAGGCAGGAGTCTCAAAATTTTGGACCTCTTCTCCCGCTTTTCTGCGTGGAGCACCAACCCCCCACTTTTTAGCCATTTTAATTGCTAAGAAAAATCCTTTAATAGAAAATCGACATTTTTCCTTTTTTTTCTATTTTTTGTAGCACCAAACATGTGAGATCTATTTTGTGCTTGAGAGCTTTCTGAAGGGCAAACGTCTGCTGACTGGCTCAGTAAAAGCAGGAAAGCCATTTATCTGCTTTAGCTTGCTCGCCCCTTTGAGGGTATACCCCACCGCTCTCCCAAAAAATTCTCAAGCCTTGAGATTTTCTGAGGGTGACAGGTATGCATGTGGGAGACTTAAAATTCAAAGGAAATAAGCAATAAACATAGTTTTCAATAAAATATTGCATATAATTTAAACAAGGCATTAACAACTTAAAGTTCAACTGTTTGCAGACAATTAAAAGCCTACAATAAACACTGACTCCAGACATGCGCAGTACCATGACGCTGCCCATTTATCTTCATTTACTCTTCAGAAACGTACCTCTACGTAATGCGAGGGAATTTTTCTTAGATTACGAACCCATGACGGGGGGACATAAGGGACAAGATCGGCCATTTTTTTTACGCAAGTTCCAAATGAGCGGTAAGTAAAACTCATTCCTGTTATGTTTTTCGGTGTTTTGCTACTAAACTTCCAGGCGTTCCTTGCAGCTTCAGAGGTAGCGTGGACCGAGAAACCACAGACAACCCACGAAGTCGTCAACAAATATAAGGCTAGAACAATCAAGGGACGAAAGGAACATTGCAAACGTGGAGGGGGGTGGAGGTTTCCGTCGTGTATGTTATTTTTCTTGTCTTCAAAACGTTTTCTTATCGAATATGATTTTTTTTCCTTATCCACCCCCTCGCCTTCATTTTGTAAGAGTCCGTCCATACATTTTGGATACTTTTATAATTGAGGAATTCTGTACTTGTAGGGGCGAAATGACTGGTTTCAAAAACAGGGGGAGGGGATGCAATAAGAGGCGAAAAGTTACCCTTTTGTTACCCAGCGAGCCTCCGGTTTTTCCGCAGACGGAGTAAAAAGGAAGAACAGATGATATTGAACGTAATTTATTAGCTATATACAAAATATACAATATTTTCAAAATTAAATTTCGAAAGATAAGCAAAGGTTCGCCAGCGATGTATTATCAATGTCACGCGCAAAGGATCCTAGCTCAGCTAAGGACTGCTACCTTTACGCCGGCCAGTTCATAGCTCAATTGCGAATCATCTAGCGGGCGTGGACTCGTCTCGTCACTGAAGCCGTTGAAACTCACAAACCGCCTGATGTAACAGCCAACACTTCGCAGGGTCTTGAACTCTAGAAGAACGGCCTTCCCGTCAGGATGTCTAAATCCATTCTGATCGCGATTATGCGAATCAAACAACAACCAGGTTTGAGATGTCTTAAATAAAGCGATTGTATAAAGTAGATATCTAACAATGAACATGTCATATTCGTTTAGAGAATCTACACTACTCTCAAAGCCTGGTAGTGGGTTGTTCTTGTCTGTGCCATCGTTCATAATGTCACCACACATTACATCACTTCTCTTTAAGTGGAAGTGCCGACCCCGTAGTTTGATATCTAGCTCTATCTCATCAATGTGGAGAAAGGCGGTTTTAGGGCGATTCATTTTCTCTTGAGTCTCCCTGTGTTTTCTGTCCCCGGTGAAGATTATATCATCCATATCTGCAGGCGTCCAGAGCAATGGACTTTTGCTAGTCGCTCTGAGGATTGCGCAGAGAGCAATAGAACAACACTGTACTCCTGGGATGATAAGTCTTCCGTCCCCTTGGTGCATATTTGCCTTGACGAGAAGACGCGAGCTGCTCTTGCTATCACGTGAATCGTAACTATGAACAGAAATACACAAAAAAAAACACATCTAGTTTACCACCTTTGAACAATTTAGCATCTTCTTTATATACCCCTAGCCCCCCCCCCCTCCCCACTTAACCAATTTAACCTTTATAGCGCAAGAAGTTCCAAAACGGCAATACAGGATGAAAGAGCAACATTTCAAAGACAACCTCCACCCGTCTTCCACCGATCAATTTTCCGTTACTTTCTTAGCATTTTCAACTTGCTTAGCCTCTTACCTACTATTTGATCTTGCGCCATCTTGTACCATACCATTCGTCTGGTATGATTCTCTGTGGTTTTCTCTCCCTATGCTGTTTCCCTTTTGGGTCGCTGTGTCGTATGAACTCCTCTTGGTGGTGGAAGGCGTGGAAGGTCTACCCATTACTCCACAGGCGTGGCCCTTTCTGGGGTAATCAACTCCATGATTGTTCAGATGCTTTCCTTTTTTGGTTGATCCTAGAGAACGATATGATTAAACTACCTTCTCGTAAGACAACTTAACTAACGATATGTAAGGAATGACTTACTTTTTTCTGCTTCGATCTTACTCTGACTGTGATGTTTCGTCACATGCGCGTCATCGCGCGACTCTACACGAGGCTCCTTCTTCGATGCATCTTCTTGTCCTTTTGGAGTAACTGGCTTCTTGACGGACACGCTTTCCTTGCTCTTTTGTTTTTTGCTCTCTCGGAGATTGATTTTAGCTCCTTGCACAGACAATTGTTCAGCCTCTACGTCCATTTTGTTTGCCGTCTTTCTCGACTTGTTCTGCTTTGTCTGCACGTTGAGCTTATTACTCCCCTTGAGCTTTCCTTCTTGTGCATCGGTAATACTTGCGGCAAGTTCGGAAGCTGTCTTATGAGGAGTCATCTCTTCAGCCTGATGGCCGATTTCATCACGTCTCACGTCTGATGACTCTGTCACGGGGTAGTGCTTAGGAGGTACAACGTCTTGTTCGACTATAGCTTCTGTCTTTAATTTATAAAGGATGGATTCCTTTCCTATTACCGATAATTCCTGATCGTTTTCTTCCTGTGGGCAGTCATTTTTGTCTTTCCGTGATCTGCGTTTAGATGTTTTCGGTCTTTGGTTTTTGCGCTTCGCCTTCTTCTTCTGTGCTTGGGCGCATTTATGAAGGAGCTGCTGGTTTTCTTTGCTAGTGTCCCCATCATTAGTAGACATCGGAGTTGTGCGATCCGAGGGAAGCTCCCGATCAACGCCTTCATTAGGAGTATGCACAACACCTGCATCAGTTGCTAGGTTAGCATCGTTGTCATTCTTTGATACTCGATCATCTCCGCCCCTGATCTCCAGCTGTGGTTCTTCTACACTTGATGAATCTTCGTCTTTTTTGAGATACATTCGTGTTGCGTCCCTGTGGATTATTTGTGTTTGTTCCACATATATGAATGTCGAAGCCAATTGTTTGCCACCATCTACTGAACAATATTCATGTGGCTCACCTTCTTCTTCAAGGTGAGCTGTCTCAGACTCAGCCACTGGATCAGGGTCTGTTGTCATAGTTGTAACACCGTCAGTGCTACCTTTGGGTAACGTTTCTGACTTTAAGCACTGAGGCTCTTCTTCACAAGATTCATGCTGCTTTAGCACAGTGTCTTCGTCTTGACTTTTCTTTCCCAGCGAAGCCGACTTAGACTCATACACTGGATCAGGAACTGGTGTATTGGGTAAACCTCCTGCAAAGTCTGTAGCCAGAGTAGTAACACCGTCTGTGTAACCTTCGGATAACGTCTCTGTGATTCGACACTGAGGCTTTTCTAAACAACATCCATGTTGCTTTAGATCAATATCTTCGCTTTGACTTTCCTCTCCCAACGAAGCTGACTTGGACACAGACACTGGATCAGGGACTGATGTATTCGGTAAAACCAAGTCGAGTACCTCAAGATGTACTTGCACACTGGTAGCACGGATTTTGTTTGCATCGAGGCAATCCTGATGCTCATCCTGTGACAGCTGGATGGCAGACGATGGAAGCGCTGCCATATGCTCTGGCGCTGTGGCAAAGTCATCGATTAGATGAGTTTTCCGTGATCCACGAATGCCAGGAAGGTAGGGCTCCATGAAACCCGAAGGTAATTCAACAACCATTTGTCTCAACAGCGAGAACATCTCTTCAATCGCCATGATGCAAGCTTGGTCTTGTTTTGTCTCCTCGTCCTGAGCTTCCTCCTTCACGAAACCAAATACAGACACTGATAGAGGGCGGGCTGTTGTATCCATGAAACCCATGCCAATTCCCTCAAGGTCTATTTGCAGTGTGGATACACTGACTGTGTTAGCCTTAAGGTGCTCAGACATCTCTGCCACCATCCACTCATGCTCATCATGTGACACCTGGCTGACAGAAGATAGGAGAGTAGACATGTTGTCTGGATTTGTTGCGCAGTAATCCATCAGATGAACCTTGACGCGATGTCGAATGATTGCATGTCTACCATGCATGGTAACAAGCACAGGTCTTTTAGCTGATGACGGAGGCTCCATTTGCTCAAGCTCTAAGCTGAGGGGTCTCATCAGCGTATTCAGAAACTCGGCGAGTGAGGGATGGAGTGTGACCTGACGCCCCTGGCGCGATGCACAAGCGGCAAGTCTCTCGAGGCTTTGTGTGTCCCATGATGCACGCAGGTCAAAAGGGCGGAGCTCCTTGAGTCCTGTAGAGGATGCAGTCACAATCGACTTTACGGGCGAGGACGGCTGGACGTTTACCTCGGTGGTTACGATAGCATCATTCTCTTGGCGGTCTGTCGACGCAATAGAGGAACAAGCACCAGTCTTCTCTTGGAAATGGTGCACCTCGGTGATGCTGGCAAGACGGCATTCCTTTGAAAGATAAGAACAATAGAAACAATTGTGAATACGTTTTAAATATATCGTGGCATTTGTGTGATGTAAACATAGGAAATGGTTTGTTTAGCGCACCTAATCCGAAGACTAAAAGTGTTCGATTGGTTGCACTTAAATACAACAGATTTTATGGAAACTTGAAAAGATGAAAATATACGAGTAAAACTTTTTGAATCCATACTTATGGCGATGCTAGTCCGCCGTGTTTGTGTAAGGGTGTGGTATTTCTTAAATTTTACCAACTAAATAAATACTCACCTCAACACTTTGAGTTTTCCATGATCCACAAATGTGCGGAAGGTAAGGCTCCTTGAGACCGAAAGGCAATTCCGTCACCATCTGTCTTACTGGCGAGGACGGCTTGAACATGTCTTCAATCGCCATGATGCAAGCTTGGTCTTGTTTTGTCTCCTCGTCCTGAGCTTCCTCCTTCACGCAACCAAATACAGACACTGATAGAGGACGGGCTGCTCTATCCATGAAACCCATGCCAAATCCTTCAAGGCCTAGTTGCAGAGTTGTAACTCTGATTGTGTTAGCTTTAAGGTGCTCAGATATCTCTGCCGCCATCCACTCATGCTCATTATGTGACACCTGGCTGAGGGAAGATAGGATCGCTGACATGTGGTCTTGTTCTGTTGCGCAGTAATCCATCAGATGAACCTTAACGCGACGTCGAATGGTCGCGTATCTTCCATTAAAGCTAACCAACACAGATCGTTTAGCTGACGATGACAGAGGCTCAATTAGCTCATACTCTAAACTTAGAGGTCTCATCAACCTGGTCAAAGACTCGGCAAGTGAGGGATGGAGTCTGACCTGACGCCCCTGGCGCGATGCACAAGCTGCAAGTCTCTCGAGGCTTTGTGTGTCCCATGATACACTCAGATCAAAAGGGCGGAGCTCCTTGAGTCCTATAGAGGATGCAGTCACAATCGACTTTACGGATGAGGACGGCTGGACGTTCACCTCGGTGGTTACGAGAGCATCGCTCTCTCGGCGATCTGTCGACGCAATAGATGGACAAGCACCAGTCTTCTCTTGGAACTGGTGCACCTCTGTGATGCTGGCAAGACGGCCTCCCTGATAAAGGTACGAGCAATAAACGCAACTGTGAATACGTTTTAAACCGCTTTCGTGGCATCGTTTGTTTGATGTAAAAATAATTAATAGTTTATTTAGCGCTCCTAGTCCAAAGACTTATAATGTTCGATTAGTTACTATAAATTCCAACAGGCTTTAGCGGAAACATGATAACATGAAAATATTCGAGTATAACTGTTTGAATCTATACTAATGGAGATGCTATTTTGTCCGCCGTGTTTGTTTATGGATGTGGTATTCAATCTTCCCAATTAAATAAACACTTACCTCAACACTTTGAGTTTTCAATGATCCACAAATGTGAGGACGGTAAGGCTTCTTGAAACCGGAAAGTAATTCCGTCACCATCTGTTTCACTCGCGAGGACGGCTTGAACATTTCTTCAATCGCCATGATGCAAGCTTGGTCTTGTTTAGTCTCGACCTGAGCTTCCCCCTCCAAGCATCCAAATACAGACACTGATAGAGGGCGGGCTGTTGTATCAATGAAACCCATGCCAATTCCCTCAAGGCCTAGTTGCAGAGTGGTTACACTGACTGTGTTAGCTTTAAGGTGCTCAGACATCTCTGCCACCATCCACTCATGCTCATCATGTGACACCTGGCTGACAGAAGATAGGAGAGTAGACATGTTGTCTGGATTTGTTGCGCAGTAATCCATCAGATGAACCTTGACGCAACGTCGAATGATTGCATGTCTACCATGCATGGTAACAAGCACAGGTCTTTTAGCTGATGACCGAGGCTCAATTAGCTCAAACTTTAAGCTGAGGGGTCTCATCAGCGTATTTAGAAACTCGGCGAGTAGGGGATGGAGTGTGACCTGACGCCCCTGGCGCGATGCACAAGCGGCAAGTCTCTCGAGGCTTTGTGTGTCCCATGATGCACTCAGATCAAAAGGGCGGAGCTCCTTGAGTCCTGCAGAGGATGCAGTCACAATCGACTTTACGGATGAGGACGGCTGGACGTTCACCTCGGTGGTTACGATAGCATCACTCTCTTGGCGGTCTGTCGACGCAATAGATGGACAAGCGCTAGTCTTCTCTTGGAAATGGTGCACCTCGGTGATGCTGGCAAGACGGCATTCCTTTGAAAGATAAGAACAATAAAAAAATTGTGAATACGTTTTAAATATATCGTGGCATTTGTGTGATGTAAACATAGGAAATGGTTTGTTTAGCGCACCTAATCCGAAGACTAAAAGTGTTCGATTGGTTGCACTTAAATCCAACAGATTTTATGGAAACTCGAAAAGATGAAAATATACGAGTAAAACGTTTTTAATCCTTACTTATGGCGATGCTAGTCCGTCGTGTTTGTGTAAGGGTGTGGTATTTCTTAAATTTTACCAATTAAATAAATACTCACCTCAATACTTTGAGTTTTCAATGATCCACAAATGTGAGGACGGTAAGGCTTCTTGAAACCGGAAAGCAATTCCGTCACCATCTGTTTCACTCGCGAGGACGGCTTGAACATTTCTTCAATCGCCATGATGCAAGCTTGGTCTTGTTTAGTCTCGACCTGAGCTTCCCCCTCCAAGCATCCAAATACAGACACTGAAAGAGGGCGGGCTGTTGTATCAATGAAGCCCATGCCAATTCCCTCAAGGCCTAGTTGCAGAGTGGTTACACTGACTGTGTTAGCTTTAAGGTGCTCAGACATCTCTGCCACCATCCACTCATGCTCATCATGTGACACCTGGCTGACAGAAGATAGGAGGGTAGACATGTTGTCTGGTTCTGTTGCGCAGTAATCCATCAGATGAACCTTGACGCGATGTCGAATGATTGCATGTCTACCATGCATGGTAACAAGCACAGGTCTTGTAGCTGATGACGGAGGCTCCATTTGCTCAAGCTCTAAGCTGAGGGGTCTCATTAGCGTATTCAGAAACTCGGCGAGTAGGGGATGGGGTGTGACCTGACGCCCCTGGCGCGATGCACAAGCTGCTAGGCTCTCGAGGTTTTGTGTGTCCCATGATGCACGCAGATCAAAAGGGCGGAGCTCCTTGAGTCCTGTAGAGGATGCAGTCACAATCGACTTTACGGATGAGGACGGCTGGACGTTCACCTCGGTGGTTACGAGAGCATCACTCTCTCGGCGGTCTGTTGACGCAATAGATGGACAAGCGCTAGTCTCCTCTTGGATCTGGTGCACCTCTGTGATGCTGGCAAGACGGCATCCCTATGAAAGAAGAGAACAATAAACGCAACTGTGAATAGTGTAGGGGTAAGTATACACGTTTTAGGTCCATACAAATGGTCTAATGGTATACAACACAATAAATACAGATGCCGGAAGCAGCCCTAAAATCCATCAGCTTTTCATGGAAATAGAATGTTATAAAAATAGTCAAGTATAACAATACACATGGAGATGCTGTTCTGCCCGTCGTGTTGGTGTAGGGGTGTGGTTCTTAGATTTTCCTACTTTAATAAACGCTCACCTGGAGTGATTTGACCTTCGACTGGATATGCATCTTCATGACGAAGTTAACAACGAAGCATATAAGAGCGGCGAAGGTAACCGCTGACACCAGGTACAGGATATCCCCCAGCACGACGGTGGGAGCGGGACACTCAAAGACAACGATTGCTTGCCTTGGAGCAGCCACGGGAAAGACTACAACTAAAGAGACAAAGAAAAAGAACCATTTATATAGTCTGGCGTAAAATGATAAATGCATTTATCATATGAGTAGGTATTTATTTATCATTTTAGTAAGGCTTTATCGTTCGATGGCTAAATGTTTTAAAATAATTGAGTGTATAATCATTATTGCACTTACTTGGCATCAGCAGTCGTGGCTTGATGAAGATCTTAAGCAGGTTCCGGGGGTGAAGCTCTGAGTACACTTGCTTGTAGCTGGGCAGCAAAAGCTCCCAAGAACGGGCTACAAATTCGAGAAAACAGTGAAGCATCATCTCTATAAGTGATTATAAAGATTATAACAATAAAAAAAAGCCAAATAATAGCACGCATAGTACGTCTGTTAGGAAATATTCCTGGAATATACAAAGATTCATGGATGTACTTAAGCCCCTACCCCCAAAAAATCAATAAATTGTGCTCTAGCTCCGTTTACATGTTATCGATAAATTAAGTCAACCACATACCTTGGTGAATAACCAACTCTCGACATTGTGAAGACTTCTCCGCTTGCACAAGGTCGGCTGTATAACAAAAATAAAACGCCCTTATACATAAGAAGCTGATAAAATTAAATTCAGAAACGAACTGTATTTAGAAAAATACAAACAAAACATTTGTTAATTTGTAGCAGATATTTGTGAACAAAGTTATTATCATTTTTAACTATTACTATTTTGTTGCATTCCTATAACACCCGAAAAGGCGGGACTCACCGGAATCATCTTCGACGGCGTCTTGTACCGCGACGGGTACTTCTTCTTTGGTCTCTTCTCCTTGACCATCACTCTAGAAAATCACAACAAAACAAATAATAAGCCGAAGGAAATAAAAGTGTTAAAGAAACACCATGCTGTACACTGACAGTAACACGCCACCGCACGCACTTCTTCTCACAAAACGACGCTACGTACCTCGGCACTCGATTTACTTCTGCAATAGCAGAACGCTGCGGCTCCTGCTGTGCAGACTGCTAGTCCGGTGAGGACGGGGTGGTCCTTAAAAAACTCTATCATTTTGAAAACTTGGTACGCTCCATGAATACTTGTTTATCGTTTCGCTTCATGAACGTTTTGATCAGTTTGGGGGAATGCTGATTATGACGTCAAACAATACGTAATCATCCTCGAGCTCTCACCAGAATTACTCAATTACAGGATTTCATTTAGAAATAACATAAATAAAACATATCAAAAAAAATTCCAAACCGAGTAGTTTCTTAAGTGCAGTCACACTGTATAACATTACACCAGAGTCTGTTTTGAATTATCGACAATTTAATTTCCAGGAATCTTTTTGTTTCTAGCGCGAGCTTCGCCGAATATGAAGGGGACGCGCGCGCAAGCTAGACAATATTGCATTACCTGTAGAAATCATACGGTACGCGGTAACGTTAGAAAAAAAGACAGTTATTGCGCATATAGAACTTCGTTAGTATTCAATTGAGTTACAAAGCAGTTTAAATAATCACCTCCGATGCGTGCCCACGTGCGAATATATGCGCGTAGAGGCACACCGTACGCAAGAGCTGGCGCATCCCCGGGGACCCAGGGCGTCGCGGAGATCGGGCACACAGGGAGCGCGGTGCGAGAAAGAAAGTTTCTTTCTCGCGCCGCGCTCCCTGTGTGCCCGATCTCCGCGACGCCCTGGGTCCCCGAGGATGGAGCTGGCGCTAACATAAAATGCGTCCATGAGGGTGGGGGAAGGGAATTAAAAACCTCTCGACTGTGAAAATGCACATCCGCCTCCGTCCAGTGAGATATAATTGACTGGCAAACAAATATAACGTTGGCCAAAGCGTCCACGATATACAGGTTTTCCGTTAAGTTTTGTAATGTGGATAAGATGAAGAGATTATTTCGGTTACAACGTCCCGTGCTTGTAGTTGATCAGCCCGCAATGTCTGAAGTCTTCTACGCGGCTCGGTCAACCTATGAGACCACAGGTCGTAGGAGTGTTCAGATACAGATACTAGAGTATACTATAGGACTGCTGGGTTGAATGGGAAAGGGGTTGAATTGTGTATCAACTGTTTATTTGATTGTCACAATAAAACGCAAAAATGACGAGAGGATAATTATCTCAGTATCCTCAAGATAAGTTATCACGTAACATCACCTAATAAAAACCTTTATGATATTATATCTTTGAGTTCGTAAAAACACAACTCAATATTAGTCACACTTCTAGCCTACAATGCAGGCTTTTACCCGGTGCTTTTATAGCAAAAAAACGCGTTTTTCATTTTTGCTCAAAATCCAAGATGGCAGCTACGAATCGCTCGAAGCTGTTTTTTCGCTATAACAACACGGGGAAATCACACTTCCTTATAGTTTGTATTCTTAACTACAATAACTTGATAGAAAAACCTACACCATTAGCTGATGGAATCATGATTCTGTAAAATTCAATAAAAATAAAATCATATTAACTAAAAAAATCACACCATATATATTTGTGATGTTATACCGAATTGTTATACCTTGAAGTTTAGAGAACGGTTAATGGAGAAGCCATCTATAGTTCCTTGAAAACGTCTAAAATAAAATTATGTTTTAAGGAGATCAAAACGTAGAAGAGCCTGCCTAAAAGAGACCCACAAATATATAAGAACTCTAGCCTACCGCGAACTCCGTGTTTTCGGGGTTTTCGTGCCGGTTTTCGACTATCAAAGCCTACAGGTAGGCTATAAGAACTCAAAAAACAGCTATGTATAGGGCTGACCTTCAAGTCCCTACTTCTATAAACACATAATTAAATTACCACACATGTAGGGGTTTCCTATAAAATAAAAAATAAAAATATAAGTCCCAGCTTACAGCTCTACTGCACACTAAAACATACTGAGATGACTACAGACACCAAGCACGACGATGATCTTGCAGCCATTGAAAAATGTCACTATATCTTTTTCGTAATTCTTACTTTAACACTCTTAATTAAAAGATCACTCTCCAGACTATATATTATGTCTTTTGACAATATAATAGTATTCTATTATATATGGCAGATAAACTACTAAAATAAATGGAACATGCTGGCAAATACGAAATGACAAATCCTCTGTATGGTAAATTCACTTCATTAATCAAATACCACTAACAGTTGTCATAGCAAAACCACATACAGATGTGCCGCTCCAAATGTATAGGAGTACTTTCACACAAGGGGTTACAAACAATTCAATAATGGAATTGATGTAGACCTCTTCTCTCACCTCATTTTTAAGGTTTGTTGCAGTACATCGAACTGCCGTCTTAGGCGTTGCACACATGAAAAGGGGTTTTGGCTACTTTCCCTTTAGACTAAGAAAGGCCTTAGAAGAACAAGTTACTCATGGGAAAGGCTTGTCCAACAATTCAAAATGTAATTTAGACTGGATAAGCTTTACTAAAGATAACTTAGATTATAAAGAGAAAATAATTTTTCTTAAGTTAATATTTTGACCCTCTCTTTGGGGCTACCTGGACACCAAATCAACAAAACCAAGCTCTTTAAGAATGCTCAAACAACCTTTTCCTAAAAATATAATACATTAAGTAACTATGATGGCTTTTTCTGGTTCATCTGTTTCCAGATTTTTCCTGTCATCATATCTTTGCCTTTGATTCCCTTGGCGAACATGTTACCAAACACCATTCCATTTGGGAGTTGAGCAGCACCACGATTCCTTCCCATAGGAACCACCATGAGTGCATTCAGCAATTTGTATTCCTTCATTCGCTTGCTCTCATTCAGTTGCTTTATATTGAATGCCACAGTTTCTACAAAATAAAATGATAAGTTAATGGTCCTTTCTCTATTATCAGACATTATCACAAGCCAAATTATATTTTCTTACAGCCTGTTTTGCCTCCCAAGGCTATATCCTAAAGTTTTTTAAAACTTAAAAGTTTTAGCTAAAAACACACACTGGTTTTGCATATATAGAAACTTGCTAAAAATCTAGTGCATGGATACAGTTGAATCACAAAAACAAGCCATCAATAATTCACAGCTTACTCACACCAAAATCAAATTACCTTGCAGCATTTTCCACACTCTATGAACTAAAAAATATTTAGGCACGCTGTCATTTCATAAGGGGTCAGGACAGTACCACCAGTAATGCATTAGTATTCCTCTGATACAGTACCTCACACTTCTGGTACCTTTTTTGGATTTTTCTTAGAAGGTATTGTAATGCATAATACATGTAATAAAAGTAATGCATTAGTAATCCTCTAATACCTCACCCTCCTGGTACCTTTACTATTTCTGATTTTCCTTAGAAGGTTTGAGTTACTGGGAATATTAATGTAAATTGTTTATCTTAAGAATCTAACTTACCTGCTTGTAAAGTTGCCCCATATGCAAGCTTTATCTCTGGAGTATTATTGCAGTCACCAATGGCAAATACATCTCTCATTTCTTCAACCTGGAGAAAGGCATCCACTTTAAGACTGCCTGTATTGTGGTCCATTTTGTCGGACAATTTTGAGCGATAGGCATCAGCATTAACTTTAAAACCAGTGCATCTGAAGACAAGATCTGCTTCAATGGAGGTGCCTTTATCTGTTGTGATCGTGATTGGTCCTTGTACCCAAGGCTTCTCTCCACCTAACTGCAAAAGATAAATGATACATATGACATGACTGAAAAACATGACATGGCACTTCAAAAAAGCCCATTTCATATCGAATAAGGCGGAAAATTTTTCTGAGTGCTTAGTAACTTATAGCAATCAAAATATCAAGTGGGACTTTTTTAAATTGATGCAACTTTTTGTAAAGTGTCCTTGAAATTTGAGCTTTTCGTCCATAAGCTTAACATAGAGCTAAGATGATCAAAGAAAAATTATCTTAAAAAGCCAAAATCTGGTTATGAGTACTTCGGCCTCACATTATTTGTTTTAAAAATCAGTCTGTAATACAAGGAACCTATAGCCATTGTGAAAAATTGTGTCTTCTCTCTCTATCTGGAATTGCACGTTTTCCAGGTTTTTCCGTCATGCCGATACATATTGATAATCAAATGGCACTACTTGATTTGAAAGTCATGCTACATCTCAACCTTCTCATTTTTGTGAATTTATTTCTGCCTAAAAATGCAGAATTCAAAGTTTCTGGTAGAGTGGGAAAGAGGGGGTATCTCCCCCATGACATGCTTGTTGAGAAACAACTGTAGCTCTAATAACAGGGCTTCTGGAATTCCGCGGAAAAAACTCAAAATTATGTGGAAAATCAATCATTGCGCGCTAAATTACACGGAAATCAATCATTACCCCCAAACTACATTTTGTACTGAAGGAAAGCACAAATACCCTGGAGACCAGAGGCTCCGAGAGTTTTTCAAGCGAACCGAGATTTTTCGAGCGAAAAGAGAGATTTTTTGATTGAAGCGAGAGATTTTTGGAGACGAGCGAAGCAAGGAGCCTCTGGGCGAACGCGGTCCTATTCAGGGTTCACTAATCGATTAATATGTCAGTTACAATTTAAATTTATAATCCCGGTCACAACGGTTTCTCGTCACTTGGCACATCGAGCTGCCAAAATTACATGTTTACACTCAGAATGAAGGAAAGGAGGTCCAGGAACTTGCTTCAAAGAGTTTCTGCCAAAGCAATAGCGATCTGTAGTAAAAATATATTTGGATTGTTGCAGTGAACTCAAAACAAGACCGAGTCTCTCCCGTTTCCCCTAACTGAAGAAACCGGTTTCTGTATCACGTGAGAAAAATGCCTAAACAAACAATTTGTTATTTTGATAGCCAATCAGAGTGCTAGGGTCAAGATCTGACTCGAAAGGGATTAACTAAACAATAGACGACCGCATTACACCAGAGGCTGACGCCGCCAGCCCATTGGAACCCCTGCTCCCTAGCATGCTGGGAAAAGCCGATATTCAGCCTCTGGAACCCAGGGTAAAGCACAAATAACTTGAAGGGGTTTATTTTTTGCGCGAAAATATCTTAGGCGAGTTTTCATTGGCTACTAGCCACCAGCCAATTAAAAAAGGTATTTTATTATTAGTCCTAGGCCTTGGCAGTTTAGCAAAGAATGCCTAGTCATTTTATTTGTTTTCGAAATTCAGTTCGAAATATCGCACTCTTACAAAGAAAAGTGTTACAGTCAGTTGTTTAAGTATAAATTTTTAGTTTGGGTATTTTGTTGTTGTTGTAATGTGGGCTTTATTTGCACCATTAATTATTGAAATGTACTGTACAGTAAGTGAAAAATAAAAACAGAGAATAGACAATTATAATAGCAGCCATAACAAACATCAACTTACATCCAACTCATCCATAGCAATTTTCTCTCCAAGAACAAGGTTGACTTTCAAATCCTTCAATCCCTTGTTGATCTTTTTCTGAAATTTCTCTGACATTTTATTGCTGATCAGCTGTTCTTTTGCATTTACAATGGTGACCTTCTTGCTTGGGTAGTCATTTGCGATCTCGCCAGCAAGCTCCACGCCAACAGGACCTCCACCAATGATCACTATCTTTTCACTGTTCTTAACCTGTTAGCAGTAAGGAGAAGAGGGCAGGCCTTCAGAAACATAACCCTTTTAAGAATATATATTTGACCTTTTTATAACCATTATAACCATTAATATATTAACCAGAAACACTTTATCATGCTAGTCTATGTTTGAAACATTTTTGAAAGAACTTACTGTTTCAGGTTTATTACCTGTAAATAATTCTCAACAAACATGCATGTTTTAATCATAAACTAGCGCAAACAATGTTCAAGATTAATTGATGGACACAAATGGGTAGAGATGGACTCACCTGCAGAGCCAGTTCCTCATACAATTTATGTGCATCCTCTCTGGTAACTCCCTGTGGAACTTTTCCTATAACAGATGTAATATAGTTATAATAACTCTCTTGAGTACAATATTGCACAAAAAATAAAGATGTCTGCATGGAGAACCTTGACTAAAAAAATCAAACCAGATTTTGAACTAGAAAAATAATATTGAGGATCTGTTGTCTGATCTGGTATATCAGTGGATGGGTCTCTGGGATCTAGAATGAATAAAGTAGGGTAGAAAAACTACAAAATAAACACGACAAGGCAGGGCTTCTGGAATTATGCGGAAAAAAACTCAAAATTACATGGGATTCTTTGCTAAATTACGCTCTAAATTACACGGAATATCAACTGTTATGTTCAAACTACATTTTGTACCGAAGGAAAGCACCAAATAACTTGAAATGGTTATTTTTTTGCGTGAAAATATCTTAGGCAAGTTTTCATTGGCTCCTAGCCACCAGACAATTAAAAAAGGTATTTTATTATTAGTCCTAGGCCTTCGCGGTTTAGCAAAGAACGCCTAGTCATTTTATTTGTTTTCGAAATTTAGTTCGAAATATCGCACTCTTACGAAGAATATCTTTTTTTTACAAGACACCAAAAACTGGGAATCGACTCTGCCAAATTTTCGTCTTTAATAAGACTTCTTCAGGGCAGACCTGAAGCCCTGAAGAAGTCTTATTAAAGACGGAAATTTGGCAGAGTCGATTTCTAGTTTTTGGTGTATTGTATTCATTGTTCTGGTACGAGATCGCGACAGTTTGGGCTTTTTGATTCTATTTTTTTATGAGAAATAGAGGTAAGGACCCTAAAAGAACACATCAGCTGTGCAATTAAATGTTTTGTCTTTCAAAATTTAGCCAAATTACACAGGATTACACGGAATAATAATTCGAAATACATATCAGAAATTCATCAAAATGAGAGGTGGATATCCTATAAGCTCAACCCATGGATTCACCCATGCGGCCTCTATTAAAGGGTGGAGTCGACACAAATAAATATGACATTCTTGTAGTGTAATTACCTGGAAAGGGTACTGAAGATCCACAAGCAAAGACCAGATAGTCATAGCGCAACTCCTGCCCATTTGACAACGTCACAGTCCTTAGAGACACGTGCACAGATACACACTTGGCTTGGATAAATGTACCATATTTGAGAAACCCCTGGTATGGAATAAGGGTCTTCTTAATAAACCCAGGCTCTACAACACATCTCAAGGCACCAATTGAATGGTGAAAGCAGTCTTTTGGGTCTATGAGTGTGACATTGCAGTAATCATCTAGCTTTCCAGCAAGGGTGATGCCGGCATAGCCCCCGCCCACAATGATAACGTTGAAATCATTCTTGGGCTGAGAGGAAGAGGAGCCCATGACCTCAGTTGGCTGCTGAGCCAAGCCTGTCAAGAAATAAAAACAAATTAACAAAAAAAATCAGGTGGGTATACAGGGGGGGGGGGGGGGTGCACAGGGTGCGCACCCCCCCCCCTTGGCGGCCAAAACGTTGGCCATTTCTTATTAAGGAATCTTCAAATACTACGCCTTTTCCATATGATACCTACGACTGGGCACCCCCCTCAACCAATTGGGTACGCGCCTGAAAGGCTAGATATATTGCAGATTTTGTGTGAAAATCTTCTGGTTTGCTTCAAGAACCAAAGCAAAGCCAACTTTCTAGGTTTTTAGCATTCACTTTTCTGATATGTGAAATGTGTTAATGATCAGGATTAGATCAGTAAAAGTCAGTAAAACAGCTCCAAAGAGTATGAAGGTCAACTTAGAGATCAATCTAACTCAGTTCCGACATAGAGTTAGGGTTCTTGATTGCAGGTCACAACACAAAAGGGCAGATCACCAATCTTTTAAGATTATGTTTTGAAAATCCCTCAGTAATTATCTTGTATTAATATAAAGAGCATATTACAGATTTTCCAATAATTTGGAAAACAACAAATACACACAAAAAAAATTAAAAAGGCTTAATACACTTAATAGGCAAATCATTATGAAAATCATGGTTCCTAAAAAGAGTAGTCTGAAATAAATAAACACGAAAAACAACTGAAAATAAAATGATAATTAATTATAGGTCTTTGTCTTCTCTCTTTGTAAAAGAAAACTTTGAAGAATCTCTAATCCATCCATTGAAAATATAAACAAACTCAATTAAACAGTAAAAAGAATTTGCAGATTGTAGCCTGAGGGATGAAAAAGGCTTTTAGCTATGCAGTTTCAATGATTTAGACATATACAACAACAAAGTACAATAGTGTCAAGGTTTGCTTCAACACTTGGATTATTTTGAATGATAAGTCAAATCATCAATCCTTATTTTTGAGATAGCGTAACTCTTGAACAAGGCATCTCTAAGGACTTTTAGAGAAATACTGTTAGGGATGTCAAAATAAATAACATTCTATACAAGGCCCTACTCTAAATTTATCAGAAGTTGGGGCCATAATAAGCCTGAAGGTATATCAAAGCAAACGTACCAATAACAAGTCAACAGTTTATATGGCCTTTAATAGCTGAGTTATAACGTCTGGCTCCTTTGAATAGGGATATGTAAAATATGGGATATGGTGTAACTTGGATTTTTATCTCGGTATTATCGCCTATATGTAATCTGTATTTCAAAAGAGCTCTTAGAATGAATATTTCGGTCATTGCATCAATCTTATTATCGCAATAGTCTTGGGTATTTCACATCGAAACAATAACATCTATACTATGGGGAAATGTCTGATATTGTTAAAAATACTGACGAATGGAAACGGTATTTAGAAAACCTCGAACCCCACTTATGAGTCTTCTTTTCGGGTCTCTTTTTTTTTTGGCAACAACACCTAGACAGTTTTGATTAATTACTACTAAAATTTTGAATAAACAGTTTAAACGCGTAAAATATAACGATATCCTTGGGTTTCAAACCAAGAAATCCAACGACTGGATATAAGATTAAGCTTTACTATCAATAATGCCGAAAGTAGGAATCACTTTACGACATTCGAGGAGGCGTTTTCGCACGCTCCTTACACGAAGCAGCATTTTTTTTTCCATTATTTCTTTAGTTCTACGAGGGGGTGATAAACCCCAGTGTAGGCAAAGATGCAAAGGTCAAAGAAATACTTCACGATACAGTGCTGGGGAATCAAAGTAAGATAGGTAAACACAGAGCTGAGAATAACGCGCCAAGCATGGAAGTGTAAGCTAGGCAGAATTCAGACGTTCCCGAATTACCGAAAATATATCTCTTTTTGGTGCGATCGCAAGAAAAACAGAGGCCAGGAACTCTTACTGGACATTGTCTGTGCGATACTGTTGGAAGGTACCAAGAACAAAATTGTTAAAATACAAAATAGAGCAAACTTTTCGGAGTATCGCGGACCGCGTACAGCAAGTGTCATTGACATTGTGACAAATACTAGGACAAAAATAATAAGGGATTCCTGGCGATCGACGGGGTTTCACGGCCAAAAAAAGAACGCAGGTTTTGGGGGGAGGATCAAAGGAAATGACTTCAAGTATTTGTTGGTTTCATGTAGGGTTTTGGTGGTCGTTTTTCTTACCTCAGTTTTATAGGAATCTTCAGACGGTTCATAAGAAGCGACTCAAAAAGAGGAGTGAAAACTTGCCCGCGTCCGCATCACAACCCAGCGCCATGACACAGAACGCATGCGCAGATGAAGGGTCAGCAAATCCAAGATGGCGGACGAGCGAGCGTTTGGGGGCATTCTGTGTTGGAAAGTCCTTTACAACTAAATTTCTGCTTCTTCGAGTAAGTCAACAAATAGGATTTTTCAAAACCAACGAATACTACGATTTTAAGGATTTTAATAAGCTCAAAGGATCCTCGTTATTTATTTTGGTGGCGTTTTTATAGTAAAGCGTTTCTTGTGTCGAGTATATGTGTACAAACTGTGATCCAATTCGCAAGAAGTTTCCCGTGCGAATGGCTCAAAACACGCATGCTGCAACTATGCTTTACCTTAACTGTATATGAATTCTTTTGCACACGAGCAACGGTATTTCTGTTTTATTTGTTGCAATTGATCACCGAGTGTTTAAAAACAGTGTTCGCCGTTAGCCGATAGAGCGATAGAGTTTTGTTTACCGTCTTTGTTAAATCGTGCTTCACGTTCAACGCCCTTTTCTGGTTCGTCGTATTTTGCGCTAAGGAGGGCACACGGTAACAAATCAGCCGATCTCGTAACTTCAGGATCTTTGTCTCACAAATAAATTTTGATTGCAAAATTTTACGTAACATTCTTTGTGGGTCATGTGTAGACCTACGATGCGCGAATTTTATAAATGCACTTTAATGTGTCGAAGTCTGACCGAGATTGAATATAGTCTACAAAAGTCTACCTGTAATTCAAGTGTTTTTCAAATGCTGCTTTTAAATGTCATTTCTTGCTCATCAATTCTAAATTTGTTTCATTATCTTTAGTCAAAGTGAATGTAAAAATATATTTGTTATTTTTCAGAAAACTTGTGTCTAAAAACAAATTATTGTGACTGCTTTATTAAGACCAAAAAGTAATCATGTTATTTTTAGTCAAAATAATAAAAACAGAAAAAAAGCCATAAAATATCATCAACTATTTTTAGAATTTATTGTCTAAGTCACCCCAGGAAACTGATACTAAAAGAAAATAAGATCTGATAGATGTGCTTGATTCCCCAGCTGTTTAACCATGGAAAGGTAATGTGTTCCAAGAAGATGGAAGTCAGTCGAGATGAGGCAAAGCGCATTCTTAGGAGACTTGGTAAGGGATAACTAACTTTGTTATCATAATGACAAGCACACTTTTATGCAAGGATAAGGATAAATTCTTCCAGGATCATAAGTTGCTTTAGGTATGGCAATAATGAAAAAAGTATAATCTTTGAGCTTATGCTTAAATTTAAAACTGCCAATAAAGATGATGATATGATGTCTCCAGAGTTTTGTTTAAGAGCTACACCTAAAGTCCCCTTATCTTTTTCCCCAAATCTAAGTTCTCTTATTGTTAACAAAGCTGATAATATTTGATTGATCATTTTGCAGAGCTTGAAGCTTACTCCTCTATAGTAAGTGTGTTCCGGGCACAAGGGGATCTTAGCAGGTGAGATAAAAATGTATTGAACTGATATATCACATGTCTTAACTTTTCCTTTTGTTAGGTCAACATTAAAATTTGAGTTCAAAAAGAAAAATCTATATCAAAAACAAAAAAAAGAAAATGTGAAATTGTTGAACTTAAAGCCGCATTGCCACCAGTTTACTTCCGGAGATCCGACGGAAACCTCAACCGTTAAAAGACAAAAGAATCTATTAAAATCCGAGATATTTAACAGGCCATCCGCTCTAAATTACCGATCACATCCTCAAAGAAACTACCAATAGACACACTGCTTTCAATATTTTGAAATATTTTTCGCGTTTTCCGCTAAAAATCATCGAAGATTGTTATGTAATCGACCGGAAGTAAACTGGTGACAATGCGACTTTAAAACTCAGTTTCTGTCAGACAGTCTAAACAAATGACACAGTGTATGTTACTTTGCATTCTATGAAAACATTTTTGTGACCAAAACTGAGTTCTGCATATCTGTGAAAAAAAGAGATAAATCTTATTGATTTAATTGTTATCTTTTATAGAGACAAGAAGAAGATATTGACTGATTTGGGATTGCAACTTAGGTATGTTAATCCAATTACCCTTCTTGAATTATGTGTTAAGTATAAATTGATAAGGTACACAGGTTGACTCAAAGCACATAAAGGGACACAGAGAGAAATGCTTCTTCCAAAGTGTATTTTTTATTCTGATTTGCATTGTTGCATTTACATTGTTGAAAAAAAGAGATACAGATGAGAAAGTGAAAAAAGTGAGAAATCAAGCATTTCCAAAAGCATCCAAGAATTATTTCTAGGATTCACCACATTTTTCTAAAACCTTTTTGATACCATCTGACTCCTCTGACACTAGGATGTTTTTGGGCAACTCTTGTACATATACAGTAAATCACTCAACATGCCCATAGAGCACTTTTCCTTCAGTTGATTAAACACTCTTTTGCAGCATTTCAACTGAACGCCATAGAGCTGAGATAAGAAGAGCTTATAGCGATGATAGACTAGGAGCCGTAGCTGACTGGTAAGCTTAATTTTGCAATCCCTCTGTTTGCAATACAAGAAAGACACTAATAAGGGAATTTTCCCTCTCAGTATTTATGGGCCCAGTACGTGTGCTGAGTGGGCCGCTGAGGGGCGTAGGCTTGTGCCTCTCATGCCACGCCTTGTACCACAAACTGTCCTTACTGCTACAGCAATGGCAGCAGCTAACTCTGCTGCTGCTCTCAATGCCAAGGTTCTACCAGCAACCTCTCAAGGTTTGTGCGAATGGTGTATGGTATGATTTAAATCATTCATTGGGTTTTTAGTTTCATTATGCTATCAAACTTTTAGTTGAAGTCTTTGAAGCATATGTTCTGTAGTTTTTTCTCAATTTTCCAGTAAAAATTAGCTAGTGTACAACATGGTTAAAATTCAACGTGTTGTTGATTAGGGCTGGTAGCGCTAGGAAATTCACGTTATATTTTGTTCAAATGTTTGTTTACAGCGCTAATAATGTTGTAAAAATACAGCATTTTTGAGGCTACTGCCTCTTCATCAGTGTCTAAAAGCAAGAAACTGATAAAGAGGCAGTGGCTTCGAAGCGTCTGTATTTTTACAACATTATTAGCGCTGTAAACAAACATTTGAACAAAATATAAAGTGAAAAACATGCCTATAAAGAAGAAGCTTATGTATTCCTTAGGTTATTTCTAGATCTGTTCTTGACCAACACAAACCTACACAGGCAATGGATATTGTTCACTTAGCCAGCTGTCTGCTATGGCACTGGTTTTTTATAGTATCTATAGTAAGCCATAGTTCCTGCCTTCTCTCCGTACTCCCTACACAGTTTGTTAATCTGTATATAGAAGTAAAAGTGCATGTAACCTTTTATGCAATGTAGAAAACATGTTATTGTACAAATACCTAACAGTTATTTATTTGTGTTATTCATCACAGCAGCAAGTTCTGTTAGTGTTTCTAATGGTCTTGCTGGACCAAGCACCAGTGTTTCCCCTGGTGCAGCCAAAGCAATGGCGCTCAAGCTTCCAACTAACCCACCCGACTCCCAAATGGATGGAGATACAGAGGGAGAGGAGAGTAAGGCCCGGAAAAGGCGGCGTCTCAGTCAAACCCTACCTAATGCCAAGCCAGTCCAGAAAATTATTGTGACAACGGCAACACCAACCCTTAACAAACCAAACATGAAAACAACCGGAACTTCTGTGAGTACCATGACCAAAGGGAACAAGCCAGGAACTGGTGTCATCATGAGACCCCCACCTAAGGTGTCGCTGCCTGCGTCGGCATCACAAGTCAAGCTTCTGACCAAGACTGTCGCTATCTCGCAAACAGTGTGCCAATCAAAAAGCATGCTCAACTACAAGACTGTGTCTGCGACAAGCCCTGCTGCCGTCAAGGTGCAAACGGTCATGAGTAACACTGCACCCAAAACCCAGGGAAAGGTGGGCATTACACCAGGTCCATCCCAAACAAAGACATTCATGGTTCCTAAAACTCATGTATCAACCAGCCCTGGTAAACCTGCAGTAGGGCTGACGCTACCCAAGACTGGCATTACCACTGCACAACTATTAGCCAAACAGAGAGGCAAGCAAGCAGCCCGTTTCAAGCCCCTCCCAGGAACTGTCAAATTCAAGTCTGTCACACCAGTTACCATGGGAACAGCATCTACTGTTACTATGGTTTCTCCTAGTCCTGGACCCCATGTCACTCCAGGTAAGTTGGATTTTTCTTGGAGACAAAGTTGGAAAATTCTTCAGAAAACTCTCTAGCATATTTATTAATAACTATGATAATCATCTTTATATCTTAAAGTGACAACACCATCTGCGGCGGCACCAGTCAGTAGCAACCAGCCGGTGGTAAAGATCATTCAGGTCCCTGGGTCTGCTGGTCTCTCCATCTCCAAACCAGTGGTTGTGATGACTGCCGGACCAAGCAAGCCTTCAGTACCTGGTGTGCTATCTACCAATGTCACATCTAAGTTTGGTCAGCCTGTGGTTCAGCCAGGGGTAAGTTGATGTAGGGCACACATGGTTATCATATGTTTGCCCCCTCTCCCACAAAATGATGAACAGCATGAGTCATTGTTTTTTATTATCATGAACTGGATGTGAAATTTTGATAATACATTAAAAGTGAATTAATTTCACTTTTTATAGAAAAGATTACAAACAAATTACAGTGAAACCTGGATTTTACATTATGCCGCGGGAGAAAGAAAATGTATCGTAAAATTGAGGTATCATTGCAAAGTGGTCCTTGATTTTAGGATATCAAGGAAAATCCATTGAAAATATCGTTGTAGAAAGGTCGGGTTAATTATCAGCTTTTACAAAATAATAATATTGTAACTCTACTCTGTGTAAGAATGTACAGTTACTCTTTTTAAGACTGTAAATCTGCATTAAATAAGATCTGTCAAGTCTGTCTTGAGTTTTTCACTCTTTGTTGATAGACAGAATCAGTAATATCGTTGTATCAAGGTCAAATTACGCTTGGGAGAACAGATTTGTATCGTAAAATCAAGAACATTGTTGTACCCAATATCGTAAGATCGAGTTAATTTCTTATAAATTTAACTGTATTCCCGCCGGGAGAAAGGAACGTCATCGTAAAATCGAGGTTATCATAAGTATCCTAAAATCCAGGCTCCACTGTTATTTTTGTCTAATCGGCTGCTAAATAATTAGTTAAATAAGGCATGCCCATCTGTATATGTATCCATTATTTGGAAAAAAAAAGGTCTCAAAGAGTTAATGATAAATGTCTAGGTGTTACTGTATTTGTAAATAACATGTAAAAAATGATCCTAACACCATTCTACACACATTTCAGGTTTCTCTAAAAGTGGCTTCCAGCTTGACACCAGCAACAACTGCTGTACCTCCTCTTATTGCCCTGGCTACACAACCAACCAAGCCTGCTGCAACAGCGCCGCAGCTACCATCCACAGCACTCAAGACAGTTGTTGTGACAACTGCAGTTGTTGAAGGGAGCAAGAAGGTTGTTCTCACAGTGCCAGCCCCTGTGCTACCATTGCAAGGGAAACCTGCTGGTGGCGCACAGCTGCCTAGTGAGCCTATATGTCAAGGTGAGAATGCCATGTGATTTGCACACAGCTGTCTAGTGTGCGTATATGCCAAGGTGAGAATGGCATGTGATTTGCACACTGCTGTCTAGTGTGCCTATATGCCAAGGTTAGAATGCCATGTGATTTGCACACTGCTGTCTAGTGTGCCTATATGCCAAGGTGAGAATGCCATGTGATTTGCACACTGCTGTCTAGTGTGCGTATATGCCAAGGTGAGAATGGCATGTGATTTGCACACTGCTGTCTAGTGTGCCTATATGCCAAGGTGAGAATGCCATGTGATTTGCACACTGCTGTCTAGTGTGCCTATATGTCAAGGTGAGAATGGCATGTGATGTATTTTTATTCTTGGTTTTGTCATGTGATTTGCTTGAGTGTCCAACGAAAACTTGGTAAAAGGGAATCCAATCCAAACAATTCATCTTTGCCTACAGGTCTAAGTAAAGTTGTCGTAACATTAGCAGCTTCTTCCCCTACCAAGATCCTGCCAGGCAAGTCCGAGACAGCACCTGTTGGTGCCAAGAAGGTGTATCCACCTCTGGAATGCACTGAGCCTAGCTCAGTACTTCAAGCTTCTATAACACCTAAACCAGCAACTGCTCCTACTACTACCACACAAGTGAGGTCCCGGCCACTGCCGACAATCCTTCCTGCCCCACCAAAGCACACTTCAAACCCACCTCTTACAACTATTACTACAGGAGGAACTCGTAGACTCACACAGATCCTTCCAGCTCCGTCTAAAGTCACCCTGCCAGCCTCAACTGTTGTGCTGCCAGTTAAAACTTTGTCATCGCCAGTTGTGACAACAGCAGTTGCTTCAGCTGCCTCATTGAAGCCTTCCAAGCCCATTGTGGTGACAACAGCAGTAGCAGCTCTTCCAACGCCTGAGACATCTGTGGCGGTGTCTATTCCAAATGCAGCTCCTCTGCTTATGCCACAGCCCAGTAAAGATGTACATCTGGTAAAAGAAACAGTAAAAGAGGTGAAGGGCAAATCACTTGAAGATGTGGCTAGAAGTGCAGTGCAAACACAGGTTGAAAGCCAAGGATCAAAAGCACAAAGTTCCACAGAGAAAAGAGGGGAGAAGACACTGTCAAAAGTGGGTAACATAGACGCAGTGTTATCTGAAGAAGATGGCATAGATTTGATGTGCTCAGAAACACTTGATACCCCAATCACACAAAATCAATCACCCCCCTTTCAGGAAGACCTCTTGATCAGTACAAAGCCTCCTTTTGAGCCAACTGCCTCTGTTGTTTCTACCACTGGTAGTAGGGTTTTGAATCAGAGGAGTGCCGCACATGGGGAAGACACCAAAGCATTTGCTAACCCATTAAATCACAACAAGAATCATTCCCCAAAGGTTATAGTGCAAACACTTTGTGACTCAGAATCTTCCAAACACCCTTTAGCACAATGTTCAGCAGACAGCCTTCAAAATTCTGATGAAGAGACTTTCAAGGATAATAAAGATTTAAATGAAGGATCTAAATTGGAAGAAAACATTGGCATCTCGGGAGAAATAAAGAATGATTTAACTGAGGATACAGATAATGCTCCAGACCTCTCAGTTGTAAGTTCATTTTTGCAATCCTTTGGCACGGAACAATTTCAAAAGGTTACAACACCTGAAACAGAAAAACAAGGTAATAACCCAAATATCAGCACATTTGGATTCCATAACTTATTTGAGGAGAATGATGCAGCTGTAAAGGATGATAACATTCTGGAGATGAACAGAGAGTCACAAGAAAGTCTGGAGTCACAGGAAAGTCTAAGGATAACCAGCTCAAGTAGTTCTGAGCTGGGAGATATACCCTTTGCACTAGATCCAAACACCTCTAGCAGTGAACACAGCTTAGAAGCTTCTCAAGAACTTCATACACAAGCGGCAGATACTTTGGAAGTCAATGTTGCAGATGATGAGTTGACTGAGAGGGAGCGGCTTGCCCTTGAGGCGATAGCCAATGTCAGGACAAGTGGAAGAAAGCGGAAGGCGCCCATGCCACTAAATGTTTCGCCACCCAGACAGAGCTCTGGTTGGGTGCGGGGGGCGTTAAGGTGAGGAATAAGAGCGTAGGATTTTTACAAGTGTGACGTAGTTTTAAAGAAATGTTCTTGATATTAAAGTATGTTGATCAGCCACCCCTTACTATTACATTACAACTGTCCCCAAATTGCATAACATTACCATTTTGCGATGCATCATCCTAGCTTTGTCTGCCTTATGCAGCAAAAATGATTACAAAATTTCGTTCCACAACTTATACAGATTAAATGCTTTACTTATAAAGCTCACTTATCTGCAATTACTCTTAGTCTCCTACAGAAGGTGTGTGGATACCGGGGCATTGGCAGGAGAAAAGGAGATGTTAGTGCAGCATCATGGTTCCTCAGACCAGGTAGCAAATAGCAGAAATAAATAGGTTCAAAATAGCGTGGATGTTGCTACTAACCAAGACTGCAGCATGCATTTATTTACATTAGTTTCGGCAATGTTTTACTTTGATATGTCAAGTGTCCCCAAATTCATTAAAATGAATTCTAAACAGTAGTATTAAAAGGGTGCTGGAGTTTCAGAATGTATTTGTTCACACTAAACCACCCACTAGTGGGGTAGCTACCAAGCATGTTTATTGCTGTCTGCCATATTCACATATGTGGGGATGCGTCATACTTGCCATCCTTGAAAGCTAAAAACGGGGAGATTGTGCTTTAAATACAAGAGCTGCATAAGAAATTCTTGATGAATTTTCCCAGCAGATTACAGTAAATGTATAGGATGTTTTGATTGTTTTCCCAAGGAGATTAAAAACTAGGAGTCTCCCACAAAAACCGGGTGAGTTGGCAGGATTGAGTGTGCACACCCCTACACTCCCTTGGTACATTTCTGTCCATCACTTTTCAAGTCTATCATACAAACTGTGCATCCTTTCTTTTGACCCCAATCAGTTGACCCCAATGATGCGCCAGGGTACTACAAAGTTATACGGACACCAATGGACTTTGGGACCGTCAAGCACAAGCTAGAGGTAATGTGGAATAGTATTGCTGCTGGAAAACAAGTTATGTAGAATTAATGTGAAAATGGTATTTCTGCTAGAGACAGTCCCAATTTTCTTTGAAGAACACAATCAATCATTTTCTTTTAGTGTGGAACCTTCATATAACTTTCATTGACTGGATAACCTCTATATAACAGACACTTCCCTTATTTCCAGTTTCCTATTTAAATTCTTTTCAAATTTTATACTTGAAAGATAAAATAAATTCTCACTCATTTTTTTTCTGCTCAGAGTGTAGGCTTGTACCCAGGATTTGCTTAAGGGGAGTGCTCAGTCCTAGGTACCATATGGAAACAGAATAATTGTGTTATTTATTCAAATTCTCCTGCATTCATTAGAAATATTAAAAGACCAGGTATCTTTTGTCCTAGTTAACCCTGATTTAAAGTCATGAAATGTGTCTCAATCTGCTACTGTGTGCACTTTTGTTTTGTGTTCAGTCGGGCATGTATGACGACTATAGTGCTTTCCATGATGATATGATGCTGGTGAAGAACAACTGTTTCTGCTACAACCCTCAAGGACATGATGTCAGAAACGTAAGAAAAATCAATGATATTTCGAAAAAGGGTTAAGGCAGTTGCACAGCCGCCCCTACTGGACATTTCCTTATCATTTTAGGAAAAAAGTATGGGGGCCCGACCCTGTTAGGTTGTACAGAACTGATCTTTCCACCTATCTTTGTACGAAAATACAACAAAGCCAAATGAAAAGGCTTTTACTTTAAAGTAGCAACAGTTTTACCACTGCTCGCACATACTGCTTGAAGTTCGAATTAATCTGCCTTGGAATTGATTTGATTTGCATTCCCTTGATGCTAGTGGAGAACATCTGCTGCACAAGGGTGTGTTGTCTTTGGATAATTATATAGTTGATAATTATATAGTTAACCTTATAGATTGCAATACAATCATGCTATCCAACATTGTTCCCAAGTACACTAAATATAACCCAGGTCTAGGCTGCAAAGGGCTTCAATTAACAAATCCTATGTATCTTAACTTACTAATAAAACATCCTTTGTGTACTTTCATCCTGCCACTGTATGAAAACTGAGGATTTTGTTTGGGGGAAGAAAAAATACACCAAATACAAAGATAATGAAAACTTCAAAACTACATTTATGACATTAGAGCATAAAAAGATTGCTTATGAACTGCTTTTTTCATTCATTCAGGACTGTGATGAGGTGTTCAGATTTTATGAGATTGAGTATGCCAAGATGTTGGAGAGATGGGAAAAGGTAATTACTTTCAACCTAAAGTAATATCTACTACTGTAAAAACTCTTTAAGCCCCAAGTATATTGGAGAGGGGGCTTTGTTGTCGTCAACCAGCTTTGTGACTACGTGACAAGCCCGCATGTATGCATGGGTAAAAACCACTGAAGCGCTTAGCTGCACATAGTGCCGATAGCAGTGGCTAATATATGCAGCTGGGCCCTGCAGTATTCTTTACCCATGCTTACATGTGGGCTTGTCGCAGAGTCGCCAAGCCGGTCGATGACAACCTTTTGTCAAACGACTTTATAACCCATCATCACTAGTTCACGGTCCTGACATATAGGATGGGTTATTTTATCTGAGAGTCGAATCCCTACTCCTCTCAAAATAAAGCACACTGAAAATTCAATGGTTAGAATATTAAAAAAATAGGACAAATGCTTATCCACAAATAAAATGAGATGATAAAGTGCCCTTTTGTTTAATATTACATCCCTAAGATAAGCAATAACTAAGCTTTCTTTTATGCTTGAGGTTTTTGTCCACTTTCCTGACACTGTTTGGAGCTCTGCGATTCTAGCCTGCTTTTTCCCTGTGTAATGTTAATTTAAATGTCGTGTGTTCTTTTATTAGTGCCATGTATCACCAGCCAAGAAGCCACGCCCACTAACCAAGCAACAAGATATTGCTGGCACGAGCTTGTAGAAGCAACCCCTGTACATACTCACAGTAATGTAGAATATAAGTTAAATGTACTACACAAAGTTTTCAAATGAGGCCATTCAATAATGGCTCAAAATGAAGGCCAGTGGAGCCTCCATATAAGAGACTCCTGTTGTGTGGAAAACCTTTTTATAACAAACAGAAACTTAGTATACTTTATACAAACTCTTTAAATAAAACATCCATTGAGCTGTAACCTACATAAAACAAACAAATTTTTCAGCCTGAGGGTGCCCTTTATATCAACACAAGTACTAAAGTGCAAGATATCAACAATGTTCATTTTCCTTGTGCTCATGCTTGGGTCTGGTTGTTCAAAGTGTAAACGAAACACAATGAAGATAAAACAACGCAGTGATTGGTTATTTATGTCAGGTGACCATGACTGATCATTCAGATTATTCCGCCCTCAAGCCTTGTCGTCTTTCAAGATGGCAATTAAGCATTAGGAGAGGTTTAGTGAGGTAGTTCACTTATTAGCAACTCTTTTCAATTAGAAACAAACCCATTAAAAAAGCCCTTGTGTTTTTGCTTGCATCTGTGCTTGCGTCACTAGTGAAAACCAGGCTTGGAGAGAAAAATATGGGAAGATTTTGAATGAGTCTGAAAGGGTGGTCTTTGTGTGAGTTGTATGTACTTCAGAGTTTTGAGCATGTAGGAAGGTAGAGCAATTTACCTTTATATGTATCTGTCATCTGGTAATTTTTTTTTTGTTTCTAAGAAGAAAAAAAACTTCAAATTTTACTCTTTAATCATGGAGGATAAATGCTGTAGCGATAACAAAACTTTTATTTTTCATAAATGTTGGTTTGTGAAAAAAATTGTTAGGAGCATTTAGCGAGTCTTTTGGTGTGTAGATTGGAGAAAAAAAGAATTAAGCTTTCTGTTTGTCATTAGATGGCAAGCACACTTCAGAAATGTGACATTTTTCTGTATCTACAACCCAACATCATATACAACAAATCCATCAAAATTATATATTTTAATATTGTAAATTTACTACAATATCTGACTAAGAAAACATAATTTTGTTAACAGGTATTGCAGAACTATGTAATATATGCATCATATATATATCTTCAGTTTTTTTTAGATATATCAAGCTGTGAACTATTTTTAATTAAAACTAATATTGTAGATATTAATATTTGTTTCTTGGAATTAGTGTTTAAGTTCCAGTCATTTTGTTTGTCAGTGAATGATGAAAACATTTTTTTGGCTAAAGTTCTTCATTTCACAAAAAAGCTACAAGGCCACCTTTTTATTTTTTTTTTGTTTTGCAACTTTGTATTATGTTTTTTAATGGTAAATCCAAAAGATAATAAATATAATTTTATTTTGCTGATTTGCGAAAAACTAAGTTTGTCAGATCTTTTTAACAAAAAGAGAAAAGGGTGGTCTTATAAGGCTGAATTCAGAGTGTAAGTAGTGTACATATACTTCTCTGGAGACACTGTAAACGTGGTAGTTTTGATTACTTTTGTACTTGATGGAATTGCATAAAGATGACTCGAATTGAATGTGGTACAAAATGTGAAGTAATGAATGAAAAGTTAATTATAGGTGCAAAAATCTGCAGCCTAAAATTTCCACTTTTGCAGTAGAAGTTAAAGAGGCCATCTCAAACCTCCAAAGATGCATTTCAAGGAGCCCAGCCCCTGTGATTTCAAAAGTATACAGACTGGACACACTGGTGTATTATAAACCATTCCACGCACCAACAAAATTAACATTTTGCACATTTAGAAGTTATTTATTTCTCATTTGTTTTACCAAGTTCCTTACTAACTTTTTATATCATCCAATTGAAAAACAAAATTCTGAATGAGAAAGCTATAGCGCAGGCTAAACTTTCCATTTTGCTTTACTTCTTATGTGATACCTCAAAGAAGCAAACAGAAAACACATTAAGTATCTGCATCTTCTATATCCAATGTGGTGAATCCACCTGGTGGAATCTGTTTTTATTTTAATATCACCACTCATCTCTGTATTAACCTGCATTAGGCTCTCATGGGTTTTTTCCACAAATTTTCTGTATCACACCCAATTTCTGTCCAAGTTGGGTTGACTGCTAAGTGGTAGTGAATGCATTGGAGGTAGAATGGGGTGGCCGGAACAGGAAACACAACAAATACTATGGAACTTGGTTTCAGATATGCTTTGTGGAAGAAAATTCAGTCTATAATTAATTGTGAGGTATTAACTCTATGTAACTTTCCATACATTCTATCATATTTTTTGCATAGATTTTAAGGAAAAATTACAAGGTAATCAAGGTGTATGATAATTCAAGGTTATTTGGTGTTTTTCAGTTGTCTTCCCACAAGTTTAAGATGGTGAATTGACATTGAAGCCAAACAACTAACCTTAAAATATGCATTGCCATACCTTTTATCGGAAAATAAACAATTTAAAACAAAAGAGATAATTTTTTGTCTGGATTGTGGCCACATTTACTTTTGTCTTTAGATGTTCAGTGAAGACCTCAATCAAAAAGCGTTATTATTCAAGCTCTCTATTAAATGCAATTGATGCATGTTTTTTTCTAATGTAGCTTGGTAATCTGCTACGCAGCCGTCCTTAGTCTCAGTCTGGAATCCCTACCAGTAGCGGATCTAGGGGGAGGATTTAGGGGGTTTAACCACCCCCCCCCCCCCTTTGGGCTGCCAGAAAGCCATATGTATCATTTGTCACTGAGCCAAACCCCCCCTTTATAGATCCTCCCGTGCCTTCCTACAAATGTCTGCTTGGCTGCTGTGTACCAGAACAATCTATAAGTAAAGCCTAAGTTGCTGAGAACAGACACTGCTTCTCATCATTTTTCAATTGTCTTTTTTGTCTAACTTCATCTTATGAAACTCAAAAACAGCAAAAATAACAGCCTTTGTAAAAGTGAAGTCTTTTTTATTCATTTGTTGTTTATATGTTAAATAATAATTTACATGCACTGGAGGCAAGTACATGGTCAAAATTGACAGAATACAATGTTCTCACACGTTATCCAGAAGTAATGAGTTTTTTTAGAAGTTTGCTGAGCAAACACAAATGCTTGCAAATAACTCATTCGGTAAAATAAAAAGCTTTTAAAAAATATTTTACAAATTGTTTCATAACTAATATAGCAACTGAAAGAGTCCCATTACCACACACTTAACAGCAGTTTAATTATCCACAATAAATTCTAATTTGTATTTTTTGTAGAATCCAAATCCTAATCATAACTCGGCTTCGGCCTCTGGCTCCTCAGTAGGCGGGACTTCGGCTGTCTCTTCTTCTGGTGCAGGTTCCTCCTTAGTTCCAGTTGAGTTCTCATTCTCACTTGTGGTTGTCCTGGCTGGTTCTGACTGGGTTCGTGACCTGTGTTTCCGGGTCATTTGTTTGTACCAGTCCTTGGGGTACTTGGCAATGTTATCCATGTAAGTCTCGTTGATCTGCCACTCATCCTCCTATGATACAATATTAAAATATGGTCATCAGTAACAATGCATGTAGAAGGTACACCCACCAAACCCTCTTATCATTGCTAAGAAAAATATGAGGATCATAAAATGAGCTCCTAAACATTCTGATAAAAGGAAACACCAAGAGATAATCCCTACAGTTATCAAACAAAATTTTGCACACTTGCGTACTGATTTTGTCTAATAAAAGTTCAAAATTCCTATGATGTCACTTCACTTCTCCCATGCAAATACAATGAAAAAAACTGAGCAAACTCATGTTGTATAAAACATATATTACTGCTTAGCCAACTAAAAACATGTGCTTGATATAAATTTCAAGTCACTTACCCATTGCAGATGGTTGTAATGTGGTTCTTTAGAAGCTATTCTTTTCAATATTGCCTGAAAAAAACAGGAAGTTACATTATTAATAAAATATCTTCTGGTAACAGTGGCAGACCCAGGTGTTACATTTTGGAACAACTTTTTTCTTCTTTAATACGATTTCTTTTCATGTTATTACCTGACCACCCCCCCCCCCCCCTTAGGGGAAAACAGCACAGCATAGTTTTTAATAAATTGGACCACCCCCTGGCCAATGGTCACCAATGTGATTTTCTAGATATTTGACTTTCTTTGACATGTGAACCTGTAGAGAATAAGTTTTCTCTGTCTCTGTACCTGATTTTCGTGGGTGACTCTGAGCAGCTCTCTTTGCCTCTTGGTTTTATTTAGACTTTTGTGTTCATAGTCATTCCTGTTGTCTACTCTTCCCTTAGTTCGCATTGTGTAAGACATCTTCTCAAGAAGGATACGGTTATCTCTTTCAATTGTTGCATTTCGCTCTTCCTCAACCTGTTTGCAAATAGAGTTTCAAAGGTAAGTAAAGTATAATGTTTTTACAGAGCACATTTTTAGAATAGTTTTAGTTATCAACTAATGACTCTTATTCAGCTATGATCATCAAGAGTGTATGATGTAAAACTGATATTGTCACTACTTATTACTCAATATTACTGGCTTCTGTGATCAACTTTATTTAAATGACTAAAGACTAAATTATTAAAACAAAATTAGCAATTCATTGTGATAAAACATTTATTATACTTTTATATACTTGGAGAGAGGAGTTTTATACCTATGTTCCTTTTTTCTTCTTCTAGAAACCCCTCTGAAGATTTAATTTTGATGTTTTTACCCATCAATCATAGTCTTATCAGAAGACGCAGCCACATCCGACACTAGAATGGTTTCTGTGACAGATCTGCATTAGACTGGCTCCCGGTCGCCAAGGAGCCCAACTGTTAATTGCCCAAAACATTGAGAAAAAAATTGCTTTTAATTCCTGAAAAATCGCCTAAGGCTTTAGAAGTAACATTTGTTTTATTGCCTGGACGATATCCAAATATACACATGCCTTTTAGTGTCTAAGGTTTGGATTTATTTTACAAATGTTAAAGAGGCCTGCAGAGTTTAACGCCAAAGATGCCAAGAATAATTCATAGATAACAGCAAATTTGAATCATTTAAACTTGGATAGCGGCTTAGAATTCTCAACTTGTACAGAAATCGATTTCGCTTTTATTTTACATTTATAAACGAAGATTTTGAAAGTTTCTAACATATGTTTTCTGGTAAATTGACTAAAATAATATATACTTTTTTTAAAGAAGAAAGAGGTTTATTTTTTTATTATTAAGAGCTGTTATGCTCTATCTCATTCAATTACTGGAATAGGAAAGTTCTTCACTTATGTTTACCGATAAACGCGAGTACAGTCACAAACAAACAAAAGCCGTAGCTAAACAAATCAGCAAGAACCTCACTTAGCGATCAAATTTTTACCTGCAGTTTCTTCAGCTTCAGGTGAAGATGCATGTAAGTCTGTGGGGCTTTATTATCTATCACTGCTGCAGCCGATCGAACCTAAATTATTAGAAAGAGAAATCAAAGTAACTATTAGTAATTCTAGACGGGATGGTGTTTATAGGATTCCGCAATGAGCCGCAACTGAGGCGAATTCCTTCACAAAAATGGTCTCACCTTTCTTCTGTGTGTATCATATCGGCTCATGTCCCATCTTTGCTTCAAAAGCTTGTTGTTAGCAGGGGTAATTGGTTGATAGGCCCGATGCATTTTAGATTTTTGTCTGTCTTTTACTAACCCTTGCTCAATCAAGACCAACTTCAACTCAAGAGTTTCCTTTCTTCTTCAAACTTAGCGTGACTTGTTGCTAGGTAACAGACGTCACGAAACCAGCAGTATTTGATCCCTCTATTTGACATTGCCATAACAACGCAGAACGACGTTCTTTGCAAGTCAGCGGTGTTACGCTTGCCGCCATTTTAAAAATCTATTTTATTGACCACGATTCCCGTAACTGTAAAAGAATATTTAGCTGTTTATTGTTATTAATTTGATAGTATGTAAAGTCTTTCATTTAGCCTACTTAAACTAAGTAAGTTTAGTGCTATTCCATCATGAGGCGATGCCATTACGAAGTTCTCGGTGTGGAAAGGGATGTCGACGACTCTGCTTTGAAGAAGACTTATCGAAAACTTGCACTCAAATGGCACCCAGACAAAAACTTGGACAACGCGGAAGAAAGCACAAGAGTTTTCAGAGAAATCCAGCAAGCCTATGATGTTTTATCGGACCCTCAAGAACGAGCTTTCTACGATAAACACAGGGAGCAAATACTTCGTGGTGGAGACGACTATGTAGATAACAGTTTAAATCTCATGAAATATTTCAGCTCCTCTGTGTACGCTGGCTTTGGTGATGACGATAAAGAATTTTATGGTATTTATTCATGGGTTTTTAAGACTATAACCGAGGAGGACGCAGAGTTTGTCGATAATAAGGAAGAGTTCTTAAAAGAAGTACCCGAGTTTGGTAAGAGTGATTGTATTTACGAAGAAGGGGTCGAACAGTTCTATGCGTACTGGCAGAGTTATTTTACTAAGAAGAGCTACGTTTGGCATGATAAATACGACATCCGCGAAGCCCCAAACAGACGAGTGCTTAGATTGATGGAAAAAGACAACAAAAAGCTACGAGACGCGGCAAAGAAAGAACGGAACGAGGAGGTTCGAGCACTGGTGAAATTCGTGAAGAAGAGAGATAAACGAGTTAAGGTATACATGGAGAGATTGAAGGAGAAGGAAGAGGAGCGCAAGAGGCAGGTCGAGCAGCTCAAACTTGAGGCAAAGAAAGAGCGGGAGAAAATGTTTCAGGAGTACCAAGAACAGGAATGGGCCTCGCTAGCCGATCTGGAGAGGGACTTGGACGAGATGGATAACCATCTTGATAGTGAGTTCGGTCGCGTCGATGACGTCACCGGAAGCCAATCAGATGAGGAGGATGTGGAACAGTTCTACTGTGTAGCATGTGACAAGTCATTTAAATCCACCAAGGCACTGGCTAACCACGAGAAATCGCGAAAACACAAAGAGAACGTAGCGCTGATCAAGGAGGAGCTCGCGAAGATGGACCTTGGAGACGAAGACACAACTGGCGATGTTGAAGAAGTCATATCCAATGCTGATGACGCACAATATGTGGAACAGAGCTACTTTAAGGACAGGCAAAATAGCATCGATAAACGAGACCCTCAGGGGAACCCGGACAAGTCAGACCAAGACAATGATTTTGTGAGTGTCGGGGAGCTTGAACTTCAGGACTCTTTGGATTTGAACGAGTTGAGAATAAAGACGACGAAAAAGTACAAAGTTAAAGAGAAGCAGAGACGGAAGCTCTCTGGTCTGACAGAGTTGGACGAAAGCGCGCTTAATGATAGTGGAGACAGCATAGAAGGGGGCCGTAGCCGTAGCAATAGCAGGTTATGCAGGCAAGACAGCATAGAAGACGTAGTTAATGACAAGGATAAAGGCAAGGATACAATGAAGGGTAATGCGGAAAACGAGGACGGATTCGTGGAGGTTACTGCCGAGGACTTGGTAGCGGGTGAATCTGCTGACGCGAATGGCTTGCAAGACGGTCTTGTTACGATGGAGTCAAAACAAAACGAAGACGATAAGCCCCTGGGACGGGATCACGTTTGTAATGTGTGCCATGCCGGCTTTGGCACTAGAAACAAGCTCTTCCAGCACATTAAAGAACAAGGCCACGCACTCAGAGCCGACAGCGAAGATACCAATAAAAAGGGCAAGAAAAAGAAAGGAAAAAAGAAGCGATAACAAAACAGCGATACCGGAATTTTCCATGAGAGCAAATATTTAATAAAGCAGGTTGATATAAAGATTGATTACGTATTAGCGCTTAAAGTTGCTGAAAGAGATGGAAACACACAAAGAGGGCATGAAGGAAATCCACGAGATGAATTGAAGCCTAATCCTAAGCTGACCAAGAAAGAGGTCTCGTTCCCCTTACTCATGTGCGTCTTGAAAGCAATAGCGCAAATAGCATAATTGTATGAAGGATTAACAATCGTCAAAGAGCAATGTCGTAAGGAATGCGAAAATTTTATCAAAAGTGCTGTGTTTCGTAAAATACTTTCATTATTGATTATCTACTTATCAGACTCGTGATTTTTATTACCTCAACAGTGCAAATCTGACCCACTCTGCGTAGGAAGGGGTTTGGATATGTGAATTGTTAATGTGTTTTGTTATGAGTGCTAATTATTTTCCTTGATTACACTTGACTAATCACAGCAACATTTACTCGCTATCGCGATTGTTTAATTGTCTTAAACGAAATTCAAACGTTTGCTACTTGATATCTGCGAAATGTTAGTACCCCGGCAATACCAAGCTTGTCTTGGTGCTTACCTCAGTCGTGTATTAAAATAATATTTTGCTAAATTGCTCTCTACTTACAGATCCCTTCAAGTATTTGCAAGTTTTTTTTCCTTGCTAGGGCTAGCTCAGTGACACACAAAGAAAAAAAAAGGTATTTGTTAGCAGAAAACAATAATAATGGGTCTCACAGTTTTTGAGATATTGAGAATTTAATAAGGGCTTTTTTACTATTATCAAAAAATATTCTGATAAAATCTTGAATTATATAAAATTGCCGTTTTTCGCTCATAGTTTTCTAACCGGATTTGTTGTATCTTTTTTACAAGATGGTCTAATAAATCCCTAATATATTTATGACGTGCTGCTTGTTCTCTTGATATTGCTTAGTGCTATTTATAACCACACCGGAAATGCAAATAATGAGTAACTATGAGTAGCATCCAAGAGTAATTTGGTTCGTGGTAAGGGTGGAAGTTCACTATAAACGCAATCCAAATAAGTAACGATACAACAATTCTGTGTTTTGTTTCGTTCTCAGTCGATCGATCTCAGAATAATGTCTCATGTGATCATTGGTGATACTGTTCGCCTCTCCCGGAATGTGTCACATTCATAAATACCTCGACCATGCGTATATGACGTCATAAATATAAGCAGACTTCAGGTTCCAAAAATTAGTTAAACAGTGAAAGTATATGAGTATCTGACTGAAGATAGCCATAAGATCGACTCCATACGTTTTGTTGGACACCGCACAAAATCTCACTAGTAATCCGATCGCGTAATACCCCCCACTCTTCTTTCTTTCTGCTGAGCGTTCTCAGAAAAAAAAAATCAACACAGAACGGTCACCAGGTTTATAATAAACACGCTGTCTACAGGTTAATAGTTGACAGGTGAGACATTTCCATTATTAGACAATACTTACTAGGATTAGTATTAATAATTATGTGGGCGGTCGGCATTTCGGACCACCTCCTATTTGTAAACCCGGCCCCGTGTCGGGGGTTAAACAACAAGATAACGTCATCGATGACGTCAGTCATTAGGGATCTGACGTAATGACAACCACGGGAACGATGAGCATTCAAAAAGCGGTATGTGGAAATACGTTTTGATAGATACATTTCAACTTTTCACACCAAACCAGGAAGAATTTCACGGTCAATTTAGAACGAGGACGTAAAACTACGTTAGCTACTGCCGTTTTTTTATCTGGAAAGCGTGGGTGGGAGGACCGCAACCCCCTTATATTTTGTTATCATTCTTGGGATGCTACGGCCTTGAGATGTGGGCATGAAATACGCTAAAATAGAATTTTATTTGCCACAGTCACCTTGATTGAGAAGGGGTGCGCGCGCCTTTTTCCCAGTTCCCCATCTTCGTCAACCCAGAAAACACACGTATTTTCATTTGTATCTATTTCACTTTTTTATTTCAGCGAGAAATGAAATTATAGTGTAATTATCGACTTCACTACAATTAATAGGATCACTTTTGCTGTGTACACACTAGCATCGAAACATTTTTGTAAATTTAAAAATGTTATAAATTACTGATTGATTGTTGTATGTCCTTTGTCAATGTAATCTAACTCAATTTTGTTATCTTTGTGACATGTGAGTTTAAAATAAAAATGTTTTGGTGCTAGTGTTTCAAATGTCTAGAATCCTTTAATTCAAATCTACTCCATCGGTTTTTAGGGTACTTTCCTTCTAGCCTACCTGTCTACTGTTTGTGTTATAAACAATGCCCATTTTGCAAGAAAGGTAGATTTTTACTCCTTGAATTTTTAGGTATTTGTGTTTATCACATAAGAACCGGACAAGTCTGGACGATGCCTGATGGAAAGTGCTCTATTCCCCTAAACAGATTACATAGACTTGACTCCCGAACCAACAATAGGTGTGTGGGTTCATTGAAAACAAGACAAAGATGATAGAGAACATGCATGTAGTCTAGCCTACATAGCGACGATACCCAGATCATGCAATAGAATAAGAACAAAATATTATGATTTAATAATAATCACAACTTCCCTAGGGCAGGGTCAAGATATAGGGGATGGGGTAGTCTCATTGTGTACTTGGGAGGTTATGAGGGTGCCTTAGCAACTGGCCGAACAGGTTTAAATGCTTGCAATAAAGTATTGCAGAGAAGGGGGAAGGTGTGTACAAAACTACAGCAAAACTCGCCAGGGACTTGTAATGGTTTCTGCTTCTAAGAATTCCAATAAAACTTGTGTATAAGGAATTTCTGGCAGAAATCATTCCCACTGATGTGAGTTCTGTTGAACAAGTTTGCACTTGAAAGGCATTATTAGGATTCTTGTTTCAGCTCAGCTTAGTGGTTCTTACAGCCAAATTCATAATTTCTTCTAGTGCATCACCAATAACAAAAAACCTTCCTCTGAGCAGTCAATGATTTATGGTCTAACAGATAAGACATTTCTCATGGTAAAACAAATCCTAGCTGCCACACACAGATGTCAAATTCTCAGTTTTTCAAAATTACAAATATAGCTGTAATAGTTTAATGTAACAATGAAGGTATAATAAATGCTAATAAATGATAATGCACAATGCTTCTTTATACCCTTTTGTCTCCTTATATTAGATCCAAGTTATAAAACGGTTGCACATAATCAGTCTTAAAACTAATGCGATTTACTCTGCACTCTTCTGACCATATATTTCAAGGACTGTTGTTAGTTTCGCTAAGAAGATTAACAGCTGGTTTGTAATTATCATTGAAAGGCTATGGTATTAAGGCTTCTGCTGTTAGTATTATAGTTACAGCAAAACCAGGTTAAGGCTCCTCACGATAAGCCAAGTTCTTCCAGAGTCTGTTGCAGTTCCAGTTGCTGTAGAACAATTAGAAATGAAATAGAAAATAAAGAGCGAGCAAAAGTGGGCATAGAAAAAAGATGAAAGATGTTTTAATTTGGTTGGAAGGAATTAGAATCACTCTAATATCAGGAAGTCAAGGATAAGGAATTAACAGGTTTTAAAGATCAGCAAAGCGCATGCATGCTTGTTTAAGGGTTAAATGCCTTGGTGCAATAGGGACTATGGATTCCTTAAGCAAGCCCCATCTCCTCCAGAGTTCGTTGTAATTCCCCCTCCTGTAGAAAAAAGTAAAGTGCACTACTTAAGGTGAGAGAGAAAGGTCCCTGTCAAATGCCCCACACCCAAAAAAGGTCGATATGGACTTGGTGAAGAGCAAGAGAGAAAAAGTGAGACAGAAAAAAGGGCAAGTGGGAATTAAGAAAGTCCCATTTCTTCCAGGGCCGTCCTCAGCTCTCCTTCCTGTAACAGAAATTTAATAATCACGGGTGGAAAAACACAAACTTCCCCTTAGGAGCCTTAAGTAATAGTCTTGGTGCCTTATACCAAACCGATGCAAAACTAGCTTAGCGGCTTAGCTAGCAAACCTGTTATTGATATCTGAAACTAATCCATAGCCATAAATAAAATGTCTATATTTCTCAATACATATACATACACTTCCTATTCCAAGTAAGCTTGCAATGTGAGGATCCAAATGTCATAACATGTGTATCATCATGGGTAATATATAAATGACAAGATGCAAGTCTTTGAAAACCAATGGTATTACGATTCACATAAACTAAAAAAAATACTTCAAAATTTAATAACTGGATTTGTTAAGTTTTATATATTTGCTCATTTACTTGACACAAATAAATATGGACTTTCCAGTGTAACTGATTTGGAAACACAAACAACTAAGAAATGTTTATCCTTTTTAAAGGTATGCTATATTTTGCACTGAATATGTATACTCTGTTCTAAGGCTTATAACCTAGCACAGCTTAGCTTGGCTTTGCTTCAGCCATTTTTCTTTTAAGTTTTATAATATGAAGAACAAAACAACTCTGACAATCAATTGGCCCCTGCAATACACATGTGAAGTTTTACTGTGAAGCACTTTCTGGGATTTTTACCTCTTGTAGCAAATCCTGTGCTGATATAGCTTTAAGTACGTTCTTTTTGCTAGTCTCCTGCACTTCTCCACCTATAAGTAGCTCATCCAGCATAAAGTATGCCTTTTCAAAGTTGAAAATGATATCTAGCTCGCATACCTAAAACAAAAGAATATATGGATTTGTATTTAGTAATATCTAAAAATTAACCAAGCACAAGTTTATACAGGGAGTCTATCAGGCTGAGATCTTGAATGTAGGAATGTATGTCACTTTCTCTTATGCACAAAAATCTTTTAGATTATTGAATTATTGCAAAAGAGTGGGAAACAAGAAACACTCTTGTGCCATCAAAACTGAGAAGACATGTCTTAAAATTTCCTTTTGTATTTTCTACAGTCTGGCTTTTGCATTCAAACTTTATAGTCTTGAAAACGTCCCATTAGTTAGATCAGTGAAGTAAATGATGGACTACCACTAGCTCTAAAGTCATAAAAACTTACACTTCCAAAGTACTTGTCCAATAATTCCACATATCTATGGATGACCTCGAGCGTAAGCAGCTCATTGTCATCATTTTCAATACCAACACAGAAATACAAACTGGCATAACTGGAAAAAACACAATGTGTCAGTCAACATTCTTACGGCACTAAGACATTCCCAACAGAAACAGCTGCTAACAGTAACAATCTTTAGGTGTTAGTTAGTGATGTGAACTCAGTTTGACTATCAACAAATAGAAATAGATACTCAGCAGTAACAAACTTAATATTTCTAGCCAACATATCTAGGGGATATAGGGGATAGTAAAGTAAAACCCCCTTTAAAAACACATATTAAAGCCAGCATAAGTTGCATGCAGAAGTCCTTGCGAAGTCTTTCATTTGTATTAAACACTAAGTGACTTGCTTTATAAATTGGGAGACGGAGAAAAACATTGGAAAATTGACATTTATGGTTTTGGAATCTTTGTTTCTATGTCTTCACATCGTTTATAGGGTAATGGTACCTATTATCGGACACTTTAGATTTATGCTAAAATATCTCGTGTACAAAATACAATTGAGTCTTAGGTTTTACAGCTAGAAATCACTGACTATTAAATGTAATAATTTGACCAATTTAACAATAATTCGATGGTTAAATTTGGGAGAAAACAATCGTTCGTAAAACATGTTTTGGACACCCTAGCCCTATTATCGAACAGCAGATTTCTTTTAAAAAAACAATGGGAAAATCATGCTTCATTTTCAAAAAATAATGCAGATAATAATTGTTGACATATGTACTTTGCAAAACTCACGATAGATTTTAGCTTGAGACTCTTTCTTCTCTATAGCAAGCAAAACACATGCATCGCGCATCGGACAAACTGTACAGCGACATGTGCATGCTCAAATTTACATTTAATCGTTGGATGATGGCTCGACTGTCCGATAATAGGGCATCGAGGTTAGGTACGAACAATTCCAGCTATCCCTCTACGGAAACAGAGGCCAAATGGCATCCTGGGAGATCAACAACAAAATGGTGGACTCGCCGAGCGACTTTCATCACGATTTTTTGGTGTGTTTTCCTATTGTTTGAGATATCTACGATTTTTTTGTGTCCGATAGTAGGGCACTGTCCGATAATAGGTACCACCACCTCAATTTTAATTTATAATGTATCATACTTTGTTATACATTTACAGTGTAAATTTTATGCTGAGAATCAAACAAAACTCCATTATTTATTACAGATCTTCCAAGGGCTAGTCAATTTTCCTAAACTTGAGACTACTGTGAAATTTAAAATTTCTCCCTTAGTTAACCCTTTAGAAAATCTTTACCCCAAAAGATAGCAACCCAGTTTAGGCAAATCGCAATCGAAAAATCTATCTAGAACTCACATATCTACGAAAAGCCTTAGCCCTAACACTTACAAAGACTGTACGCCTACCGTTTATAGCAGACTTTCATATCTTTATACTCTAAAAAGCTGCACATCTTGGGTTTTCTCGACAACACTGTGGTCACCAAGTCTCGAGTGATTTTCTTCTTTTCCTTCTGAGAGATAGCTGTGTACCATTTTTGAAGTCGAATTTTGCCTTGTCGGCTGAACAGGAGCATGAATTGAAACTGAAAGATATGAAAAAAGGATAAGATGAAACAAACCGTAGTAAAAGCCGCAGAAAGACAAGGGATATCGTACCATTTTTGCTTGAGAGAAGTCGAAAATAATACCGAAGGCTCATGCCAGCGGAGATACCCAAACCGCGCAAACACATTTTGCTCGTTACCAGGCCTAATGCGCGAATAAAAAAAAATGCCTAGAAAAGCCCTGCCCCCTATACACACCACCACCAAGAAAATTGACCGAATGCAAGGCTTGCAGCCATAAGCAAGTGCAGGAGGAGCAGAATTTGTTTAAAAAAACAACAACAAATAAACAAACAAAAAACACTAATTACTCTCTAAATTGGCTGTAATTCTGTGCCTTGTTTTGCGACTTTGCGACGTCCTCCTAAAAAACCTCGACAAGTTAGGTTGCGTCATCTTTAGCTAGTACCCCGTGGCGCGCCCTAGCTAACAAACTTGCCGACTAAAAATGAACAAATAATATACCTATTACATTACACTATACGTGCATTAAGCTTATTCCGTTACACGTCGCCAGTGTGCACTACACGTACTACACTACACGCACACTAAGCGTGCACTACACGTATTACACTACACACACGCCAAGCGCGCACTACACGTATTACACTAAACGCACACTAAGCGTGCACTACGCGTATTAAACTTCACGCACACTAAGCGTGCACTTCACAAATTACACTACACGCACAAAAAGCGTTCACAATACGTATTACACTACACGCACACTAAGCGTGCACTACACGTATTACACTACACGCACACTAAGCGTGCACTACACGTATTACACTACACACACGCCAAGCGCGCACTACACGTATTACACTAAACGCACACTAAGCGTGCACTACGCGTATTAAACTTCACGCACACTAAGCGTGCACTTCACGTATTACACTACACGCACAAAAAGCGTGCACAATACGTATTACACTACACGCACACTAAGCGTGCACTACACGTATTACACTACACGCACACTAAGCGTGCACTACACGCACACTAAGCGTGCACTACACGTATTACACTACACACACACTAAGCGTGCACTTCACGTATTACACTACACGCACAAAAAGCGTGCACTATACGTATTACACTACACGCACACTAAGCGTGCACTACACGTATTACACTACACACACACTAAGCGTGCACTACACGTATTACACTACACGCGCACTAAGCGTGCACTAACACGTTTTACACCACACGCACACTGAACGCAAATTACACGTATTACACTACACGCACACTAAGCGTGCACTACACGTATTACACTAACACACACTAAGCGTGCACTACACGTATAACACTACACGCACACTAAGCGTGCACTACACGTATTACACTAACACACACTAAGCGTGCACTACACGTATTACACTACACGCACACTAAGCGTGCATTACACGAATTACACTACACGCATACTAAGCGTGCACTACACGTATTACACAACACGCACACTAAGCGTGCACTACAAGTATTAAACTACACGCACACTAAGCGTGCACTATACACCTATTACACTACACGCACACTAAGCGTTCAATACACGTATTACACTACACGCACACTAACCGTGCACTTCACGTATTCACTACGCCACACTACACGTATTACACTACACGCACACTAAGCGCGAATTACACGTACTACACTACTCGCGCACTAAGCGAAAATTACACGTATAACACTACACGCACACTAAGCGTGCACTACACGTATTACACTACACACACACTAAGCGTGTACTACATGTATTACACTACACACACACTAAGCGTGCACTTCACGTATTACACTACACGCACAAAAAGCGTGCACTTCACGTATTACACTACACGCACAATAAGCGTGCATTACACGAATTACAGTACACGCACACCTAGCGTGCACTACACGTATTACACTACACGCACACTAAGCGTGCACTACAAGTATTAAACTACACGCACACTAAGCGTGCATTACATGTATTACACTACACGCACACTAAGCGTGCACTACACGTATTACACTACACGCACACTAAGCGTACACTACACGTATTACACTACACGCACACTAAGCGTGCACTACACGTATTACACTACACGCACACTAAGCGTGCATTACACGAATTACACTACACGCATACTAAGCGTGCACTACACGTATTACACAACACGCACACTAAGCGTGCACTACAAGTATTAAACTACACGCACACTAAGCGTGCACTATACACCTATTACACTACACGCACACTAAGCGTTCAATACACGTATTACACTACACGCACACTAACCGTGCACTTCACGTATTCACTACGCCACACTACACGTATTACACTACACGCACACTAAGCGCGAATTACACGTACTACACTACTCGCGCACTAAGCGAAAATTACACGTATAACACTACACGCACACTAAGCGTGCACTACACGTATTACACTACACACACACTAAGCGTGTACTACATGTATTACACTACACACACACTAAGCGTGCACTTCACGTATTACACTACACGCACAAAAAGCGTGCACTTCACGTATTACACTACACGCACAATAAGCGTGCATTACACGAATTACAGTACACGCACACCTAGCGTGCACTACACGTATTACACTACACGCACACTAAGCGTGCACTACAAGTATTAAACTACACGCACACTAAGCGTGCATTACATGTATTACACTACACGCACACTAAGCGTGCACTACACGTATTACACTACACGCACACTAAGCGTACACTACACGTATTACACTACACGCACACTAAGCGTGCACTACAAGTATTAAACTACACGCACACTAAGCGTGCACTACACGAATTACACTACACGCACACTAAGCCTGCACTACACGTATTACACTACACGCACACTAAGCGTGCACTATACACGTATTCGCTACACGCACACAAAGCGTGCACTATACACGTATTACACTACACGCAACTCGACAACTTATAAAAGATGAACTACAGAACATTCTCAAAACAGACGTTTGCGTCAAGAACCGAAAGATGTGCGTCCAAGGGCCTAAGGGAGACAGGGGCCGAAGAGGCCCTAGAGGGAAGGGAGTGATCCCATGGAAAAGAGGAACAAAATGTCACACAGGGTACGGAGGACCTGTCGGCAAACATGACCCGCCAGGGCTTTAAAGGGCAGTTGGTCAAAAGGGTGATAGGGGTTAAAGGAGAACCAGGCCCCCATCTCACAGAACCTAAGAGGACCCCCAAAGGTTCTAAGAGTGAATGTGAGTGGTAAGGCGTGGCTACCATGTGTTGCTATTGGTAACCTTCATCCTGTGGTCACGTGGCAGCGAAGGGTTTTCTTTTACCAAGACGAGGCAAAGCTGAAATAAGTGGCATCACTATCAGCCACGTGACGACGGGTGATCAGGGGGAGTATGGATGCGAGTCAAATAGTATTGTGGGGGTGGTGGTAGCATGGGCGAAGCTCATCGTATAGTCACGTGACGTGATCATGGGTGGGGTATGCAAAGTTGTCATTCTATTTCCATTCAAGTTCCCCTTCTTCCTACCGTCCTACCCTTCCCATGAAATCCAGAAAATATATTGATTTTCTCCAGCCTTCCCCCCTCGCTTTTAGCACAAACCACCAAGTTCTATCATAGCAGAGCAAGGGACCAATATAACGCTGGAATGCAGGGCCTCTGCTAAACCAGCCCCTGTCATATCATGGACCTCCAGCAGAGGCCCTCTGCAATCAATGACTTTGGGTGAGACGGTATACTTGCCATAAATATCGGGAAAGACGAAAGGGGTGACTACCGGTGCAGGGCAAGTAACCTCCTAGGAGCGGGTTACAACGAGGGCTGTTATCATCGTTTGGGACAGACTTTCATTTACTATAAGCATTCCTAAACAGAAGACATTTGGTTATTTAGAAATGATTAAACTTGACTGCCAGGCCAAAGGAAGCATTTGCACATCATGGCAAAGAGAGAACGATGCAATGCCCAAAAATGCGCGCACACTACAAAATGGAACACTACTGATACTCAATGCGTCACATAGAGAGAGTGGGACATACACTTGCATAGCCAGAAACGTAAAGCTTAAAATAAAAGCGTCGATTCAGGTACACGTGTTGAGTCATCCGTGTCACAACTTGAAGACCAATAAACCTGCCACACCCTCGGAGCATTACGTCATCGACCCAGACGGGGCTTGCAGTCTGTCAAATTTCAGAGTTTACTGTGATATGATTGAAAGGGGAGGTGGGAGGTGTGGGGGTGACGGTTGCCAGTCATGACAGCGTGGCGAATTGATATGAGGCTCGAGGATCATACCGAAGGGTGGTTCGCTTTAATGGAGCGACAATATCAAGTGCCAATGTTGTAGCACTCTTCTCACCTCCATCGATTGGCCGGTGTCTAACGGCCATGCTGTTTGGTGGGTGCCACGTGTAGTGACATGTAGTCTAATGGGGTGGGGCCATTCCTGGAAGTGGTAAATGCCTGTGGTTGACGAACACGTGCAAAGATGCGCAAGTATGCAACCGCAGCAACAAAAACAAAGGTTCGACAATAACTAGAGACAGCGGTCTGCTGACAGACAAGTCAACCTTACCGGTACAAGAGTTAAGGCTGACAGACAAGTCAACCTTACCGGTACAAGAGTTAAGGCTGACAGACAAGTCAACCTTACCGGTACAAGAGTTAAGGCTGACAGACAAGTCGACCTTACCGGTACAAGAGTTAAGGCTGGGTGAGACAGGGGATGGTAGTGAACAAGTTCAAATGCTATGTAATGGCTTGATACAAACACTCAAGTGTCAGACTTGTACCCAATTGCGCATGCGCGAAGGACGCTGTCTGATTAATTCAGCAGTTCTCCACACTCTTTCGGTATCATGTATCCCCTGTTCGTGGTTATTTCATTGCTTCTGATTGAGTTTCAAGCAACAAGCGTAGGCGGCGTTCATTTAGGGGTAACTGCCTAGTCCCCTAACCGTTCTCAAAGGTCATCGGTCATGCTGACAAATAAGAAACAGCGAAGGCTCTGAGAACGAGAATGGACTGATGTTCTTATCGAGCTCCCTGTGGTGGAAGTGCTTCCCAGATCCCGCGCTAGCACAGGAAACCCGGTAAGAACGCCAGGAAGCAGACTAGGGCCAATAACATTATTCTCACGACGACCCTACACCACGTGATCAAATCTCTTATTTGCAATGGGTTATCGTAGGCCACTGCATATTTGCACACACAGGAGACTACGCCCATCATCGCCCTTGTCCAAGGTTCCTCTCGACCCCCCCCCCCCCCCCGCACACACACACACACCTTCTTCGTGCTAACCACATAGGTTTAGGGAGTCGATAAAAAATCGATTATATCAGCTTTATTAGGACTTCAAACACTAGAAATAAAAAAAAGTATACATTGCTTGAACTATTTTACAGTACAAAATATGTGCATGGTAATGAAAAGAAACTATCGAGGAGCTTCGGTACACGTGAAAAGCCTGTCTAACAAGCGTTTCTGAGCGAAAATTTTTTTACTCCCATCACGCTCATCCCAGAAACGTTTGCTATCGCTATGCAGGCATGAGAAGAATTTCAACCATAACAAAGTTCAGAAATTTTTAAGGGTACACAGCCTCAAAATATTTTTTTAATTTTTTTTAACTATTTGCAATTTGAAGGTCCTCGACGGTTATGAGACGTGAATATTCGTGGCAAAAACAAACAAACAAATCTTGTTGATTTTTTGTTGTTGTCAATGCCATAACTTTTTCTTAATATTTTCAGCATTTTTTTTTTCTAAATGAAAAAAAGAAACTCGTTCTTTTCGTTGGCTGGGAACCATGTTTTAATACATCATCCAACCGATTCCACGATTACCTTTTTGAAAATAAAATATTCTTAAAACTGCAACTGGCAAATAACGCTTTTGTCCGTCTTTGAACTTTTGCATTTTAAGAGACTGGGAGTCTCAGATGTAGACGTCGTCATTTTTATGTTTCGTTCCAAATGCAAATGAATGCAAAAAAGACAAGATAATTGAATTTTTTTTTTGGACGGTATATGAAAAGAACGGCGTCTAGTCTAGGCCTTAAAATACCGACATCGAAGTTTGTTGACTTGCAATTCGTGCGTTGATTGGATAAAACGCGATACCCTATCACAAGTGTACAAAATGAGTTCCTTGTTTGGTGAGGACAAAATCGTTTACCAAAAAAATCAGCAGATATAAGCTTCTATAAAATTATATTACATCGAGTGAATAAGCTTATATTATTAGATACTACCCTAACTTGTATTCCAGCGTGTATCTAGCGTGAAAAGTCGTCTAGACGAAGTTCAAGCCTGCATTATTTCTTATGAAAATACTTTCCTTGCTCTATGAACGGACGATTTGTTAGCATTATGAGCTAATGATATTTTTGGCAACCGTAGAAACACATCAATTTTGCTACTGAACCTTTTTGACAAGGGTTTCTAGAATTTTTCTATCTTTATCTCTAGTGTGTCATAACCTTAATGACTGCCATCTCAGTGCTGCTTGACTAATTCAAGATGGCTGCCAGGAATGTAAACTCGTTCCCGTGAGCTCATTCACTGATACATTAATGGAGCTGGTGCTTTAGCGTATATCAACAGCAGATCGTAATATCTTACAGGGTTGCAAGAAGACTTAAATCCACATTCCATCGTTAACTGACTTGTCCCATTCCACTTCGCTGTCGTCCTTGTTGGGTTTTGCGTGACCGACCTCTGCATAAGCTGTAGGTTCGTACTGTGGTGGCGGGTAGTGCTCTTCCCCGTTCGGGTAGCGGTTCTGGAAATTCAGTTCAGCATAATCCAACTCTTTAGGTGTCTGAGCACAAATTGTATCGTAAAATAAAATAAAATAAAATATAAGTCCCTTCAAGGTGACCGGAATAGGCGCAAATGTCTTTAGCTATAGGATAGAAGCTAGATTTTCTTTAATGACAAGCTTTTACACGAGCAAAAGGAGTCTTTGCAAGCAAAATAATTATCTGTAGGGTTTATTATTTTAAATTCAAATTCCTATGAAGACAAAGCCATATATTTTAACGTAACTAATGGACGAATACTTTATGACAAACAGTTGAAAAGCAATGTATTTCACCATTCCTTTTAGAAAGCAAAGGGTGCGAAATTTAACAGATTCTGGTCAGCTTGGGGTTAACAAATATAAGTACCTGTGAATTAGCATCGTCGTAAGGGTAGTCATCTAGCTTGGTGAGGGGTTGGCTCGCAGGCGGGGGTGGTTTGTACTGTTTCCCATCTTGCTGATATTTGTCACCTTTACGTGTGTCTAAATATACACCCAAAACATACAGAAAACAACATTTCTTATCAACTCCAATACATTTCATTAAACAACTCCTTATAAGACCATTCACTACAGGGGTTTTATTATGCCCCGGCGGCCGGCGGAAGCGCAAGCTTTTTTTTAAAGTCGACTTAAGACTTAAGATAAAATATCTTCCACCTCCTACTTATCAATCTCCACCGCCTACTCTGAAAGTTAATGAAAGCCCTGTACTATTTTGGAAAAAGGAAGAATCGTTCCCAATAAATATTTTTGAAAAAGAGGATGAATTGTTCCTCCCCTCTTCTGAATTCACATCAAAATATTTTCCCTATCTTTACCTCCTACTTCATTAGAAGCAAATTAAGGAGGGTATGGATATTTTCTGGAACTACTTATTGAAATAAATAATAATAATAATTTGAAGCTCTTTGAAGCTCAAAATAACTATCATCTGTCTATAATTATATAAAGTAATTCAATATAGACTTTACCCATCAATTTCTCTATAATATCAAAATATCTGTGGATAAATTCTGTTTCTCATACCTCCTCTTTTTTTCCTCTGCACAAAGCAGACTATAAGAATGATGACGGCAATTACCACAACTGCCGCAATTACTCCAATAATAGCATACAGTGCAGTGTCTGAGATTCCACCTGTATCTGGCGGAGGGACAGGCTTGGTTGTTGTCTCAGAGGACGGGCTTGGTGTTGGTGAGGTTGAGGGTGATGGTGCTATTCAAGAAAATGGTCCAAAAATGAAGTAATGATAACAACAAGCAACAGTATGCTAGATAAAGTAAGCAAGGAAGCTAGCCAGCAAATTATGAGTAGGACAACTAAATATGAATCTTATTGTCTGTTGTGCTAGTAACAAAGTTTCTAGATTCAAAATACAGAGTACGGCAAACTACAGCAAATCTTTCCATCTGTTGTGCTGACAAAGGTACTATAACAAATCTTTCCATCTGTTGTGCTGACAAAGGTACTATAACAAATCTTTCCATCTGTTGTGCTGACAAAGGTACTATAACAAATCTTACCATCTGTTGTGCTGACAAAGGTACTATAACAAATCTTACCATCTGTTGTGCTGACAAAGGTACTATAACAAATCTTACCATCTGTTGTGCTGACAAAGGTACTATAACAAATCTAACCATCTGTTGTGCTGACAAAGGTACTATAACAAATCTAACCATCTGTTGTGCTGACAAAGGTACTACAGTTGAAGCTCTTGTAAGCGACCACCTTTGGAACTGAGAATTGTGGTTGTTAACGGAGCTGGTCTTTTACGAGAGGTTGCTCTCATAAGCGACCACTGGGCGCCAAAAACTTGAACAATAGGTGTTGGTCGCTTACGGGAACTTAATTAAAATGGAATCTAAAAGTTATCGTCGTGATAATAACAACGCTGTAATATTTTGGTTTATTGTTAATTTTAAATAAATTTAAAAAATTTGACTGAAAACATCTACAAAAAAGGTGCATTTCAACGGCACGCAACCACTTTTCTACGATTCATTTTTTCTTTTTCCGAATATTTATCAATCCCTAATAACTGTAACTGTGAACAAAACAAACTTAAAATAACATTGAACCATGTTGGCAAAATGTTCGTAAAACTAAGTATTTAACTTATTATGAGTAAGTTGTTTTATTAGCAATTGGTTCTACGCAAAGTAGCTCGTTATGCTCGTTTATATCGACGACATTTCGTCATGAGAATTTCTTCTGCGTCTACGATGATAGCATAACGTATTTTGTTAGCGATTTCTAAAGTGGCAACAAACAAGGGGATGGCTATTGTAACTTGAAAAAGGACAAATCGTGGAGCTGGCAATGGACTAGTGCATTTATACATTTTTTGGAGACAAAGAAATGTCAATCCCATGGTTGAAATCAAAGTTAGAAAATTGTAGTTACGAAATTCTTTAATGGTTGACTACTGGAAAGGGAGCTTTTGTGAAACATCACAACATTATCGCTTTATATGTGATTTCAGCATGCATTGGATATGATGTTTATCAGGTGTTGACTGATGTTGTAAAGCCAAAAATAATTGTGGTCGCTTACGAGAGCTTAAAAATAAAAGAAAATCTCAGTTGGTGGTTTGAAATTTTGGTCGTTAACGGAGCTAGTTGCACCATTAAGTTGGTCCCTTACGAGAGCTAAGAATTACAGAGTTTGTGTGACAATTCAATCAGTGATTCGTGATCGTGGTCGTTATCAGAGCTGGTCTCAGAGAGCTTCAACTGTATAACAAATCTTACCATCTGTTGTGCTGACAAAGGTACTATAACAAATCTTACCATCTGTTGTGCTGACAAAGTTCCTATTTACAGTTTGTCCAGCCAGGCTTCCTGTTGCTATCATGTCTTCAAGAGGTTTTAAGTCCACAGTGTTTCCAGGCTGCTGAAGAGAAACAATCGCAGTAACACTGCCAGACCTGTAATAAGCAAATAGACAAAGGAAAGGTCAGAGCAACGAAGTCTCCTAAACAATTATCTATTTGTGTGAAGTGTTAAATAAAAAAAGCTGCTATATATATAGTCCTCCAACAAAATATCAAGTCTGTGGAATATCAAGTTCATTTAGAAATTGCTTTTTTAGGAAGCAAATATTTTGAAATATTTTTTTATTGAAATTGGTAGATTAATCTTTTAGATTATTTCAAGATTCTTATAAAACCTGTCTTCCTTGCCTTTTTTTTGTTATTATTTCAGTGGCAACCCCTCTAGCCAGTTGACAATACATTGCATATCTATTCAATTTCCACCAGTTTACTAGTGCGGAAGGTACAACGGAACTAGGCTCCAAATCAAGTACCCTCTTGAGTGTATTGTTAGTAAGCATTGTAAGCACTGTCACTGGGGGTGGTCACTGCCAGAGGGTTTATTGTGTCCCCAGTGGTTCTTTTACATCCCTTCTGGTCGGGTTAGTGTAGTGCAGCTTAAAGAGACAGGACATTCAGTTTGGCGTCCTTACCCGAGAAGTCTGGAAACATGGGAGAAAAACTTCAAATCACTTGTGACACAAATTCAAATCAATGCCTGCCCTTACGCATACAGGCGAGCAGTCATGTCCCACCTTTAGGGGCTTGGGGACTGTGTTTCCTGTTTCTTCTAAATGATAAGGAAATGACCTGTAGGGGAGTGGCTTTGCCACCTCTCGTCATGAGCTTATTCAGCCCTGATGGGGATTTGTTCCTTCTCTAAAGAGATGTTAGTATGGCCCTTACCTGAAACGTTCAACTTCAACCAGATAGAGGTTTTTATTTTGCTTTTGGTACTGCTCTGCAATCTAACAAAAAAGAAAATAACATAGTGACTGAAAGTCTTGCATCACACACATCTTTAACAGCAATAAACAAATGAGATCTTCATTTTAGTGGTTAATGATTAATGGAAACCTGATTGATGATGGAATACCATGAACTTCAAAAATAAAAGGTACAAAAACCTTTAGAAGGTCTTTGTGATCTTACAGAAGAAGAGCTCTGTAGAAAAATAATATACATACCTCATACACAATTCTGCTCTCTAGATCTTTTATTTCTTTGGTGTATACTTGTTTAACTTGATAACTTCCAGTCCATGTCAAGTCTGTCATCTGAATCCCCACAGTCTGTTTAGCACACCCACTAGTACCTGACAAGGAAAATTTAAAATGGTAACACTAAAAAAAAAAAATTTAAGTAGATCAAAGTAGGCAACAATCTTTATAATGGGCATAATCAAATAACGTGGAAATTATATTCATTAGCATAGATTACTGTAATAGCCAGGGGACACTCGGCACAGATCTACAGCCTATGAAGGTTACTGGGCACCTTAAACTCTCATATTGCAAGTACTAATGCAAAAGTGATAAGTTGTACAGTGAAGAGAGCAGATAATCTTAGAAAAGACAAGGGGGAAGCACTGTCTTCAGAACAGATATGAAGCCTACCAACTACCTATTTATTTAGCTTTGTTTACTTTTACAAAATATGAAAATAGACTGGGACACCACTAACAGCATAGCCAATTAATGAGGCCCATTAATGTAGTAACCAAACCGTCTGCTCTTCTTTGGGGTTTATAATGGTGAAAAACAACATATACATTTTGTAGTAAAAAATTCAATTGATTTAATAAATTATTTGTTAATAAAAGAATTTTGATGTGACAGAATTTAAAAATTATATATGTGTATTTGGGACTTGATGACACTGTACTCACATCCTGAATACTGCACAACAGAGACAGCGGTGATATTCGACCCAAACCCATTTGATGCAGTACATATATAGACACCCCTATCAGCAATCTGGAAATTATTTATACTGGTGATGGCCTCTACCCTGCGCCAGTTTGGGTCACCAAGTTTGGTCCAAGTGACGCTTGGTGTTGGCTTCCCAATCACCTCACATGTCAATTTCACACTCACACCAGCTGACTCGCTGGAGTTAGCAGGGTATGACACAAAGGAAGGGGTGCCTGGTGAGAAATAGAACAATAGAATTATAAAAGTGATACCAACTGCAGAGGCAAATTTTTCATGGGTGTAGAGAACACGAAAAGGAAGCTTTGGAGTGACAAAACCCTTGGATGCGCTTTTGAAGTTTGTCTCTGCCTTGGATGAATCCTTGAGTATCTGGGTCTGGTGATGTTTAATTTGCACTTATGACGTTTTTTTGTTGGGCCTTTATTTTACTGGCTTCTGGGGCGTAATAGTAATGGATAGGTTAAAAAATCTTCCTGGGTTGCTAGGGCCTTTATATAATTTGAATAATGGGGAAAATGGCATACACATATTGATGTTGGAATATCTTTATATAATTCTTTCATTGGCATCATTTTGGAAATGAGATTGAATGACCAGCCAATCTTTAAACTTGAGCATTTCAATTCTCCATGAGAACTTCTAGTCCATAATAGAATTTATTTGTTGTTGGTGGTGAAATAATCATCTACTGTAGGAACAGGCTCCCCACCCTCATCAGTGAAAGATTTCTAAGGACATACTAATTCACCCAAATATGAGTTATATCACCATGCTTCAATTCATGAAATAAACTTAGTTGGGAAGTAAATGTATTGTCTGTTGTGTTTTTTCTTTCCAAGAGGCTCAATTTTACAAGTTTAGAGTGATAAAGTTTGTCTTGTATTTTGTTTCGATACTAAGCATGTTAATGATACAAGGCTGGCAACTTAATTATTACTTCAGCTTCAGCGGATTTTAACCACTACGTAAAAACTGACACTGGTATAGGATGGGAGAGGGATGGAACTGTCCCCAAATCGATTTTTAAAGCAATCTGCGAGAAATGATTTTTTAAATGTCAATTTTTGCTTACGTCAATACTCGGGTACTGTGGGGCTATGTCCCGATCATCGACGGAAAGCTAAAATTGATGTTCAAAAAATCATCGCTTGCAGGTTTTTAAGCGGATTGCTTTGAAAATTTATTCGGGATAGTTCCATCCCTCTCCCATCCTATACCAGTCTCCATGTTTTCGTAAAAATCCTGCAGAAAATCGTGTACACTGACACTGGTATAGGATGGGAGAGGGATGGAACAGATACATTTACTTCCAAACTAAGTTTATTTCATGAATTAGAGCATGGAGATATAACCCATAGATGTTTAATGGGTGAATTTGTATTTCCTTAGAAATCCTTCACTGACGCGGGTGGGAAGGCTGTGCTGTAGGGAAATTAAAAATAAAGAATACATTTGTTATGTAAGTCATTTGCATATTTTGCATGTTCAATATACTACCAACAGGATCGGATTTGAAAATATTTGACATTTTTCCGTATGGCTATACGAGGACAAAAGGAATCATGCACATATGACCAACAAAAACAACAATTAATAGAATATCTTTGAGGAACGAACAAAAAACCTTGAATAGTAAGACGAACAGTGAAATCATCCCCTGGAAAGCTTAGTTCAGCTAGTATTAGCTTAATTGTAAGCAAACAGGATATAAACGACATTTTATCTAATTTCCTAAACTTCATTAGGGGAGTCCATTTAAGTATAACGAAATTTTCATGAAAATATGTATCTGTATTCGGAGTCTTGGATTTAAGCTTAAGTGTATATAGAAATTGCGGATTGCAAATGGATCGTCAGAACTTTGCATAACATGGCGTCTTCGCTTGGCTTGCCTTAGTTGTTTACAATTCCCAAATCTTCTTTGGTCAGACATACGTTAGAAGTTCGGCTCTTTGCGGTAAACAAAACGTTTCAAATACTATGCTTTGTGGAATATCTTTCGACCGTTAACAAACCCCAAATAGTGAGAATACCAAACCGACGCTTCAACTTAAGATCATCGAATAGATAGAAAAGGTTAACTGAAGCGCGTAAGAGGCTGTGAGAAAGGATTCGAGCGATAAGCACACCCGTGCATTTTGCAAGTAATAAGAGTAAGTACTTACGGTATGTTCGTAGGGGAACTTCGCTTTTATATTCGGTACCACCCGAGTCAGTAAATTCAAATCTGTACACGTAGACGTCCTCTTTCTCAGGGTCGATTTTGTGTCCATCTCCATCATTTCCTTGCTCCACGACGTTTTTTATCGTGAGTTTTAAATATCCCTTCTTGTCTGAAGCACCAGTCGCTGGGATGTTGGCATCAACGTAGTAGTAGTTAGTGTTTAGCGGAATACTCCCTGCATTCCCCGGCTGGATCGCATTTTTTATCATTACTTCTGAACCTCCCTCCTTCTCGTTGTAGACCTCTAACTTTCCAAATACAAAGTTTGTTAATTGCAGATCGAAGTCCCATCTTAGCTCTACACCAGTGCTATTATGCCCTAGAAAGACTATCGTTGGCTTTGGAGGTTCTTTTGTCCATAAAACACCAGCTACAAAACGGACAACAAATTAGTATGATTGCATAAAGTCTAAACGATGTCTTCAAGTTAGTGAGTTGGGGGAGAGCGCCTTGATAACAAGCTCGCCTCAAATTCTTACTTACAAACATTGTTGACGAAAATCGTCAATAAAATTAACAGCAATGGACACGATCGGAACCTCATGGCTACCAGTTGTATGTTTAAGGCCCCAGAAGTTCAAAGTTATCGAGGTTTTTCAAAGTTTCTTCGAACTTTTGGACTTGGTCCAGTTGCCAGTTGAATCGCCTCCACAAACGAACCCCGTTCCGCTTCGATTGTAGAAAGATTCCAACGACAATCATTTCCAGGACCGCGCGGTACGTGGGTGGAGCGTCGGGCACTCCAGTGTTGCCCGGCAACGACCGGAAGTAGGTTACAAGGCGCCGGAAACGCAAAAGGACTGCGGTGAGTCATCGGTCGGAAATACTTTTTTGTGGGAAGTGATTTCATGCGTAGGAATAACAAACGCAAATAATTGACTTGAGATCACCAATCATTCTTGTTAGACACATTCCATTCATTCCGTTCATCCGGATCCTGTCTTTGTATTTACGCAAACGTATTGCTTGTGCGTATACCAGAGAATAATATTATCACAAAGCAAAACTGTAGGGTCGCGACTTTAGAAAAAAAAGTGCCTCGCGTTTGTAGACCCTAAAAATACGACGGTCACCCGTATCCCCAATTTATAGGGAGTATCCCCCCGGGTTACGATTGCTACGCAGGCTAGCTATCGAGTAATAGTTTTAGTATAAGTTCGTTGCTCAACTTTAATAACTGTTTGACAAAGAACAAAGTAGTAAGAATTAGAATTTTTAACAATCTGCAAGAAGTACAATGTTTGCTTTTAAAAGAACCCTTTTCACAGATACATCTTACCAGCATCAATGACAAAATAAAGAAACCCTTGTATACTATCTCTGCGACCAACTTCTAGGCTTCCATATCAACAAATAAAAACAGGACAAGTTAAAATAAGACGCTCATATGTAAAAAGGGTGTAGTTATATGCTCATCTCAGCAGCTAACTCAACCCACCTCAATCACTAGCTACCACTATGGAATCAAAGCCATTCTAAGGTTAGCTTTATTTTCCAAAAACAAAACAACATTGTCTCCAGGTCACATAAGTTGCGGTGGGAGAATTCAGCGATGTGTGTGAGCGATGGGTTTTACGTACACTACCTAAAATAATTATGAAAGCTTCCTGTGGTGAGCAAATTAGAACGACATGGGGGGAGGGGACAATACAACTCGTCGCATCGCCACGGGAACCTCTGTTTCTTTTCTCTTGTTTTTTAGAGCAACACAATTTCTTCTTATAAGATCTCAAATCATGTGGCTTCTATTTCTCACATATCATTCATCAATTCATCATAATCAACGGAGGGCTTTTCTGATCGCAGTCTTCGTTGTCGAGGAGTGTGGACACTAAAATAAAATAAAAATCTATAAATAGTTTGAAAACCGTGTACAGTAATAATTATTGATAAAAATCAAATCTAATATTGTTATTGGGAAAGGTCATAAAGTGGAAAAAAAACTATTCCAATTTCGTAAAAATATCAGCAATTTGATTTTACCTATCTTCGGAAGAGGTGCTTGGCGTTTTTGTCAAAGGCACATTAGGAAGAACGACTTTCCCTTTTGGAGTAGCGACGGGTTTGGGTTCTCGTCTTTTTCTCCTATCATAACATGTGCACAAAATTAACCTATGATTGATTGGAAGAAATAGCCATCCAAAAAAACCTTATACGTCATTTACATCTGATACAAGGAAAGCTCTGCGAGATGAGTAGCCACACTAATGCATGGCTGAGACAAAAATATAAATGTTCACCTTTTTGCGGCAGGCTTTATGGGCTCTTTCTCAGCCAAGGACGGGCTAAAGTCGGTCATGTCTGTTGTGGCATTCTCATTACACATAGATGACTTATTTGAACCAGTTTCTTCAGCTTGTTCTTGCCTGAAAATAAGTATTTCTAATTAGAAATTTTTGTGCAGGCCTGGCAGGGCATAGAGAAAAAATCTTTTAGCATCATGTCATGTCATCCCTTAGAGTCTTCTGGAAATCTGCAGTCCCTTAGGGTGTCTACCAGGGGACCTAAGCACACAGTCGATTGACAAAAGGTTGTCCTCAACCGGCTTCGCGACTACGCGACAAGCCCGCATGTAAGCATGGCAGTCTTACCGTACAGTACGATAACCAGTATCACTCAAAATTTGGTTTCATATTTTTGCCTCGAATATTGTAGATTTGCACAATCCAAAACTACCTAAATGATACAGAACTATTAACCGTTCCTGACATATAAATCCTGATTATTTTATCCAATGGTTTGTTCAGAAAGTATCGTTATTCTGACGCGATTTTCTTAATGAGCGGCGTTTACTGCACAGCGAACTGACTATGATGATATTGGCTAACATATGCAACTAGGCGCTTCAGTGGTTTTTACCCATGCTTACATGCGGGCTTGTCGCGTAGTCGCAAAGCCAGTTGATGACAACGACTATACATTATTTCAGGGAGTGTCCCCCCCCAGGGCATCCCTGTTATGTTGCCTCTTTGGGGTGCCTCATCATGGTGCAGGTAAAAAGTGAATTTAATCAGGTTACAGAAACAAACAAAGAGGTCCTTTGAGAATGAAATTGAATGTGATTGGGCTTTTGAATATTATACTGATGGACCAACCCACTAGCCCTACCTGTCATGTCCGGTTACACCAGAACTGGAATCTTCAACTAAAAAATGACAAAACAAACACAGAGAACATCCCTCTTTGAATTGAAGGTAATCATCTTGCTACCAGCCACATTTCAAGGACAGTCAATTTATTCATAGGAAATGAAGAAGGGGACTAGAGGGAGGCTGCTTATTATAAAATCTGCAGGAATTTTATATACATTGTATGAGTGTTAGAATGACCCCTCCTTTACTGGCATATTAGCACTTATCGTTTGCTTGAAATAGAGTCTAAGAGACAACTGATTTGATTTTTGATGACATGTTTTGTGCTTTTGATGAGGAGGGGCGATAATGTAATGCAAAGCTGTAGCAGGCCTCAAATGAAGAAAACAATGGGGGGGCACAGCCATGCCCCTAATGGTCATTTCCTTATAATTTTTAAAACTATTTGGGGGGGGGGGGCATGTATCCCCAGTGCCCCAATCCCTGCTATGGCCCTGTAATGGCTTAACAGAGACAGGAGGGGCAGCTTTAATGAGGGAGGGGGGTTCTTTGGATGCGTTTTGGTGCGCCCAACCATAAATGAGGACAGAAAAATTGTTGAGTACTGTACCTTGGGATTTCAACTGTCGTATCTTTGCTTTTTTCTCATTCAGTACTATTGCAAACTAAAACACAAAATAATCAGATCATTCCAGATATCTAGGAACAAATACTTAAATTTTTCAACTTTTTTTAATCGAATTACAATCTAATAAATAGCAGTGTCTGATTCTATTGCTCACTCTTACATTGTGTGGGGGATTGGGTCAAATTGATGAACATGCTGGATGTTTTTAGGGGATGAAATTCAACATGACATTGAACAATGCCAATGATGATGTTGTTAATCCGGCTAACAAAGATATTCTTGAAGCAGAATTGCCAAAACCTACCATTTTTTTTGCTTTCATTTAGTATCACATCAACATGTTTATGACTCCATGTTTAATTGTAGCCCCTATTATAGTCCAAGCATATGCAATGTAAGAATGGCCACTTAACAGTATATATGCTTTCTTGGGGTATTTTTTGAAATGTCAGAAAAAGTGTATGCTTTGTGATAAGCATGAAATAATCAAAGGTCTTAAAATTGTATCCTCATACAATAATCTTTTTTTTTAAATAAAGTTCTACCTTCTGATATAGATCTGATTCTAGCTCCGCTTTGCCTTTTACACACTCATCCAAAAGCTAGGAAATGAAAAAAAAAATAAACACAATGCTTCGTTGTACATTTGAATAACTGGGATTTTCAGTCTTCTGCTAGCCCTTGTTAATAATTTCACACTGCTGAACCCCTTTGTGGCTTCCATTCTTCAAACTAATGGAATCCCATTTGGTACATTTTGACTGGTCAGCACCTTGTGGTGAGATGAGGTGACTGGAAGCCATTTCAGTGCTGACCAATGGAAACACTTTGAATGACTGGAGCCAGAGGATGATTTAAGTGTTGGAAATTGTTGGCACAGTAATTACAGGTGTACCTTGACAGCTTTTCTTCTTTCATTTGCAAGTCTGCCATTGTCTTCTGTTTTTTGCACTATTTCTCTCTGGCAAAACAACACATAAAGATGTTTTACATAGTATGTTACATGCATAAAATATTTGTAGCAACAGTCAGATATCCCAATAAATAAATAAATGGATTAAAATTAGGTAGATCAATGTATCAATCAGTCATTTGGATGGTCACTCTGTCTTTCAATAAACAGTCAGGATTGATAACAAAGTTAATTTGAAATACCAGTCCCTACAGTACAGCCCACCTTAAGAGTTGTCATCTCACTGACGGCAAAGTCAAGAATCATGTTCATCGGTCGTGGTGTGTCAACAGTGGAGAAGTCAACACATCCTAGCTGAAACTAAAAAAATACTTTGAATATCAATATATGGAAAGGAAAAAATTTGCTACAGGGCCCTCAGATTACACTATTGCCCTTTTAACCAATAATTAAAACACATATCCCATACCTTGACCCCATCAGCAAGCTGCTTCTTCCAATAAAACTGCAAAAAAAGGTTTTCACAAAAATTCATTCACTGATCAGGGATCTTCACACCTTTCCCTATCTAGTATAATCTGTAACACAATAGAAATAGTTGTATGCTTCTTTGACAATCTTGTACATTGTAAAAGGCAATATTGGCAAATTGTTGTTTGAGGCAGCTAGTTAGTAATTCTTTATAGCATTTTCCATAATTTACTCGTTATAAATTAGTAGTCTGAAATCTCGACAGAGTTCATTCATGTTTTCAGAGGATAATATTTAATCATCCATATTTGATGTGCTATTGTTTTATTTTATTTATCAGTAACCGATTTAAAGTTATTTAACATATGGAAGACCAGTATTTTATGAACCATCCAATATATTTCCCAAAATAACTGATGCTTTTTCTTTGAATTTTCACCCCTCAGCCAATCCTGGGAAAGCGCCTGCGGAGAGACACAACTATATTAAGGCATGATAGAGATCATAGTGTCAATTCTAAACTGACCATGTAAATATTTTTTGTTTGCATACTCCATTTTCTAACTTTTTTTGATCCTCAGAAAACAGGAATGAAATCGGACGAGATTTTAGACCACTAGATGTCAATTTTATAATGAGCAAATTAAAAAAAAATGCTTTAAAGAATTACTAATGAGCCTCCTTAATCAGCTTGTTGTCAACAAAAACTGCTACAATAAATGCATCATGGATAGGGTGATACCTTCAGTTTGTTATTTTCTATTGTTGTCTGATAGACAAAATTTTCAGTATCCGTCCTCTTGCCAGTAAAAGCCTTCACCATTTGCTGTGTGTACGATTCTAGTTCTGTGTCAATTGCTTCTGCCATAGAACTGATCTCTTCTGGTGAAACTAAAATAAATATTTAAATTTTATGAATTTTTATAGCTTGGCATAACTGCTGATGTAATACTGAAATATAAGTTTAAAATTGGCACAAAATCAGGATCTAAGTAGGGGCAAGGCCTGGTTTCCAGGTTCCATACAAGGCAGCTCGGGTTTTCTTTATGTTTCTGTATTATGCCTACATGCCAAACATTTTGGGGCCCTGCTCAGCTGTATAGGGGTGCAAAGTCGTGCCCGGGGGGACTCTCCCTAAAATATGTACATATGCTTGTGCAAAATGGGTGTGGTTTCTGGATTTTTTAACCCTAAGGGATAGCAGAGAAAACAAAAGAATGATCAGGTTTCTGAGTTTTATTAACTGGCTCTCCTATCAAGTACGCCTCTGTTGTGATGACTTTAAAGGGCGCTGTTATCTATTCTTGAAGTCTGTTTGTTATTGTAGCAATCTAAAGGATAATGGCCATTTTGATTTGCCAATTGATGTTTGTTGTCTTTAGTTGACAGTTGACATGAGATCGACTGACTGAAATTTTATAAAACAGAAAGTCTTACAAACCATAACAGGAAGTGTGATTTGTATTTTTTGGGATCAGGTCCCCTGGTAGACACCCTAAGGGATAGCAGATTTACAGAAGACCCTAAGGGATAGCACTTGGGGCAAATTTTATACCCTAAGGGATAGGACGAGCATATATGAACATTTTTTAGGGAGAGTCCCCCCAGGAGGTCGTGCCTCCTAGAGCTCAATTTTTCTTTAGTACCTTTAGTACCTACTGATCCATTAACCATATTTGTCAAAACACTGCACAACCAAAAAGGCTGTTAGTTTATTTAAGTATATGTTTGTAAGGTCGGTATCATAATAATTTCATTGAAAGGTCAAGGCTACATTGTAATTGGCTATATTATTGGTTTGTAATTGACCTTATCTACTTAGTGATATTGAATAGCGGTTCAATCGATAGTTCTCATGGACATATACCTATTAAGTACTTACATTAAATTATTTTGTGACAGAAATTCAATTTTCACAACCAAAAAATTGCCACATATATCCCTCATCGCGGATTTACCTACCCTTGCCACGCCAAATGTTCTCTCCATTGCATATTGTCATTTCTAGTCCATCTCTGCCCCCATTATGTAGCTTAGTTAGCAAATAATAACTTCCCAAATCTGTGGAAATTTTGCATAAAGACGATTCTTCGGCCGCCATATTGGAATATCTGGATAGAGAGGGCCTAGGACCTAATACACAGGGCTCCCATGTTTTATGGGTCTCCTTCTACTACCACCAGGAAATTAAGGGTTTTTACTACCAAATACAATTACTCCTTTTTTAAACATGATTTAAAAATTTATAAACAATTTATTTACAAAGAAATTCTATGTATCCATGTTTCAGCAGTTAATTTTTACTCGAGCCTGCGATCTTCGTTCAGCGGCACATCACACATGCGTTTTTTGAGTGAAATTTCTAGTCATATGATCGGATCGAAAACACCAGGTATTTTGTAGTTACTGATAACTTAAATTTTCAGTTATGGCGATGCAGGACGTCTTCAATAAAGTCAAAGGCACAGCATTAGGAGTTGCAGAGTATCTCACGCCAGTATTGAAGGTAAATCGTCTCGATTTCCACAGCTGATTTTGCGTACGAGCGTCAGTTTCTATTTCCGTATCTATATGTTATTGTTGCAAATGTTTATTTTATCGTACGCAAGTAAGTCTTTTGTTTGTCTTTGCCTCTTATCTTTTGCGGTTAACTAATTCTTATTTTTTTTTCAAGGAGTCTAAATTCCAAGAAACGGGCGTTATTACACCAGAGGAGGTCAGTTATAGTCCGATGTCGCTTTATATCAAAAGGAATTGTTCTGTGAATGTTAAAGTGTTTCCCTTGTTTCCTATTTCCTATTAACTATATTGGTCATTAAATTGTCCAGAACGATAGGTAGGGGGAACTGAGATCAGGTCATCAATATGTCTGAAATTTGTTTTCGTGATTATTTGATGCCTTAAAATGTCAGAGCCCCGATTCCTCCCCTTCATTGTATAAAAATCTGGAGATCCCCCTCTCAAACAAACCCCAGAACTTCATTAGAACTAATAAAAAATCAGAGCCCCTACTTAGGGACTTGTTAGAAATTAGTAGGGGGGAGGGGGGTGCAAATTTTGAATGCAGTGATGGAAATTTAATGACCCTTCTCTAGCAAAAGGGTTGAAATTTCTTGACCCTCCCCCAGGTTCCTTCCCGAAATATTATGACCCCCTATTTAAAATCTAAATTTACTTCAAAAAGCTCAATTGTTCAATGTAAGATTCTCCAATTTCATTTAGGACTTTATGTTTATCACTTCCGTCTTCACTGTTTCTCTGTTCTGTAAAGTGTTTGATGATAGCCCTCAATTTCTCTGGTTTGTTTTTGTTCCGTACTGACAGCAATTGATAGTGGTCAATGTATTTATCTAGTATAGCTACACGCCAGGAGCGTACGCAGGATTTTAACAAGTTTCAGTCAAAGCATCCAGAAGCTGAAAAAGGGTGTGGCCCCTCATCCCGCATCCCCGTGAAGACTTCATAGCTCCCGCTTTTGGATTTGAAATTGGCATCAATACGTCAGACTTTTGAGAATATTACATGATCCTCTGTCATACTCGATCTGAAATAGGACTTCAGTCGTCTCGTGGCACTGAAGGACGTAACAATATGTTTGGAAATCATCTGTAGACTACCCATGATTAAAAATTTTGCAGTCCAGTGACTGCAGGCCTATAGGCTGTGTACGCCCCTACAAGCTGTTTTTTTTAATGTTCCATCCTCAAGCATCTTGTACCAATTAAAGTCGTCGCAAGACATTCTGTCTTGTTGTTGTTTTTTTGTACTTATCATTTCTATATGATTTAGACGAGTTAGGTAATCCTTTACATGACTTTCTTCAACAATATATTTCTTGCTGAAAGTCTCAATACTTGCAGCATCGTTAACATCAATTGCCTTCTCTTTGTGAAATGTCCTCAACTGTGCCCTAGGGTTGCTATAACAGTTATATAGAGTTATATAAAAAGATTTGGTCCATTTTTTTCTGACCCCCCCTCCCCCTCTTAAGTGTTCTTATTTTTTTCTGACCCTCCCCTTTTTGATAGCTGAAAAAAATATGACCCTCCCCCTGATTCCACCTCCCTCCTCCCTGCTAATTTCTGATAAGTCCCTTAGAGTCCCCATTTTTTCCTGGAGCCTCCTTTGGGTGGTTAAAAATTTTCAGAGCTCCCACCCCTCAATATCTTCCCTGCTGCTCCTCCCCACCCTGGAAGTATGTAATGAATACTCTCCATATCGTTTTTCACAGGCGGATACAGCATGATTAATGAAAAAAAATTAGAAGAAATTAATTGGAGCAAAAATCCACAAAATAAAATTAATGTATTTAGTGGATGCCCCCTCAATCTAACTCTGTGCATGACCTTTTTTTATTTTCTTATTTTCTAGTTTGTTGCTGCTGGTGATCACTTAGTTCATCATTGTCCAACCTGGCAATGGTATGATGATTTATGGTGTATTGCACTTCATGTAACATACTCTATTGGAAATCTCACTCCAAATATGAAGGGGTGGATTCAGAAATTATGGAACATTATGTAGGCATGGTGGTCCTGACATAGTTTTTCTACACAGGCCTGTTGCCAGTGTATTTAGCAAATAGGGGGATAGGTGTTACCCATTTAGTGGACCATTATCTCTTGTGTAGCTCATTCTAACTCGCAGTTGGTACTTAATTTTTTTTCACTATAGCCAACCTTCCAGTTGAGTTAGTTCTGCCAAAGACCGACTACTGGCCTGCTACATGGTCAGGACAAAATTCAGGAAACGGGATAGACTTAAACCCCCTCTAATCATAAATATGAAATTCCCCCTCCTTTTAAACACAAGGTTCCGCTATAAAAGGGAAAGGTCCACTCACCCCCGGGCTCAAGAACAATCAGTATCAATTAGCTGTCAATAAGTCAACATGCTTCTAGGCGCTAAATTCAAATATTTAAATTCTTAACCAAATCAAATATTATTCCTAGAGTTGTCCACCTAAAATGTTTCTATCTGTGTGCACTCTAAAATTCGAGCATTTCCATCACAGCATGAGAATAATTCCTCCAGATACATTAGATTATCTTGTTACCTGTGCAAAAATAGTTTTATCCCAACCGACTTAGGCTCAGAGATATGCAACTTTTTAGGAGACTTATAATTTGTGACTGCTAGTGTGGCAGTGTTCTGATTATAATTGCAAAATCGAGCCTGGGGTGGGAGGAGCTTTCCCTTTTATAGTGGAACCTCATGAACCAGCACGTAAGCACAGAAGAGACAAATAATTTCTCATGATCTGTGGTTGACTACCTCTCTGATTCTCTGAAGAATAAAAATGATCCCAAACTTCATAAATTGTACAAATACCTTAATTTTGTTTTGGATGCACAATTCTCTGTCATTGACGTAGCTGATTATTTATCAAACACATTTTCCAATCTAACATTGCCTTGTGAAGTCTCTACATTATTTTTTTTTTACAGGTCAATGGGGGAAGAATCAAGAGTCAAGCCTTATCTTCCAAAGGATAAGCAGTACTTGTACACTAGGAATGGTAAGCTTCATGTGTGTTTTCAAAAATGTGCCAAAATTTTATTGTGTGAGTCAAGGGTTTGGATATCTGATATATAGTTGTTTCCCATACAAGCAAAATTAGCTGAAAGAAATGCTAAGGTCAGCACTTAGGGCAATGCTCAGGGCCTGAGGGCAATTTTCACTAGGTGTTACGCAAATAGGCACCAACTCTGTGCACATTTTGCTGATATTATACTTGAGACACTGGTCTGACAGCATTTTGTCCGTTAAGTTTCAATATTACCTGGCTGATATTCAAGCCAACACATTTGATTTACGGAAGAGTTTAAGAAGCTTGGGTGTCTATGAAGACCCAGACCCAGTTCAGCAAAGGCTGCGTTGAACTCATTCATGAAAAGATTAGGCTGTTTTATGATTCCTTACTTATCTTTTAAATCATACAGTCCCCTGTTACAAGCGCTGCAAGCAAATGGAACACCAAGAAGAGAATGAAGCCATCGTCGAGCCAGATGAGGATGGAGGTTGGGTCGACACCCATCACAAGGTGGACCCAAGTGGAGAGAAGGTCACAGCAGGTGTACAAGAACAGTTCTCAGAAATGAAGCTTGACTCCGATAAGGTACCATTACTACACTGTCCTGCACTGGATGACTTTCTAATCAGGGTCAAAGGAGGGGGTGGGGTACTGGGTGCATTGGATCCCCTCCCCTAATAATTTTGAAAGCCATAGACAGGACTTCTGGAATTACGCGCTTGTGAGGAAGCGTTTAATTTGGCTTTCTCCGCGTAATCCGGCTAAATTTTGAGAGACATTTTAGTGCACAGCTGATGTGTTCTTTTAGGGTTCTTACCTCTATTTCTCGTAAAAAAAAAGAGACAGATATTCTTCGTAAGAGTGCGATATTTCGAACTGAATTTTGAAAACAAATAAAATGACTAGGCATTCTTTGCTAAACCACGAAGGCCTAGGACTGGGGTTGGGGGATGGGGGCTAGCTCGACACCAAAATTTCAAGGCCCCACTGTTTATCTATTGTCTGTGTATTGTGGTCCCCCAATATTTCAAGGGCTGCTCTGGCCCTGTCATATAATTTTACTTTGCCAGGAAGTGTCTTTTCATCTGTTATTTTTGTAAACACAATGGGGTTCCCAATATTCAAGCTGAAAAAATTGGCACTGATGACAGTGCAGAAGATCTAAATTCATGATGGCTACTGTATTGATTGTACTCCCTTATTATTCATATTTGCTGCAGAACACTAAGCCATGTGCACCAGTTGTCACTCAGGAAAATGATGATGATGATGAAGACGATGAAGAAGAAGCTGAAGACATGGAAGGTAAATTTCATCTGTTTTACACAATGAAATATTCTTTGCTGTTTGAAATATTTTTATTTCTTTAAAGTAATGCCCTTTTTATTTCAAAATAGCTTTTGAAGAAAGTGGAATGCTCGAAAATGATGAGGTGAGAAGTAAAAAAGAATTCGAATATATTTTAGGTATTAACTTCGGGAAACCTAAAAAAAACACCAGAAACCAGTAGATATGAGCCTTTGGTGTGTGTTAATGCACAAGGATAAAATGGGTGGCCATATGGGCACTTCTTATTTTGAGAAATACCGCAAAAGTTCTAATATGCCTCTGGGTGTTTTTTTTTTCTCTAAGTGAGAAGGGGAGAGGGGAGGGGTAGAAAGAGGTTTTATTTTAAAATCTTATTTTTCAATGTTGACACTAGTTATGTTGATATCTTTGATTGTAATCTTAGGCAACACTTGCAGTGCCAGTTGCTCCAGTGAGTCAGTCAGAGTCATCAGATGGTGGTACTGATGCAACTAGTGGTGAGGGAATCCTACAGACCCGCACATATGATATGTATATCACTTACGACAAGTACTATCAGACCCCAAGACTATGGCTGTATGGATATAATGAGGTAAGGTGTAATCCTATAGATCTGCACATATGACTTACATAGTACTTGCAACAAGTACTGACTATCGGACACTGATTATGGCTAACAAGCTTAAACAACAAGTACTATCAGAAGTTTAATATATAACCTGAATTGCATGAAATAAAAATGGAAAACAAGACTCCAAAGTTCTCTTGTATTTCCAAATTGCAAGGCATAAAAAAATTATTCGCTTATTTAGTATATAAAGTTTTATAAGTTTTAAAAGATAAAATTTCTCACAGGAGAATTTTCCAGCCCTGATTTATGCAAAAATATCTTTTAGAGAAATATCTATTCTAGAAACCAATAACATGTAAAAGAACATCCTTTTAACCTTGTTGGTTTGTTTGTCTTTTGCAGAATAGAAAGCCATTATCGGTGGAGGAGATGTATGAAGATATGAGTCAGGTAAAAAGCTGACTGATGTCACATGGCTCTTTATAGCTCTCTTTGTTGTTTGCCTGATCCATTGAAAAATTTCAGGCCTAACCTATAGGAAACTTAAAGTAATTAGCCTTTGATTTTATGAATGGCGTTTTCGTCGAATTGAATGATGCTTTTTGTTATGTATCAGGACCATGCAAAGAAGACAGTGACAATAGAAGCTCATCCTCATCTTCCCATGACTATGGCCTCTGTTCACCCTTGTCGGTGGGTATAGATATACACCTATTTCAAAAAACGTTGTCATTGCAAGCAGCAAATGGCGATTGTTAAATGGCACTTCTACGACCAAAAGGACCCATGGATCCCAAAATGTTTGTTCCAGATTCAGAAAAATATAAATAAAACATACGACTGTCTATTCAATGTAATTATGGTTCTGACATCGCTTGAGTTAATTTATCACCTTTATTTTTACAAACAATTACTACCCATAGACACCTTTCGGTCGTAGAACTGCCATTTGGCAATTGCCATTTGCTATTCGCACTGACAACCTTTATTGAAATAGGTGTATATTACTAGCAAATGAATATGAGTTTTTCCACCCTCTCCCTTGTCTGCACATTGCAATATCCTCCATCATGTTTATGGCTCATCGTCCATGCTAGAATACACAAATTTACTGCTTTTCCTCTTATGACCTCCTCTTTGCACGCAAAGCATAAGGGATGGTTGGTTGTGCTCCCATTGCTTTTGAGACAGCAGAAAAAAATAGACAATAAGTGACAAAAACATTTTTGTTAGCGCCTGGGTATGCTTTGCTTTCCATGCCATTTTTAAATGCTTTAAGTAAGAGTCATGCGCATAGCTTAAAGCTTCATATGCGGTGATGCATTGTACAATAGGACTCATATTTGAGTAACCTATGTTTTAATCTTTTAGCCATGCTGATGTGATGAAGAAAATTATCCAGACAGTGGCTGATGGAGGCGGAGAGCTGAGTGTTTATATGTATCCTTTGATACAGTCACAGCGAGGCTTTGGTGGGAAGGTGGTTAGGTGTATTGACACATGGCCATAATAGTTCTCATTTTGTTGATGATGGTGGGAAGGTGTTTAGGTGTATTGACACATGGCCATAATAGTTCTCATTTTGTTGATGATGGTGGGAAGGTGGTTAGGTGTATTGACACATGGCCATAATAGTTCTCATTTTGTTGATGATGGTGGGATTTATAATGGTGAGGAGAAGGTAGTGATCATAGCGATAATGATGATGGTGATTACTAGGTGGTTGCAGTGTTTTTGATGGAGATCAGTTGGTTTTTATTGTGATTATGATAATGATGATAAGATGGTAGTTGTATGATGATGATAAGGTTAGTGGTCGTAGTGATTATGATGATGATGATGATGATGATGATAAGGTGGTGGTCGTAGCGATTATGATGATGATGATGATAAGGTGGTGGTCGTAGCGATGATGATGATGATGATGATGATAAGGTGGTGGTCGTAGCGATTATGATGATGATGATGATAAGGTGGTGGTCGTAGCGATTATGATGATGATGATGATACAGTTGTGTTCAAAGTGATTATGATGATGATGATAGGTTGGTGGTCGTAGCGATGATGATGATGATGATAATGTGGTGGTCGTAGTGATTATGATGATGATAAAGTGGTGGTTATATAATTATGATGATGATAATGTGGTGGTCATAGTGATTATGATAATGATAAGGTTGGTGGTCAGTGATAATGATGATGATCATACGGTGCTGGTGGTGGTGGTAATTGTTATGTTAGCGATTGTAGTGTGACTGTGGTGACGATGATCATCTTAAATAATGAATTGGTTGATTTTATTATGTGTGTGATGGTGTTGGTAAAAATCAATATTGCAAAGAAAATGATGATATTTTTTATGGTAATAATGATGATAACGATGGGGTTGGTGGTAAAAATACCAGTACATCAAAGATGTCAATTTACGTCAAAATTCTTTATTTGCATTTAAGGTGGTTGTATTGTTGATGTTATGTACGTTTAAATGAGGTATCGTTAAACCTTAACACCTTCAATAGGTATCTGCTGATCTTTTTAAAGTTCGTACAGGCCGTTATTCCAACAATAGAGTACGACTACACCCGCCAATTCACGATGTAGTTACGGAATAAGTCTAGCACTAAATCACATGAATATTTGGGTGCCAAACTCACGCCTAAATACTCTCAGAAATCGCTGCGGCCGCCGATTCTATAGGCGACGAAAAGATAAAATCTTTAATTAAAAAATAAGACCTTTCTGGCTGATTCCTTAGCGCTTAACATTTTTTTTGGTGCTGTTATTTACCTGTTTGCCACCGAAGTCACGTGATTTCTTAGTGCAAAAAGTGTGAAAATATGTTTTCTTAGACTTGCCTTGGCCGTTTTGATTTTTAATTTTAATATGACAGAAAAACCACAAAGAAAATAAATTAATTAATGAGATACTGACCCGGACCCCACCCTGCCAATGTGACGAGATGAGTTCGCCCCGGTTGACACCTTTGTTGTTAGTTGGAAGATGGTTAATTTTGTGCGCATATCTAGTGGCTTATGACCAGAGCTAAGGATGCCCATTTGAACTCAATTGATCCGTTATTCTCTAGACACGCCCCTGTAATATCCAAGTGCACTTGCTAACCTTATATAGCATAACGCAACATGATGTACAGACATAAAACCATCATCCGACGGCACTTTAGAATCATGTTTTCCAGAAACAACATCTTTATACACAGCCAAAGGCTTCGGTGAGTGGTTCCATAAAGGAATGTATCGATAAAAACTGATAGAAACAAAACTCACAACAAACTTCAAAATCGCTATTTAAGCATTCTATCAGGGAAAAATAAAATGAGAAAAAGACTCAAACACAATATTTTAAGTTCTCTTTTATTTTTTTTACTAAAAATATTTTTTCATCAACATAGATTTTCCCATACTTTCCTTTATACCACTAAACTGCCCATATTCGCCTGGGATGAGTTGTATAGCATCTGAGAGTGAAGTGTTAAGAACTCCTTTGTTATCATGCCTTGTGAGTTTTATGTGTCGCACGCACTGAATAACCTGAGCAATATATATTTTTGGAATATCGAGAATTGAATAATAACAGTTGTCGTTCTTCTATTATCAATTTGATTTAAATTTTTTAAATGTAGACCATTTTACTTTTGATAGGGCGAAGGGGGGCTCTTAGCATATTGTTATTGGCGTACCGGATTTGTGGAAATTTTCTTTGGACCAAACGATGCAGGAAGAATTATAAGTCCCGAAGGGTATGCGGGAATTACACCAATTTACCAATTGAACAATCGAAAATATAATGTAAGCACAGATAAATGTTCACATTATGTCATGAGATGCAGTTTCCTATAGTTATTATTTGCCCTGCGTGTCTGTTTTATTTGAGTAACTGGGCGCGCAAAGATGGTAACAGCCCGGGAATTTGTTGAACTCTGCATTCAGTAGCGCTTCTCTGTAACATTATCACTCCTTTCTTTTCGTTGGTAAGATGCCCTAGTCTTTATTCCAGAAACAGCTCGAAGATTTTTGGTTTTATTGGAAAGTAGAACAGCAATATATTCGCTACGCAATACGCGCTCAGCACTTCAGAGACACCAAATGGTTAGAATAGTCCTATGGCCGAGCAACCGTTATCATGTGGCCCCAAGACGCTCACAAGGACGTCAACCCCGGTACTTCACAAATCTGTTGGAATCTGGAGATTCCCTTGAATTTTCCTGCAATTCTCCCGGGAGAAATGCAGATTTGTTTTTGTCTTTTGGGATTTTCTTGGTTTTTTGTTCCGTCAGTAAAACCATTCTGAGCCAATCAGAGTCTCGCTTTGTGCACTTCCCTGGCTATCCTCTGGACGAAAACCAGACAGTGTCGCGACAGAAAGCCGGGCAACTGCACTAGGCGAGAGATGGAAGAATCTGATTGGCTTAGAATAATTTGACTGGCGGAACAGAAAACCAAAACAAATGGTGTTTTGAAAACGCGGGTCGCGATACAACGGATTCGACAGTAACAAAACAAGATGCATGACAACGCCGAGCCAGCGCCGCTTGGAGGCGCGAGTGGCGCGGAAACGAGGCGCATTAAAATCGGAGGGGACGAGAACAGAAGGTAACAGGGGCCCAGAGGGCTTAAACGTGCCGTGGACTACTATGCTCGATTACCGGCTGTTGCTGGGGCATGGGGCGGAGGACCGCAACGCTCGACGTCGGCTGGAAATAGAGCCTAGAAAGCTACTGGACTACGGTTTCTAAGGTTACTTGTGTATATCGAGCGTCGAGAGAATGGTTCTTCTCCCCAGTGGCACCGGGTTACCCCCAAAACTAGGGAATGTTTACTTATGATGAATAAGTCAATAAACGTAATGCAAAAGTACAAAGGAATAATGTCTAATCAAGGACCTACACATTGATAAGTTACTAAGGCGATTATTCAAAATTAAAATAAAGGTATTTCCTCTGCATTTAATGGAGAAAAAAGGTGAAGCTATGGTAATTTCTTTCTATCTTTCTTTCTACTTTCTATTATTCAATCGCCGAATAATTACCATTCCTCATTAACAAAGGCCGCAGGGGGGTTTTAGAAAGCAAAACGTTTCCGCGTTTATAAAAAACAAATTACGGTCAAAAAGGTCTATTCGCTGTAGGCCGAGACAAAATTACAAAACGTTCATAATGTTGTATGTATTTTAATATGTACTCAATTTATTATTAATCCCCTAAAGATTATGTTTTGATAAGATAAAAGCAATAACTATAATTAATTTATAATTTGGTTCTACGAAAACTTCACTGCGTCGATCGCGACGTTAGGATTTTTTGTAGGATTTGTTATTTCTCTGGTAAACGCGTTGTTTTATTTCTCTACATCGTTCTACTTCTAGAAGGTCGTTTTTGATAAGTTTCTTGAAAGGCACTTGATAGTGTACTCGCTATCGTAGCGGAACTTTCTGATTCGTTGCAAATAAAAGCATGGCATACAACTTTTTTGGGCCTACTAGAAATGTGATCGTTGAAGGCAAACAGTTGATGCTTCTTGTCAGCTACAACATACGAGATCCGTGTAATTGGTATAGTTTTCTCGATGCCATCACCCTGTAGAGACACGCTGTCAGAAGAAATTGTCATCATAACTCGCGAGAATTTACCCAATTTCTTGGCACTCCGGTAAAGTTCCTTCAGACATTTATCCATCCCCTCTCCTCCAGGTTTTTCCCTTTCTACAGTCCCAATAGAATTCACGAAGAACGTCTTCAACGGCTCGATATTGTAGGTTTTCTGAGTAGACCTCAGCTTTAAACTTGGTCGAAACGATCTCATTTTTGGCCCAGAGGTCTGATTTTGTTCTTGGGTAGCTTTGGATTTCTTACCTCCCATGAGGTGTTAGATTTAAGAGGTTAAAGAACCATTTGGAGCTCCTTAATACGATCTCTTTTGTGTCCCATTTATCGGGTTTCCTTTCACATGATTTGTAGCAACGTTTAGATTGATGATAGCTGTGCCTATTGTAAGCAACTTACTTTATTAGCATGTTCAATTAACGACTGCCTTATATGGGAGAACAAAATCTTGGAATTGGAATAGAATGCGGAAGAAGGAAAACAAACCGGTCGTCTCAAAGCATTTTTTTGGGTCTTGTTCAAAATGTAAATTAGCTTGGTTATTACACTGTGTTGTCACGCCGTAAATTGTTTGCATAAAATGAAAATACAAATGAGTTTATTGAACTGTGAGGCGCAAAAATGGGCTCTTTTTTCGCTTCTCAGGGTCCTGTGCCTTTGCCGAAAAAAAAAAGATGATGCTCGTTAGCTGTGAATAATAAAAGTACGAAGTCCTCTCTTATTTGGCCGAATTACGTATTCTGAGCTGGTAACCCCCGCGCGAACAGACTCCGAAACGTGCCCGAATCTTCGCTCAATAAAAAGCTATAAGGATATAAGCGATAAAAAGAAGAAAAGCTTATAAAATCATCCCAAATATCATTCAAATCATTCGCAAAGGTTCGAGATAGTTGCGGAAAGATGAAAAAAAAATTTCGCTAACCGTAGCCTCCCTCTGGGCGTTTTTAGGCTTCACGAGCGAGCGACGCCCGCCTAAAATCGCCTGCGAGGGAGGCTTCTAGACTTGAGGTGATACAGGGTTTTTTCGTCGGGGGCTAAAGTCGGGAGTTGCAACAAAAAAAGGAGGCATGAAGCGTCATACACTTGATATGACTTCTTTTAGTGAAGCACCAGTGAATAATATGGAATCTGAGCACAGTTACTTTGGACTTTATTATCGGGTTGCTGCAGCCTTCTAAAAACCCGTTTCCACTGACAATCTTCATTCTGCCGCAAACAACCAAGGAGTTTTTTTTTCTGCTTTTACAAGGGTCCTCCTACAGTCCTCCTCCTATGGTTTGACTGTGGTAAACGCGCGCATGCGTACGGCGTCCACGAAGGTCTCGCTGCACGTGTTTCCAAAAATGGCGGACGTAGGTACGGAACACAACGCTCAAATTAAACCTCGCTTGCAAACTAAATACGCCTATAATTCCTCACAACATGGCTTTGTTTTGTAGAAATAACACCGAAGAAGAAACACAAGAAAGATAAGACCAAGACCGACGAGAGTGAACCAGGTAATATAGATCTAAATGTGCAAAGGGTAACGCGTCTACCTTCAGTGTTCGTGTTACAACACGCTGCAATAGACTTTGTTTTGCGCAATAATACTCCTTCAATTCGTCCTTTTTTACACATAAATATATTCTATTTGCTTTTATAATATTTTTCCAACTTCGTTTGTTAGGCACACAAATCTAGCCTAGAATGTTGCATTTTTTCGGCATAAACAAACTCTGTTTTTTATCTTGTAAACAAAATGCACATTGATATTGTTTGATTTACTTATAGAAGTTTTGGGAATGTTTTCGAGGAACCAAAGCATTCATTCAAACCCTTGTAATCCAAATATATGCTGAATTGTAAAGTCTAGATGTTTTTCTGGCTGAAAACCTGAAAAGCTTTCAATCTGATTTCAATAGCTTTATGCTCTTTTATCTGAATCCATGTGGATTTGTTTGTAATACTGCTTCGTCTCTACTAGTCATTGTAGCAATACCTTACCCTGTTTGACTATAATTGTGGCTGATAAGTATTTGCTGTATAAGCAATTTAAAAAGATATAAATTATTATTGCTATGTTGTAAAATATGGACACAGCATTAGTTCGTAGAATATGTTCAGTGCTGTGGGTATGAAATGTAACGATCTTGTGTTGATTGACAGGCTCCTCAAAGAAATCCAAGAAGCGAAAGAGTGAGGGAGGCGAAAGTCAACCCGGGGTTAGTGGGCTGCAGACTTGTACCTCACTCTTACATTGATTTCAAATTTTATTTATTTGCCTATAATCTTAGTTTGAATTCCACTGTCTGCTGGAATTAGGCTATAAGGATTCATGGATACAATGTAAGCCCTATTTTCATGGAAACTGTTCACAAAAATAACAGTGAGATCATAAAAATGTTTTTGCATTCATTTATTCTCAGTTCCTGGTGATTTTCGTTGGTATGTGCATGGAGTTTCCAAAGTTGAGGTTGTCTATCTTTCCAGTGGAATTCAAAACTGTTGTATTGTTTAGAGCACTACAATATGAAATTTGCCATCTATGAAGTTGTTATAAAGTATTTCTTAGAAGCTTCATAAAAATTACCCTAACTTTTATTTAGGAAAGTCAAGAGAATGGAGATTTTCATCTGAAGCCAACAAAAGAGACAGGAGTTCTCGACACTTCTCAGTGGCCATTATTGCTCAAGGTAACAGCAATAGTGATCTGCCCTACATATATTTTAAAGAACTGTATAGGGTTGCAAACCATATTCATAATTTTGAAAAGTAAATCCCTGGTTTTTAGGATTTATAAAAAAGAAAATGATGTATAATTTCAGGAGTAGAATGTATATGTTACAGGTTTCTTCCAATTGTCAAGAACTATTTGAAATACCAAATTATTTTTCATAGTTTAGCCCAATACTTCAGAAATATAGAGCCCTTATAAAATGCACTTGAGATTGGAGTTCACTTATGAGCTTTCTGTAGGCTCTGAAGTAGGCCCTGGCAGCCTTCTGAAAATGGTCAAGTTTAAAATGAACACTCCTCTCTAATAAGCGCCCCCCTCTATTAAACACCCCTACCCTCCCTCCCAGCTTAAAAAAACAAACCACATAGGAATTTTGGTAAAATAAATCAAATTTAATTAATCTGAAGTTGTTTTCTACTTGGTGAGACTTGATTAATGGCAAGAAATGCAGGCTTTCATTTAACTTGATCCTGACTGAAACAAGAACCCTACTGCACTTTGGTTTGTTATATTTTTATAGCTTGTAAGGAACACCCCTCTCTAATAAACGCCTCCTATCTATTGAACCCCCCCTCTTGGACCATTGAAATTTTATAAACGCCCTGGGCGTTTATTAGATCATTTATGATATTTTGTTTGTTGTCCACATCTATGACAAACTATGACAAGCCCCAGGCATTTATTAGATCACTTACAGTATTTTGTTTGTTGTCTACATCTAGAACTATGACAAGCTGAATATCAGAACTGGACACTTCACCCCTCTACCTAATGGCTGCTCTCCTCTCAAGAGGGAAATCAAGGACTATATCTCGTAAGTTCTCCCATAAAGAGAAATATCCAAGCATTGTACGTTATGTTGTGATAGTGGAGCTAAAACAGGGGTTTCATTAGGCCCCGGCAGCCTGTGAAAGTACCAGCTACTTTCCACTGAGCACCAGATACTTTTATTTACCAGATAGTTTTATTTAAACTAAAAAGATAAAATAACTTCCACCCCCTACTTATCGATCTCCACCACCTACTCTGAAAGTTAATAAAATCCCTGTTAAAATGTAATGCAAAGCTAAAATCCCTAAGTTCCATCTGCTCAGATCCTGCCCTCTGTTTCATCCATGCCTTTCTGTAATGCTATTCCCTTATTAAGGCCCCAAAACTAATATGATCTAACATGATCTTTTGATTTTCTGTTTAGGAGTGGATTTATCAATCTTGATAAACCTGCAAATCCATCTTCTCACGAGGTTTGTGACTCACTTATGATCTTGCTCATGTTAGTTGTATGGAAGGTTCTTAACCTTTATTCTGACTTGTTTGCGTAGGTTGTAGCATGGCTTCGTAGAATCTTGCGTGTTGAGAAGACTGGGCATAGCGGTACCTTGGATCCTAAGGTCACTGGTTGTCTTATCGTCTGTATTGACAAAGCTACTAGGCTGGTTAAATCCCAGCAAGGAGCAGGTACTATTGTCTTGGATTTTATCAGTAATATTTACCACAGTTTATCTTTAACTCAATTCTAAGGTTTAATTTTATCATACTGTTATGATTACCATTTTTTTCATCCTACTCTGCTCTTTTTTTACAGGAAAAGAGTATGTTTGCATTGTACGACTCCATAATGCTATTGAAGGCCAGGCTGAGCTAGCTAAGGTAAGTGTATACAATAATTTATCCTGATCTTTGTAAAACTATACAAATTACATTGTAGCAATTGCAATAAATTGATCAGCATTTATGTATGCCCACAACATATGGGAAACCCCAAGCCCTGAAGACCCATTCTTTTAATTATCCAGACTATAGAGACCTTGACAGGAGCATTGTTCCAAAGACCACCCCTCATCTCTGCCGTCAAAAGGCAGCTTCGTATCAGAACCATCTATGAGAGCAAGCTGCTGGAGTATGATGATGAACGCCACTTGGGTGTGTTCTGGGTGAGCTGCGAAGCTGGCACCTACATTCGGACATTGTGTGTCCACATTGGGCTGCTGATGGGTATTGGTGCGCACATGCAAGAGCTGAGAAGAGTGCGGTCTGGAATCCAGTCTGAAAATGTAAGTCAAGTTCAAATATACAGCCACTCTTGGAACCGAGAAAAGTGGCACCGTACTGAGTACATTCTTGAAAAAGAATATTTTGGCAATGAAATAGAGGAATTAATTTTATTTTACACATCTTCAAGATCAGTTGCTTCCATTTCAACTACATAGGTGCTGATTGCTCGAATTTCAAGGTGCTATATGATTTTTTGGTTGTATTACATTTATGTTGTTTATCAGCTAGGAGGTTTGAAAATACTGAACAATGCTGAAAGGCCTAAATTGAGCTGATTGTTATACGTTTCTTTCACTGCACAGTCTGTGTCATGCAGCTTTATTCAGTGATAAATCAATAGTTAATTTTTTTGATGTATCTTCCCAGGATAATATGGCAACTATGCATGATGTGTTAGACGCCCAGTGGGTCTATGACAACTCTAAAGATGGTGAGATTTGTACGGTGTCTCTGTCTTTCTCAAAATAGTTAATTCTCTCTACAAGTCTTTTATCTGAGGGTGGGGGGACAAGGGATGTTATTGCAATATATGTTTCTTTCTGAGTCTTTTCATGTGGTTAAAATTATATTTTTTGCAATAGTGCTATTTAATTAATGTGTCTGAGATTAGTACTATGTGGCTAATTTCGTATACTTCTCTTGCAGAGACATATCTGAGAAGATGTATCAAACCGCTAGAAGCTCTCCTCACCTCCCACAAGAGACTTGTTGTCAAAGACAGTGCAGTGAGTACTCAACACTAGAGGGGCAAGAACTGTTACCTCTTTGGATTGTATCAACTTTTTTTTGTTTTACACTGTATTATTATCGTAGGTAAATGCCATCTGCTATGGGGCTAAGTTGATGATCCCCGGTCTACTCAGATATGAATCAGGCATCGAGATTAATGAACAGATTGTCATCATGACAACTAAAGGGGAAGCTATTGCACTAGGTATGTCCCTCTTCACAGTGAACTTCCCATTAATTTCCATCAACTATTCCTTTTTATCGCTTGCATCTGTAGAGGATGGTCTACTCAAAGCTGTCCAGACTGACACCACGATTCCACTGTAGTTACACAGCAGTCATAGTTAATATCTCTCTTGACAGGTATTGCCCTGATGACAACAGCTGTAATGGCAGCCTGTGATCACGGCATTGTTGCTAAGATCAAGAGGGTAATCATGGAGAGGGATACGTACCCAAGGAAATGGGGGCTTGGACCCAAGGTATTATACTCTATTTTGTGGATTTGCGTAGCCAGATCTGGGGATGGGCCACACCCTCGCTTTTCTCCGAGATTTTGGTAAAAAAATATAAAGAAATATAAGGGAATTCAGGAAAGAACAATGAATCTCCCTCTTTCCTTTCATGACCTCTTGAACCCCCTCCCCCCCCCCCCCCCTCAAAGGAGACCCATGGGTCTCTCCCTGTTTATAACCTGACAAACCTTATTTTTATATTGACTTTCAACGGAAAATTCTGCATGGACACACATTATACCAACAAGTATAACAACAAGTACCGGTATACACAGAGACGCATCTTGCTAAAATCCATATTGTTATACCAGGCTCTCAAGAAAAAGAAACTAATATCTGAAGGCAAACTTGACAAGTTTGGCAAACCAAATGATAGCACTCCTCAAGACTGGAACAAAGAACACCCAGACTTAAGGTAACAGGCTGTAGAATTATTTCACATGTAAAGTCTTAAAAAAGTATTTTATTCTGACAATGTTTCATCATTTAGTACACCAAAGAAGCCAGCGCTCGTCGTAGAAATTAAAAAGGAAGCAGAAGAGGAAGAGGAGAAAGAACCAAAATCTGAAAAGAAAAAGGTACTAAGTAAAGAAAAGAAGAAGGCGATCATTTATTTGTTTAAAGCTTTGTGATTGAATCCTACTTCGTTACAACCCAATCCTCGTAAAAACAGCACCAAGCTACTAAAACATGGTATGATGACATTGATGACTTTCATTTTTCATTGTTTAAATTCCATGAGCATACCTGCCTAGTTAACCAAGTTTTTAACTTTTTAAAAGAGAAAGAGATATTGTATCCAAATACACCAGAATAAAAATATAATAGCAAAATTTGGGTGGCAAGTGAAAATGGCCCCGGGTCACCCCCTGATTTATGTATCTTTTTTAGCGTAAGCGCACCTCAGATGATGAAAGTGAAAAAGAGGAGACCACGCCATCCAAGCTCAAAAAGTCAAAAAAGGACAAGAAAAAGGCTAAAGAAGCTACGGTGAGTACACGCGCTAACCTTCTTATAGGCGTTTACTGGCTGTTGTTTGGCCCGAAAATCAGCTTCTTTATTGATTACACAAGTGCGACTGTAATCCAAGATGGCGGCCATCCAAATGAACGCCTATTATCGCTAAGTAGACACCGACATTCACTTTATCTTTTCTTAATATAATGTTGGAAACATTTTTTATCACCTCTCACTTAGGCGTCTGTCTGATCAGGCAAAAGGTGTAAAAATTCTCATCAGCTGATCTGCCAAACTGTATGTTGTGCGAATTCTTATCACCTGACTGTTTAAATGCATCACTTTGTCACTTGTTGATAAAGTAAGGAGAATTTTCGCTTAGATCGCTTTCGGAAAAGCTTCGTAGAAAGACAAACAAAGAAATGCAGCTTGCAAAAGAGACAAACTTTTTCAATTTCACAGCATTTACTATTTTTTTTTAGGAGGAAGATGACGGCGAAGAGAAGAAAGAAAAGAAAAAAAAGAAGAAAAAGAAGAAAGAGAAAAAAAAGACTGGCGATGCGTCCGATTCTTCCGAGTAGTTTATTTTTTTTTTAAGTGTGCTTTTAGGAATCAGCTTAAGTATTTTTTATCTACTTATCTATCTTGACTTTAGGGCGGCTGATAAGAGAGATGTGATCTCATTCTCGGGTTCCTAAAAGATCGCGCTCAAACATTCATCGAAGATTTGTCGAGGATTCCTCGACGTTTGTCAGAATATTCGAGAATGCTCGAGTAACACAAACAGCCAATAATCTCTCATTTTATATCACCGATCACGACCGCTATGTTACGAATGCAGATTCCTATCTGTTTGTATGATAGATGTGCGTTACACTATGTGTAATAGATGCTACATTGGGTCTTACGTATATCATGAAATCCAACAAGTATATCTGACCAGAATGTATAACAGCTAGAAATCCAATGTGATGAGAAATAAAACGGAATTGTCAATTTGCTTAATGACATTAAGTGACCCGTAGTCGCTGTCTGCCTCACAGCCTTTGATGAAGTCATCGCGCATTGCCCAACGGCCATCAAAGTGACAGCAACAAACTATAAACCCCATGATTTCCTGTGGCCATAGTGTATCATGTGTTATTAGTGCAGCGGGCAGGGGCAAATTAAGGAAAACTGTCTCCGTTATACTCTTATGTATTCACCACAAAATGAGCTCTAGGTATAAACGCACAACAGACGAACCAATATCAGTACGTGACCGTGACAATCCGGGGAACTGGGAAGGGCTTTTCAAATGACGTCAAAGACACAAAGGGAGCCCATACGTGAACATTTAAGCAACGCTTGAGAGGGCATGCCCTTGGAGGCGTGATGGGGGTTAGGAAGCTCCCGCCGGATCTGAAATGATATACGAGACTTCAAAGTGCTCCATTTATCTATCTGGGATAAGCTTCAACGTTTTTGGACTGTAGTATTTTGTTTTCTCGTCACCTCTCTTGATGCTGGCTAAGGTAGGTCTCGCCCCGTCCTGTTTTTCGCTCCCGCCCGTTAACCACCGGTCCCAATGTTTAGTTTACCTCCAATCACTCTTGTACCCGGAAATCTTGGTTAGCAGTTGTTTTGTTAGGACACATGCCTTGCTATGAGCGTTCGGTCCTACCTACTAGTCTTGCAGCAAGTCAAGCCCCCATGGAAGCCTATCAATACTTGAATGGGTGGCCTTCTAAACTGGTCTTGGCAGATCCTGGCAAGATGATATACGCTCAGAACAAAATACCGTTTAGAAAATCTCCTTCACAGACACAAAAACACACACACGAAAATTTAAATGGTTCAAACCTAAATACGTAAAGGAATTTGCCTTAAAACAAACAAAAACAAATTCTACAGCAAACAATCGGAGGAATGTCGCCCGTCGATTGGCCCAGCATTCTTACACTCCACTTCCGGCGGGAATGACGGCGCCATTACCGGAAATAAAACACAGCTCCCGTTTTCTACAGACATGTGAGATATATGCCTATGTTTTGGCTTAAAAGTGTTTGATATTATTTACTGACATTTTAGTTGTTATCAATATAGCTCAGAAGTTTAATTTTCAGCTGTGTTTTATTGTTCGACCCACGCGGCTCATATCTTTGCTGCGAAAGCTCATTCCACAGGCTGCGCTTGTTTACAAAATCCTAGGCGTTTCTCGCCACTTTCGTACCGGAGGGATGTGGGGCTTTCCTGTTCAGTGATTAAAAGCGATGCATTTTAAAATCATAAGCAATCTTGGTCATAAAGCAAGCACGCAAATTAAGGAATAACTCTCTTCACACTCGATCATCTTTACTATTTCGCGGAATTTTATCTCAGCAGACAAGAAAATTCCCGAGGTTGCACAGTTGAAGCGAGAATCATCGAAAACGAAAGATTCTGTCAGCAGAAGGTATCAAAATACGTCACACAGTGGGGGGAGGGGAGGAGAATTAATGGCACGATCGTGAAACCTAAGCCCTCAAACATCTTCACTCTAAACGCGCCAACACATGACAATACAAACGGTCGGTTAGCTCATTTGTATATTCTTACAAATAAGATCTTGAGACTTAGAGGAATATATTTTTCCGTGGTTGTCGGAGACACGTTTTTTGGTTGGCTAGGCTTTGGCAGATATATTTGGTATTTTCACTGATAACACGTTGTCGATTGTTGAACCTCAGACAGATCGAGGCAGATTCGCAAATCTTTTCCGCTACAAAGAAGTTCTGACCGAGAACTAAGCTGTATTACTGTGTACAAAAAAGGTAGGTTGAAAGGGTAAATACTAAAGAGGTCAGAGTTTGGTAAATTTTAATTTGGTCTGGAATAATTCTTTTTTTCAATTATCGAGAGATTCTGTGCTGAGACGAAAGAATCTAAATGAAATTCCATTACTCTTTCAAAGCTTAAACCTTTTTTGTAATATATTTCTTTATTGAAATGTTGCACTCCTTGCTCAAACAGCCTAACCGTGTTTCAGTTTAATGACTGGCTGTTAAGAAATGTGTTACTAATTAGTTATTTATACGGAGAGAAGAAAAGAAGTGGCGAAATAATCTCAAGAGTATTAGAATCTAATGACCAGGAAAAGCGAGTTTTATTTATTTCAAATGTGTTTCACCGATGTTTTCGTATAGTTCTACAAGCTCAGCGGTTTCAATGTGTTTTTTAATCCTACTTCTTTTTTCTCTAAATGGCCATTCTCCACTCCAGATCAGTGAAAAAGGGGACTACATGATAAAAAATAATAGCGACATCGCTAATATAACTGTTTACACCAAAGCCAAATGAATTCGCGGAAGAATAATACTTTCTAGATTAGAAACATTTTCTCCTCTCTTTTCTTTCTTTCAATTGTTTTATACTCATTTTAGATATATATTAATTCTTTCATAATAAAAAACAAAAACAAAAAATAAAATAAATTACTATCTCGCATTGTTTATCGTTTCAGTTCTGGTGAGTTCCTCGTGAAGTACTGAATCATTTTGATCCTACCAGCATCGTGTTGTTAGCCACACACTCATAAGCACAGACACAATGTCCAACGGCAGCCCCCACGTGATCTGGTTACTATGGTTACTGGGAGTCACAGCTCGAATGGTCAGCGGCTACGAGTTCAATGTTTTCCGCGGAGAGCATGGAAAGGCCCAGGATTGGTTTCAGGTGAATTGGATTTTAAAAAAGCTTCTTTTTGACGACACAAAGGGATGGAAATAGATGATGTGATTTTGGTGGGGTAGGATGGGGATAGTCTAGCTAGAAACGACACTAGGCTCATAGATCCTTGCCCTCGTTGGGTGCTTGAGAAGGGGGAGGGGGTATGGGGGCCGGGGGTGAGGGGAGTAGGGCACTCCTTACTCGTAAAAAACAACACGAACCACAAAACAAACTTGTTAATTTCAGTTGTTCTAGCCTCTCACCTTACATGAACACTTAGACCAGAGTGCGACGCGCGGTCAAATTAACAGTTTTAAGAAATCATCAGAACACGTTATGATTGACACTTGAACAATCACCAACCATTGCGCATCAGAAATGATACGGAATCATAATGACTCGCCGAGCAATGTTGACAGACGGAAATACATGGCGTGTACTGATAACCTTGTATGTTCCCCAGGCCCCTCGAGAGTTGTGCGAGAGAGCTGGGTCTAGCTGGCGCTGCTCGGATTTTGGCGCTCTCGCCAGTCCCACCGCGTGCTATAAATGCACATGTCCGATCGACAAGGCGACGTTCGGTTTTCATGGCGGCAAATGGCGCTGTATTGGGAACTCTGACCTGCGCCAACAAACAGGTTAGACATGTTTGACCGGTCATTTATTTTCATTAATTGTCGAAGTAAATGCAGTGAGAGTGATTCTACTAACATAGGAAATGTTAAAATATTGACGAAAAACCCGTTTTAGAGGCCATTTTTCCTTCAGATTTTTGTGTAATAATTGTTCACTTAATGCCACATTCTCGCTACTTCGCGTGGCTTTCTTATCTCACGATTAAACTGATTTCCATTATTCTCCTCAGGCTGTAACTTCCTGTTCGCCTATCAATCCCAAACCAGTCCAGTCAAGATAGTGAAATCTAGGGTCAGCTACCGCCTAGACCTCCCCAACGATAGGCCGTGCGAGTACACATATTCACGGGATACCTCTATACGAGCCTGCAATGGGACCTGGTCAGGGGCGAGCTCTGTTAGACCTTCTCCGAGATATAGATATAAATCGTACGAAAGGCAGACCTACTATCACGCGTTAGGCGTAAGTATTTAATAATTGCTATTAATAATGTTACTGCTATTCCTATATTTTGATTCCTACCTTTCTCTTTCTTTTCATTCTTATTCCTTTTTCTTCTTTTATTATTATTCTAATATCTTATTCTCTACTTTTACTTCTATTTGTCTATTCTTGATTCTGTCTTTGCTGACACTGCGTCACATCAAGTTTTTTTTATCAGAAACGGATGTACTACCACGGGTTCGAAGTCAGTATTTAGAGAAAGCCCTATACAAGCCCGTAGGCTGGGCGCTATGGGAGGGGAGAGGGGGTCTGGTAGCTAGTGCTCGTGCTCTAAAATGTTGTTAAAAATCAGACAGTTCATAAGAACAGTTTTTGTTATATCTTTTTAATACTCTCATTCTTCTCTATCTCTGCTTTTAATTTCTTGTCTATTTCTTTTTCTATCTATATACCCTTTCTACAATGGTAGAGAAAAAATAGAAACATGTTCTCTGACACGCATGTATCTATGTGTTATTCTCTTACAGCTGCTCTTGAGAACAGAGAGAAACGTGTTTCTGACGCTTTGATCTACTTATAGGTCGACAACACAGGGGCGGCTCCTCTTGAAAGCCGACTTATACGCATCGATATCAAGTGTACAAAACCTGGGGCTCCACCTATCAAAAGCTGCCTTCTGCTTAAAGAGAGATACGTCTCATATCCCGAAAAATGTAAGTAGCCAGTGAGTAAAGTATTTCTTTTATTCAACGTGTTCTCGCGCACTGTGTTTTTGTGATGCACCGATCCCTTTTTTAGTTATAGGTAGGCCTCTTGGCCGCCATAAAGTATGTCAATTCATATTGAAGGAAAGTTGTTGTCGATTGCGCTTTTTCATGTATCAGGGTTTCATGATATGTTACTCAACTTCTGATCTTAATCACATTCCAGGTGTTGTAACCGACCCCACCACTGCTATCCCATCATCTCCCACGACGTCATCGTCTATTGATCAATTTGCCACCATTGAGCCCACCCTCAAGTTACATCCGGGACCCACTGTCACTCAAGCCACACAACCTGCACATATCCCACTAGCGGTAAGCATGCACCATTAGCAATTATCTCTCATTGGTCAATTTGTTTCAAAAAAGACTGTTCTGTCAATATCAGATCGAGAACGGCTCGCTTGTCTCGGGGTCGAGGTCGACTCTTGTAGCTCGATGGTTAGCAAAATGGATTTTAAATCCTGAAGTCGTACCAGCTTTACCGCAGTTAAAAATTAACCATCTTTTTTCAGGCTGCACTTTTCAAACATTGAAGATGGCAGTGTAGCGTAGTGGTTAGAGCGTAGGAGTTGCGATCCGGCGATGCCGAGTTCAACCCCTGCCCTGGCCACTAGCTTGATTTGTTTCTGCTATACAGTGCAGCTATATTGTGCTGCAATACAGTGCTGGGATTCAAATCCCTGGCCATGGTTGTAAATATCCAGCTGAGCGTTTAAAACTATCTGCCAAAGCATCACTTGAATGTATGTTGTGTGTTGACAGACTGACCAGTCCCCAACGCCTTACAAGACACAGGGAGACCAAGCAGGTTTTGGAAGTCCTCTTGCTATGATTGCAATCACCGCCGCTTCAGGCGGAGGAGGACTGGTATTAGTCATATTTATTTTATGTCTGGTGTTCTGGAGACGCCGTAGAAAAAGGTAATTAAAATACGGATTGTTTAGTGGCACAAGCCAGGGTCGTACCTAGCTATAGATTCAGGGCTTCTCCCATTTTAGTCATAGGAAAGTAAGAGAAAGGCTAAGAGGATTCCCCTTCTAAGAACACCCTTGGAACGCCAAATGCCCCGGATTCGAATTTGTCAACTGATCACTGCACTGATCTGTATTTGGGAGATACAAAAGATTCAGATAAATTTTTGTTATCAAATCAAAATCAAAATATTTTTTTTCAGACGTGGTGGTGTGAAATACAGCTCGTCTCTGTATAACAACTCAGAACACGAGGTAAGATAGGCTTTTGCAAGTTTTCCCTCTTGCTACAGGGGGATGCTTTGTGTAGATACCCTTTGAGTAGTAATAGTGATGTTTCTTTGTCCGGACCCTCTAACCCACCCACCCCCTATATGAGGTCAGCACCTGCGCCATACTTCTTACAATAACGTTTACATCAACACAAGGTTGGTGTGATATCTTTTCATCCTCAGAGTAGTTTTGTTTCGAGCGGCAACCCTTCTTCGGAACAAAAGAGGCTGTGTATTTTTGTAGGACTATTGCGAAGTTCAGTTGTGCATCGATTTTTGCATCATTTCAATTTTTTATTGTGTCTTACAAGACTTAGATATTTTTGTAGGAGTATTTTGTCACATAGGCGAGTATTATTCTCTCTATCGCTCTTTTCTTATTGTATCATAACTTGACCTTCATTGACTTACAGGAATGCGATGACAGTCAGGCGCGGATCTACGAGACGGCGAATGGTCCAAGTGTGAAGGCCTGCAAGACAGACACAATGATGAGTAAGTTCACAATCAATAGACAATAGACGATCATTACAACGACGAAGACGGCGACAAAATAACGGCTGGCATGGGCTCTTTAAATTTTGAATTAACATATTCTAAACATCTTACTATCCCCAGGTCATAGCAATCCAGGATATGGGCGTGGCAAAGACTTGTCCATCAAGATTTCGTCACCAGGTCACGTGATCCCTACTGCTCCTCGTTTAAATGACCTACCTGGCTTCATCAAGCAAACGACGCTGACCAGCGATAACAGCATGTTCGTAGATATGAGACCGGAAGTGTTATATGAGAATATAAAAAACCTCGTTCCACAGGAATCCCCAAATATGCAATCTGAGCCAAGTGAGTGTTCCGGCCGCATATTTTTATTAATATGTCTGTCTGTCTGTCTGTCTGTCTGTAGGGTACGAAAGGTAATGTCCAACATGTCCACATGTTGTTAATACATCTTCTGTTTTTTGCACAGGTCAATCTACCGAGGAGCCGTTTTACGCCGTACTTGAGGGACCCGTATCGGAAAGCATTCACGGAGTGTGTAACCCCGCCTCTCAAGAAATAACAATTCAAAAAGACAGTAACGACAACGATGACGTCATATACGCAAATAGCCCTGTAGTCACACCAACTGAGCCCGCATGTGGTCAGCACGGTAACCCAACAGAGCCGCCGTTTGACCAGCGGTATATTATCCAGAATTTAGGCTCTAAGAAAGTTTCGGACATTTTGGCGGCTGAGGAGCGAAGGCGAGCAAATATCAACACAGAGGACGACTGTAAAAGACTTTCTAGTTTAAATTGCGGGTATGATTTAGAGGAAAGTAAATCTGATGAGAAGGGATCTTCAGGGACGGGAATGGAGGAGTGCCACTATGCATCATTGCAGGGACATAATACGAGTGGTTCTCAGAAACCTAGTGATGATACGTACCAATCCCTAGATACACCGCGGCCCTCGGAATATCAGTCGCTTACATTACCGACAAGTCGTCAGTCAGTGAAACCTTCGGTGAGACCAAAGCCGAGCATCAAGCCAAAACCGTCTGTCAAGCTATCGACAGATTCATAGAAAGACTAATGATATCAGCCGAGTCTTTTACAGAAAAAGAGACTTATTTACAGAAACGAAACCTTTTAGGGAAGAAATCTGTGAAAAAAAAACACGTTAAATTTTCGAACGTTTGTTTCTTTGCATGGCATTTTTTTTTGTAAAATGCCTTACATAGAACGGGGCAATTTTTCAGCTTTCCTAGGAAGGTGATATACTGAGAACCAACATGCAGCGATTTTATATGAATGTATAATCTTAGATTAGATTATAGCTCTTATGCATCTTCCGTGATCGGACAACTCGTAATGCATTGTAGTCAGGCCCAGATGGTTCATCTCCAAAAGAGCATGGGTTAGGAGAATTTCTAGACGATCATTCCCCTAGTACCCCTTTGTCCAGTTTGACGATTTTTCGCACACGCATTTATTTTCATGCAAATTCTCTCAAAATCTGTTGAAAAATGCTAAATGAGCATGTTAAGAAAAAACTTTACAACTAGGTTTCCACAAGTTCATGTCAATCAGATATCACATTCATCGCATCCTTATTGGCTCACTTCCTAAACTGACAAGGTAGCCACGTAGCACATAACATCCTTATTGACTCTACTTTAAAAGTCACTGTTCTCGTAGTCTAAAATTTCCGTACTAAAAGTTGTCCCCTTACGAGAGCTTTGATTATAAACAAAAAAGAGAGCTTTATGTAGTTTATGGAATACTTAATTTTTGTAATTTCCATTTGTAAATAGACAAACCCAGCAAATATTGTGTATTAAAACTTTAATACAAATCTCAATAAGTGTATATAAATACAGAATATGCGTTAAATAGATACCCATTTGAAGACAAATACGAATAAATAGGTATGGTTAGTAGGTGGTTAAATTAACTATATCATTTGGGCTGAAACACCGCTATTAAATAGCATGAAAAAAGCCCTAATGGAAGCATTTGCTTGTTGATTTTCATTATAAAAAAACACATATTACGTTATTAAAGGAGTCGAACACTAATCTATGTTGCGATCTTCCTTGGGATATAAATTGTAATAGTACAATGCGTTAGGACATCTCCCTTAAAAGCTGGCCCCGTAAAAAAGTATCGGTGTGTTGACCCCCCCTCCCCCCTCACAAGAACAGAGAACACACAGAACGGTTAGTTTGGTTATGCATGTATTAATAATATGCTGCAGTCTTACAATAAATGATGAAACTACATGGTTACATTACAATGTTAGTACAATTTGTTAGTATGTTAGCCTGTTAGTATGTTAATGCTAAAATCGCAGTTATGACAATCTATTACCTTGTTATATCTAGCTAATTTCCTGAGCTCTACGCATATTTTTGTGGTGAACACAACTGGTTTACAAATCAAATCTATAGCTTTGATTATTGTGCACATGACGAATGTGTCGAAATGAAATCTAATCCTTTGGTCATCCTTTTACATTTTATGCAACAATGACTCTTAAAAGTCCTTCAAAACAGACGACATCACATTAATTCGCGTCAAAACTGTACTAAATTGAATAATTGTGACCTTGGATGTCATCTGTTTTTCAGTTGGCTATTGAGTATCGAATTTCTTTTCCATTCGTTACCTTCTGAAGCTTTGCTTATATTTTAATCCTTAAGGCGTGATTATTTCTTTAAAAAAATCCTCATCATTATTTGTCCAATAATATAAAACTCTAATAAATGACGTCATTTCGGCCTCTGTGACGTCTCTAACGATATTACCCTACGCGCTTTATTCCTTTGGAAATCTACACCTGTCTGCACCAGTCTACCTGAATGACGTCACTTCCGTTCTCAGGCACTTGCCACTGTGACCCTGCTTCCTGTATGACGTCATTCCTTTCTAAAGGTGGGCCGTGTCTGAGAGACGGCGATTGGTCACGTGATTGTCTTGCAGCTCGTTCAACTGGTCCAGCTCCTGTTGAGTTTCTACGATGTTCACCTCGAATGGACTCCCGAGGATCGGCTCGTCACCCCATCGGATGTTCACGGTGTAGCGACCGGCCTCTGTTGGGTTGTAGCGGACGCCAATTGTTCGGTCCTTGGTCGTGTCTCGGTACATCTCGACCTTAAATGCGCCTGAGAGAGAAATAAAAGAATAGTTTACAGGGTGAAAACCGCACTTTTGCAAACACCACAAGTTCCACGTGAAATCGGGTTACGAAGCGCATATAATTAGATAAATGTAAGGACCAAGAACTGAGCATGGGGACTCCACATATTGTCTTTTATCTCCTCAAAACATTTCTGAGGTCATCAATACTCGTTTATGCCCTCCTTTCCCAGCTAAGATTAGCACCCACTCTTGAATTTGAGCCCCGAGACGTAATATATAAAATAAGCGGCCTTCGTAAAAACACCAACCCGTTAACCGAAAATGTAGGAAAGATGTAGAGAGTACTCCATTGTGACTGCTACCTTTAGGTCCGTGGATGCGAATCTTGAGAGTCCCTGGTCCTGCACCCTTGGTATCGACCAGGAAATGTCCCTTGAAGTTGTACCTGAGACCATTCTCGATGCCTGGCCCATACACTCGCACCTTGCTGGGGTCTCCTGTCTGTCCCACGCGGAACATGAAGGGACTTCCTTCCACGGACCGACCTCCCCACTCTACGTACACAAGATGAGTGCCTACCTCGGTAGGGTAGACCTTTATTGCGTAGGTACCATCCTGGTTGTCTTGCACCTGGTAAAAAAGGGACCATTTCCAGGGCACATTTTAGTCAAATAACTATATGTGAAAATTGGCTTGAGATCATCCGAAAACTTTGGTCTCTAGTTTCTAGATCGACTACTTACATTGACGTCACAGTCTTGAGTCGGGCCCGCACACCGTACGTACAGCGGTCCACTGCCTTCAAGAGCCCTGATGGTGAAGGTAGTGACGGTGTTTGTGTAGGTGACGTAATCACTCCTGGTCAGCGGTCCGTCCACAGCAACCTGGTCGGATTGACGATCGCGGATGGTGACCTTATATGGGCTGAAATAGAGGGAGATAGCTTAAATGGGCTGAAGAAAAGGTCACCTATATGGTCCGAAAAAAAGAGAGTTGTATGTATATGTTCAGAGAAACTACAAACGACAAGATTAAAATAAAATTTTTGAATATGTTACAACATTTGCTAAGCATATTTTTTTTTCTATATCTAAAAGCAAATCCATGTATAATAAATAAAAACATTTTGAAAGTGGCAAATTCAATAAATTTCTTCGAGACCTGGGGAGACCGGGCCCCTTTCCTGCCCCCCCCCCCCCCCTTCTCCAAACCTCCACCCCATTGGAACGACACTACTTGCCACCAGTCCAAACGCACTATCTCTAATGCCTGTACCATTCTATAGCGTACATCAAGCAAAAAAACCACCAATCGTCTCCATACTGCGAATTCACCTCCTCCTCCCTATCGAATTCCCATAACTACCGTCCTGTTACCACTAATGGATCCATAATAATAATTGACGTGTTTTGCATAAGAGCATCACTCTTATGCACTTACTATCTTCAATGTCTTTCCTATTCCATCTGACGTCCCCCCCGTTACAACAACCTATCTTTAATGTTTTTCCTATCCCATCCGAGGTCCCCCCTCCGTTACACATACCTATCTTTAATGTTTCCCTCATCCCATCTGACGCCCGCCCGTTACACCTACCTATCTTCATTGTCTTTCCCATCCCATCTGACGTCCCACCCTCCGCTACACCTACCCATCTTTAATGTCTCTCTCATCCCATTTGACGCCCACCCGTTACACCTACCTATCTTTAATGTATCTCTCATCCCATCTGAGGTCCCCCCTCCGCTACACCTACCTATCTTTAATGTCTCTCTCATCCCATCTGACGCCCGCCCGTTACACCTACCTATCTTTAATGTCTCTCCCATCCCATCTGACGTCCCCTCCGCCACACCTACCTATCTTTAATGTCTCTCCCATCCCATCCGACGTCCCCTCCGCTACACCTACCTATCTTTAATGTCTCTCCCATCCCATCTGACGTGTAGTATATAAGCGCCGGCATAGGGCGCTGTGTAGTGGCAGTTATAGTGGCTATCGTTCCGCTCCTGGATCTCCACATCGCTCTTGTGTTTGACGCCGGATAGAGTGGCGGTCAGCACACCATCGCCGCCCTTGCGTGCGTCCACGTTAAACTCGGTGCGCTCGTTAACCAGACCTAAGGATTAAAAAGAGAGGATTACGCAAACACATATCTAGGGTTAGGCGCACTCCCGTCACTGTCTTTCCTTCACTGCACTTTCCTGTCGAAGCACAGCTTACTCATAGACTTTAATATATGATCTCCGGGCTACGCGCGTGTTAGGGAACTGCGAGATTCAAGCAAACATATTTAAAAAAAGTTGTCATATATCGGGTCTACATGGGTGATATACTAATAGCTAATACATTTGATGATTCATAAACTGGGCATTGTGACCGTTTGACCTGGGTCAATGGCTATGCCCATTTTTACTTTCTGCACTGACAAAGTCTTTATATAAGCGAAAATAGTCTCAAGATTTTGGTTTATCCCTTTCGATTACTAATACACTCCTTTAACCCTCTTTAGATTGGACACCATTGACCGCTTGTATAAAATGATAATACTTTATTGAACCTTGATAAAGCGAACACCTTAGTCTCGACACCACACTTCATACTAAAGCTATGTCCTTTCTCATGCTAAAAGACTAATAAGTTTATACTCTATAGATATCATAAATACACATACTTTCATATAGCGGGCATCTTACCTCCCACAAGCCCGGGACCTGAAGCGAAAACCTTTCTCGGGTCCACTCTTTCCTCAGGGGCGTACACATGGATTTGGAAAGGGGAACCCTCGACGGCCTCCTCGTTGTAATGAACGTACATCTCATAGGTGCCAACCATATGTGGCACAAACCTGTAAAGCGTACAGATGGGGTCAGTAGAGTTATTAAATGGATACTGCCTCAACTAAAGAACTTATAAATAAAAAAAATGGGACACTGTCATGTTAGTTTATGTTTCACGTGGTGTTATGTCATCATCATCATCGTCATCACCATCATCATCATTATCATCGTCATCACTATCATCATCATTATCATCAACATTATCACCACCATTACCATAAGCATCAGCATCATAAGTTAGTTATGAACATTATCATAATTATCATCAAATCATCGTCATCACCATCACCGCCCCAGCAGCAGAATCACCATACTACCATCACTAGCCCCTCCCCCACAATTCTTACCATAATAAGTACATACCTACTATCACCATCACCATCAAAATCATAATTATCAACGTTATCTTCATCATCATCATCATCCTCATCATCATCATCATCATCATCAGCATCCTCTTCATCATCCTCTTCATCATCATCATCATCATCATCATCATCATCATCATCATCATCATCATCATCATCATCATCATCACCATCACCATCATCACCATCATCACCATCATCACCATCATCACCATCATCACCATCATCATCATCATCACCCTTGTCATCACAATACCTTATAAAGCACTGAGAGCTGTCTCGGCCTCGTACAACTGTGCACTTCATGGGCTTGCTCTCAGGGTCGTACAGTTGCACATTGAGCTCATTAGGATGTGTTCCTACAGGAACATCCATGGGGCACTCGACCTCGCTGTACTGGTAGAACTTCTCGTTCCTGTCGATGGTCATGACAGCCCTGGTCTGCTCGGTGACGTTTACGAGGAAGGGCGCTCCTTCTACTAATTGGTTTTGGTAACGCACGAACACCTAGGGAGAATCTTTTATCAGTTTGTGCTATTAATTAAAGACATGCTAAAATAAAGGGAAATTGGGCATGATATATTCTCACAAGGGGCTCCAGTAATTAAGGATTTCTCGAAGGGTGATGGGTGGAAGCAGGGTCCCCGCTTACATATAATACGTTTAGCGGGCTATAGATGTACAGGAGAGGCAGTCAACCAGTAGATAAGATAATATCGGTGGAAGAAGGGCTGGGACCGCGGAGCATGTTTAAAAGTGGGTGGGCTGACAATTGAAGACTATTATAATGAAAAACGAAAAAGGAATAAATCATTGTATTTGACTTCTTTCTGCAAAAAGTGGTAGGGCCGCCCCACGCCCCCCCCCCCCCCAGCCTCTCGGGGTGGACGGGGTGTACCCTTTAGGTCTTCTGGGTGCCCACCTTGTATTGCCCGTGCCTATATGGCATGAATTTCACGTGGTTATGTCCCTGTGAATCGCGACTGAGTTCACACGGTACGTCACTCTCGTCAGGCCCTGTCACGTTGGCCGTGAAGTAGCCCCCCTCTGCACCGGACGTCGTCTCCACAGTCAGATCGACCTCATTCTGGATGATGCGCTCAGCGAAAAGCTCCTCGCTGCGCACATGAGCCACCTGCACGGGTTCCGGTTCACCCACTTTGATGAGAAATGGACTGTTCTCCACGGGTTCACCGTCGCACCTCACGTGGACCTTGGCAAAGAAGGAAGGGTTTAAATAGTCGCCTAGATGATGTATCATGTATGGGGATATGGTATGGGGAATAAGACGGAGGACTAACGGAGTATTGAGGGCCTTTCACCTTGCTGAAACGGGTTCGATTACCGGTCCAGATATAGCGAGTTTCCTTCTGTTTCTTGATCTGAATTTGACTTGTTGAACGTGTGGGATTTGTTATGTTGTTGAACGTGTGGGATTGGATATGTGGGATTACTAGAAAATTGTGTTCCCCAGTCCAACAAGACATCGTATAAGGATTTTAAATTAGATTTATTTATACAAAAACTCACTTTAAGAAAAACACATTTTTAGAAAGACTAACTTAAAGAAAGACTTACTTCAAGAAAGACACACTTTCAGAAAAACTCTCTAAACGAAATGTTCACTTAAAGAAACTTTCACTTCAAGAAATACTACATTAAGAATGACTCACTTTAAGAAAGACTCACAGCCGAAACCAAAGGTGCTGGGACATCAGGGATACAAGGTGATAAAACGGATATTGAAAATAGATGGAGACCGTTGAGGCCATTCCGTCTTACCTTGTACGTTCCTGGTCTGTTCGGGATGAACTTCACGTGATAACAGCCCTCTTCTCCCTTCCCGATGCTTGACGGGAAGATCTCTTCATCCGGGCCACGGACCTCTGACGTCACTTCCCAGTGATCATCCGGGATATCCATGGCAATATCGAGCTCACGGCTGACCATGTACTGGCTCTCGATTGGATCAGCCTCGCGCAGGCGAACTAGGGTGCTGCTGGGGTCGCCAACATTCATGCTAGAAAGAACGGCCAGTCGGTCACTCATGTTTACCAGACGTGTTCGCGTCATTCATTTACAAATTTAAGTGGTGTTCGCTTCATTAATTCTCAAATTCAAGTTATATTCGCGTCATTCATTCTCAAATTTAAGTTGTGTCACGTCATCCATTCTCAAATCTAAGTGGTGTCAATCATCCCTTTTTGTCAGTGTATAATTGGAGAAAACTCTTGAGCTCTTCTGCCTACCCCGTTATGTGTATAATACAGAGTCTTCCTTTGGTCGTAGATGGTTTGATTTGGTTGGGAGCAAGTTTACAACTTTTTTCTTAAATTGGTCACTAGAACAATAAATCATGGGGAAGTTGGGCAACTTATTTTCTCGGAGACTCGGGAAAGACTTGAAACATGTAGCATTTTATGGCTATAAAACAATGCATGATTCAGGGGCTCAAAAATAATGGTACATAATTCAAAGGGGTTCAAAACCAATGGTACATAATTCAAAGGGGCTCAAAAATAATGGTACATGGTAAATAATTCATGGTGCATGGTACATTATTCAAAGGGGCGCAAAACCAAGTGTACATAATTCAAAGGGGCTCAAAAACAATGGTACATGGTACATAGTTCATGGTACATAATTCAAAGAAGCTAAAAAACAATTGTACATAATTCAAAGGGGCTCACCTGAATGGGCTCCCTTCTACAGACTTCCCCTTGCATCTCACGTCCACCTTATAAGTGCCCTTGCTGTAGGGCACAAATCGGAGGTGGTGGTAGCCATCGGGCTCTTTACGGAACGTGGACAGAACGTGCTCATTGGAAGGACCTCGGACCTCCGCCGATACCTCGGTCACTTGGGAAGGGATCTCCATGGGAACATCAACTTCTTGACGAACGCGGTAGCGGATGGTCTCCTGGCAACCGAAAAGGGTTAAACCACGCTAAGACAAAGCCAGCATTGCAGTTCAAATAAGCCAGCATTTCTGGGCCAAGCAATTTTAGTCTTATTTGTGCACCATAATAGATACTACTGTGAATTAGTTCGACCCATTTATCCCGTCTTGTGGTCAAGTAAGCAATGTTGGGATATAGTTAACAATGTGACTCTTAGAAAGATGATTTAATCAAAAGCCTATTTGAGATAGGTTCATATTTTGATTTATTTCTACTCTCTCGAAACCATGACAAGTTGAGGCAGCTGACCTCCCTGGCTTGTCATTAGAAAAGGAATCTCGGACACATTACACACAGTATATCAAAAGGGTCATTATTGCGACAGAAAATGCGATAATGAAATCCTTTCTTTTTCTGAATGAAATTTCTTATCCTGAGTATTTAGCTTGCACACTAAGAAGAATTTACGATTCAATCAACGTTGACACAAAAGCTGTTACCTGTTTCTCAAACTCCCTCAGCTTGACCTGTACAGGCTTGGAGTCCTCGATGCTCATGATCAGCGGACTATTGGCAATGTGATACCCTTCACAAAGAACATCAACGGTGTACCGGCCTGGCTGCTCAGGCATGAACCTTATATGGTATAGCCCGTCATTTTCCTTGGACAGCGTAGACTTGACGAACTGATCATTCGGGCCATGAACGGCAGCCGTAATCTCCTCGACATCATCTTCAACGTCAATCGGCACGTCCACCTGTGGCACGAAGAAATATCGATTGATTTAAATGTGATCGGCACGTCCACCTGAGGCACGAAGTAATATCAATTGATTTAAATGTGATCCTTTAAATGTCATGGTTATGGATGTAAAAGAGGAGAGATAGGCAGATTTAAAAAAAGCCTTCCACGTTTTTCTTCTTGAATATAGTCAGCTCTTTGAGCATATTATTATTCACCCTAAACTAGAGTATTTTATGAACAGCTATTTACAGTATAACATTTTCTTCTTACGATAATGATAAAAAAGGATTGGACAATGAAGAAGGTTTACGAGTGTATTTTTGTGAAGAGCTTTTTATCACGTCGTTTCACGTTGTGTAAAAGCGACATGAGTGTCAAGTGTACGTGTTGTACACGCTTCAGGATTAGGATGTAGGATTTAGGAATGGGACATGTGGCTAGTGTGAATGCAGCATAAGTGTTCTCGTCTTAACTCGGTCATAGTGTGTTGTACACGCTTTAGCATTAAGACTGTATCATGTGGCTAGTGTGTGAATGCGGAATAAGTGCTCGTCTTAACTCGGTCATAGTGTGAATGTTGCATAAGTGCTCGTCTTACCTCATTCATAGTACTGTACACGCTTTAAGTGTAAGACGGTGAAATGTGGCTAGTGTGAATGCGGCATAAGTGCTCGTCTTACCTCGGTCATAGTACTGTACACGCTTTAGGTGTAAGACGGTGAAATGTGGCTAGTGTGAATGCGGCATAAGTGCTCGACTTACCTCATTCATAGTACTGTACACGCTTTAGGTGTAAGACGGTGAAATGTGGCTAGTGTGAATGCGGCATAAGTGCTCGTCTTACCTCGGTCATAGTGTTGTACACAGTGCTCTGTCGCACCGACTCCCTCAGGCGAACACTTGACGGGTCCCCGACCCTAAGTCTCAATGGGCTGTTAGTGACCTCCCTGCCTCCGTAAAACACACTCAGTGTATAGATACCCGAGCGGTTTGGCATGAATCTGATGTGATGATTCCCATCCCGCTCTTTGGTCACGGAGGTGGCCACGGACTCCATGTCGGGACCAACACACGTAGCACTAAGCTCTCCCTCCCCAGCTTCCCGCGGTACCTCCAAGGGCACATCCACCTCATGACGGATCACGTGACCTGTCAATCACATGACATACGTCACGTTTGTTCTTTTTTTATTCAAATGATAAGCAACCGAAGCTTCGTCTCTCAAGTCAGGGGACTCGAGTTCATTATATAATCTCGTCGGCTAGGATTTTTTTTCCAGTCTAAAAACCTGGTTCTCTACATGGGGACCCTCGTTAACTTGGAACGTGAGCTCTCATCAATCAATTAATTTTATCAAACTGTAATGGGTGAAATGAAAAAAACAATTGGGGACAATGGCCCTTGGTACGAGGTAATCTCGTGATATTTGCTTTATGAAAATATTTACAACCCTAGACGAGGAAACCTGATATTAATTAGCTTTTAAATTTCTCTAGGTTTCCTCGCCATTTTCAAACACGTTTTTTTATCTTATTCCATGTAGTTATTGAATGGCAAAAGAATAATAAATAAATAAAAAACTAATGTCCTTTTTGTGAACCTGTAAACCGTGAAAAAAAAAAGAGTTAAACGCTGTCATTTTTTTCTGCCTCACCTCTACCACTTGTGTGCACGTTCTTAGAAAGCCGAACCTTGGATGCATCGGACACCTTGACCAAGAATGGACTACCCCGGACAGGGCGGCCATTATACCGGATATGTATCTTGTGAATGCCGACACCTTGGGGCATAAACCGGACGGTATAGGTGTCATTGTCCCTGGAGGACTCGACCAGCTCTACGGGGAAGTGTCCATTAGGCCCGTCACCGGACACTTCTAGGCCACCTCGTGCGGCGCCATGAAGGGTGATGAAAAATTCGCCAGGGCTACCAACCTCCACCTGGCAGGACAAGAAAATCATTAAGGTTCATACAATAGGTAAGAATGAATGTTATTATCTTCGCAAAGTTCGCGGCTATTGGAGTCTCAACGGAGTAATCACCGGCCTTGATTTTGTTTATAGAAAAACAGTCTTAGGAATGTCCTGTTTGCCATAGCGATTCTAGACTATGCATCATCATCATTATCACCCCCCACTGCCGCCATCATTATTATTATTAAAAAATAAAATAAACATAACCCCGGTAGGGTTCAAGCTAGCCTTCAAGCTCAAGGCAAACAAAGTTAGAGTGTATTCTAGTGTGTGCTCTTGCGTGGGCCCTTGCGTGTGTTCTTGCGTGTGCTTTTTCGCGTGTCCATGCGTGTGTTCTTGCGTGTGCTCTTGCGTGTGCTCTTGCGTGTGATCTTGCGTGGGCCCTTGCGCGTGCTCTTGCGTGTGATCTTGCGTGCGTTCATGTGTGGGCCCTTACGTGTGCTTTTGCGTGTGTTCATGTGTGTGCTCTTGCGTGTGCTCTTGCGTGTGATATTGCGTGTGTTCTTGCGTGTGTTCTTGCGTGTGCTCTTGCGTGTGTGTTTAGGTGATGAATAATTTCTTGCATTGCACTTGTGCTTGCTCCGCCGTAGCGTTCGACTTATTGTAACACTAAGTCCTTCCAAGTCTGAGAGCTGTAGTCATCCTTATTTTAAAACGCGTGTAGTAATTGTTATGTTTTAGCTAGAGGCGATGTGTGATAAACATACAGTCAATTGACAAAACGTTTTCGTCAACCGGCTTTGCGACTACGCGACAGGCCCGCATGAGAGCATGGGTAAAAACCACTGAAGCGCCTAGCTGCATATATTAGCCGCCGCGTCTGCCTGTAAGTAAGACCGCAACACATGTTTCGGGTAAGGACGCCATCTTTTATTCCCCTCGACCATCATGCCTCTTGGATAACACTACCTGATGTAGTAACCAATGACTCCCACACTGCTTGTGTAATATCACGTGCTTACCTGATACAGCCCGTCGCCATGGGCAACGATCTTGTCCGGATCCCCGGCCACGGACCTCAAAGGGCTTTCGGGAACATCCTCCCCGTTAAATGTGCAGTGTGTCACATAATCCCCAGGAGTGTTGGGTAGGTACGACACTTGGTACTTGCCACGAGCTGTTGCGCGTACATCCACAGGGATCCCACCCGTCGGTCCTTTGCATTTGATGGCGAGTTCTCCGAGACCAGCGCTTGTTGTGTCAACTTCAAACTTGACTGGTTCGCCAAGTACAGGACTGCGCATGCTCTCTAGGGATAAACATTTAAAGCCGCATTGTCAACATTTACTTCCGGTCGATTACGTTACAATCTCCGATGATTTTTAACGGAAAACGCGAAAAATAAACACACTGCTTTCAAAATATTGAAAGCAGTGTGTATATTGCAAGTTTCTGCGAGGATGTGATTGATAATTTAGAGCGGATGGCATGTTAAATATCTCGGATTCTAATAGATTCTATTGTCTTTTAACGGTTGAGGTTTGCTTGGACCTCCAGAAGTGAACTGGTGACGGGATGCGTATTTAACAGCCTGTTCAGTTGAGGTATTATTATGCTGTGTTACTTTTCACTAAGAAACAGTAGTATTTTTTTATCAAGTTAAAAAATTGATATAAGATAAAAATGATATGCTATTTCAATATATGGGGCTTTTATTAGAAAATGGTCACATGGTCACTTGACCTCATTCCAAGTAAACTCTTTAAATCCTCGATTTGTCGGTGCAAGTATTAAGTTAGATGCAATTAAATAACCAACATACACTACTGAACTGATACACATCAGTTAATATATAACTAAATACATCAATACCACCCTGATATTCACTGGTCAATAACTTATATAAAACAGTTAAAAAACTAATATACACCAGTAAATGACTTATGATACATACCTGCTGGTGTCACGATGACTTTGGAGGGATCGCCGACCTTGGTGACGAAAGGCGTGCCGGGAAGGGGCGTGGCACCCACCATCACGGTTATCCTGTGCTCTCCTACCTCCCTGGGCGTGAAACGAGCCACATAACTCCCATCTGAGCGGTTGCGGACAATATTGACCGGGACAGCGCTAAAAAAAGAATTGTTTTAAATTGGTCGAGCCATCGATCACTCAAGGGAATCTTTCTCTTTGTTTGGGTCAATTATAAGGTATATATACGTTAATTCTGATAATTATAAAATGGTATCAGGAGTGTGATATAATAAATGTAATTGGTAATTAGCACTAAAACAGATCGATTTCACAAACATTTCGGGGTCTCTTCCAATACCTAAAAGCAACCTGACAAAGAGGTAGCAACTTCTGGCTGAATGTATTTTGAGATACCAATCCAACCTATACTTTAAAACCAGGTGTGTATACACGTGCCTCCCGCCATGCGCGCACATTCGAATGTATTCGCACGAGGGCACGCATCGGAGGTGGTTATTTACACTGCTCTGTAACTCAATTGATGCGCAACTACTATTTTCTTTTCTTTTTTTGTAACTTTTCAGTTAAGACCTGCTTACCACGCGATGCGGGGAAGCATGCTTTAGAAATAGAAAAAGGCCGATAATTCCAAACAGCCTGTGGTGGTATTTTGCCAAATGTCACTATTCATAAAAAACTACTCGGTTTCGATTTTTTTAAGTGTTTATAGTATATTTTAAAATAAAACTAGACGCTGCACTAGCGTCAACTCGGGCTACAAAATGAATCACCGAAAAATGTAGTCTGCATTTTGTACCTGCTGGTGAGCTGTTTTCTCGGGGGCTCGTACACTTAAAAGCCCCGTGTAAACTGCGCGAGCACCAGCCAGCATTGCTGGCGAATTTACGGGAAATTGACTTTCTGACATTTCCTTTGTCTTGTGGTCAGTCGAGCAAGAATTCGCCAGCAATGCTGGCTTGTGCTGGCGCAGTATGCACGGGGCTTTACGTATGTGATTTAGCATAACGAGACCGGCATCTTATTTATGACTCTTTATTGGGATAAGACACGCTCGCTACTGATAGCGAGCGGACAGAGCAAAAAAATGACAAGTTTTCCCAAAATAAGGTCTGGTTAACTTCTGTAAGCTTGAATTTTTGCATAGAGGTTTCTTATGCTATGTAAACCAACATATTAAAAAGTATTTTTTACTAATAGATTCGTCTTCGAGATATGAGGCTTGAAGTTCAATTTTCATATGTTCAAAGTATAAATTCTCCTCATTTTTAGGGAGAAGTCGGCCTCTGATCAAAAATTAAGCCAACTTTGCTCGCTAATATCTAAATTTCATATCTTCTAAATTTCTTTAAAATTTGGAATTAAGCTTTTGGTCATAGAAACTCCTTGTATGTGCAATCTTGAGCTTATATATTGAGAATTGGAAAATTTCATGCCATTTTTTTGCTTTGTCTATAGAGCGATAAAATGCATGAGACACCATCCCTGGACACTTTTCAAAATTGCATACAAAACAAAAAAAAAAAAAAAACACAAAACTTATCCAAACTTATCTTCGCTGTTATTGATTCTCTTCTTCTTTCGGAATCACATGTGTCCATCGGAAGTTGTTAGAACTAAAAAATATTTGCATAACGAGCTGCAGAGAAAAAAGGCCGAGGCGGAGCACAGGCTTACCAACCTCTCAGTCAGTCTTCAGTCAATCCCAGAAACTAGCTCGAACATTTTCACGATTGATCACCACCTGTAATTGTCCTATAATTGTCTTATATCCTAGAAATAAAGGTCACAATAAACTCTAATTGCTTTGTGATGTGCATTTATTCAGAATAAGCGGTATTTATAACGCTTGAGCAGTTGAGGGATTCCGCGTTACTTGATACCAATAAAAAGAAGTCTTTTTATAGGTATCAAGTAACGCGGAATCCCTCAACTTTGATTGTATATTTTCTAGTGGGAAATAGGGCCGCGACACGGTGACGCCATTCTGAGCGGTCTTTCGCAACCGTTGTTGCCTCGCTTTTGTTATATTAAATTACTTACTTTGACGGCCCTTCAGCTGTGGCCGTCACATTGGCGTCACTTGACCCGTGTACTCTGATGATGAACTCCGCTGGCTTCAAAATCACGGCGTTCTTCAAGCCTTGACCGCTGACCTGTGTATCGCTGACATCCTCGAGTACGTCCACGTAGAATGGGCTGTCTGGCAAGTGTTCTCCAACATGGGTAATGCTTACCTTGTGTCGACCCGCTGTTTGAGGGGTCCACGAGCACTTCAGGCCATCTGTACAAACATGAAATAAATGAGGACCAAGTTCTGAACCAAGGGTAACACCTTAGCCAGTTGCTTGGTTTGAGTGGTAAATAGAATCATTGATAAAATACATGATCGGAAGGAGCAAGGGTTGAGCTCTAGGGTATACCATTGTTAAAATACATCGATTCTGAGGATAAAAGACCAGGCTTTAACTATGGTTATCCTTTAAGTACCTCTTTCGATAATTGTTTTAATGGTCAATGAGGAGTACAAAATTTAAACAGAAGTGATCGTAACCCGGTTTTGAGCTCTAGGGTGTACTATTGATTAAGTACATCGCTTGATATGATTACGTATTTATTTTGTTATATTTATATTATTTTGTTATATATTTTATATGTTTATCTAGTTAGAATCACCATCTTTTTAATTTTCCAATTCAAATGGTCATATACCTAATAAGGGACATGGCATACAATATATTTAAGATCGTCTTATGTTAACGTCCAAGTTCCTTTAACCAACTCACCTAATGTCTGTTTGACGGTGACTGGGATCTTCTCACCGTGAGGTCCCTGTACCTCAACTCGCGCATTTTCGATTCCCAAGTCACGTCGCCCGAACACTTGAAAGTCCGAACTCCTCCCGCGCAATGCACGCCGGATACCAGTCCCCTCGGCGGTGAAGGAGCTGGCGTGGCTGCGAAGCTTCTCGCAGTTTTGGAAAGATAGCATGTAGGCCATGACGCTAAGTTCATCGACATCAGGGCTCGTCATCTCCTTGGCGGTGACGACTTTCTTGACACCAAGCTTTTCCTCAGCATTTGTTACAGCGACCTCAACTGAAAACATTGTTCACATCAATTTAGAGTTAAAACAGACCAAGCACAATCGATATAAAGGATTTAACAAGTGATTGGTTTAGAGTAGATTATCCACGCGCTAAGAGAAACATGGAAACAAGCGCTGCGTACAGCGTACTCAGAGGGAGGATCTGGGGCTTTGACAGAACCATAATTTTTAAGCTAAATGATTATTGTGTGCTAAAGGGCTTGGGAACTTGGGAAACTTTGGCATAGTTTCAAAAATTGAGCCAACCTTTTAAATCTTCAGGTCCCTGATAAATGTGCTACATACTATACAAACTTGTACCTGAACTATTTTATTGTATAATTTTCCAGTAGCTTTTCAACTCAACTCTCATTAGTAGTTTTTTAGTTTTGAAAGTTCTTTATATTGGTGCAAGATGATCATCAGTGTCTGGCAATGTAATCTCAGTAATCTTCACCCCCCCCCCCCCCCCACTAGTATTTAAACTGACCTCTTTCTACTGGTGTCATCTCATCGACATTTTCTGAAATCATTCCTGGACACTGCTCTTCCAAGTACTTTACAATAGCACGGCCGTCATTCCAGTCAGTGTTGAAATTCCTGACGTGTATTCCTGGTGCGCTCTTGTTCACAATCTCAAGGGTCTTCCTCTCCCCAGGGGACCCGGGTTGGGTGAAAAACGACAAGTACGTCATCATACTAAGCTCATCCACGTAGGGGCTGGCAAACAACTCGGGAGAAAGAATCTGAGGGATGCGGAAGTTATCCTCTGCACATTTCATGGCCTTTTTCACGTTGGCAATGCTATTATCCGGGTTCATTTCCCGCCAGTCGGTCATCAATCGCGGATCGCAGAAGTTGATGAGGGCAGCAAGTGCGATACCGCTGTTCCAATCCGTTGTCACATTCTAAGAAAAACGAAAGGTCCGTTGTCAAATTTTAATAAAAACGAAAGGTCCGTTGTCACATTTTAAGAAAAACGAAAGGTCTGTTGTCACATTCTAAGAAAAACGGAAGGATTTAATATAAAGAGCTGACTCACGCGCACTGTGAAAAAGGGTTCTTAGCGTTATTTTGGAAAACTCAGAATGAGTGAGATTATATTAATGTAATCCTTTCAAACAGATAAAGTGTTGTGGTTTGCTCATCAAGTGGATTGTAAAAAATTATTTTCGGCTTTCCTAACCCAGCCTCACCCTAATTAAAATTCGAGTAGTCCACTCATTACGCGCACCTACCACAGCAAGACCTCATCTTCCCTGAAATGCTCCTTACACAAACAACATCCGCAGATTACTTTCTTTAGGCCCTCCTCTCCTCATCCCACCCTCACTTAAGGACCTATATCTTACCCCACTCCGCAGCCCAGGATTGTGCCCCCAAAAGTTAAGGACCTTTGCCTCCCTGAATAATCGAAATTGGCCTTACCCCAATCTTTAGCTCAGGTAGTGCGTTCTTTAGCCATAGCAGAAGTAGCTGCTTTCCAGATGCACTAGCGCTTGAGCTGATTTGATAGTGCAGGATAAGGCGCCAAATCAGACCCATGATCAGCTTTAAGTTACCATTCACGATGTCTTGATTATCTAATAAGGAAGATCCGAAACAGTGCGTTAAGCATAAGACCGGGAACCCTGTGTTAAGGGTGTTTCTGGATAGGACGTCAAGAGAATACAAGTTATAATCAGACAAATAAAAGACAAATGCAAAAACAAAAAAGAAAAGAATAATATCAAATAATGATAAATAAAATGCATAAATTAAAACCAAAAAAAATATGAAAACAAAAACATAAATAATACACATAAAAATATAAATAAGACAGCAACAACTAAAAAGAAGGGCTTTCTTGTGTCATCGATAAATATAACTCGCGCAAGCTTTTAGCTGGATTTCGGTAAACGAAACACAGGATTGCACGAAACACAAATATCCAATGTATTTAATGGGGTTTGTTGCAATTACACTAAAAATATTGATTTTGCAGTTTGTCGGAACTGACAGAACATTAATCATTTGACTGGCTCGGACAGCCATTTTGTCATAATTGACGCTAATTGATCTTTAGATCAATATAATATATTTATAGTATAATTTTTAGAATGCACTGAAGCGTTTGAATAACAATGTATTTCGACGGCTATGGCCAAGAAGGAGTTATGTAAAAAAAAAACGTCGACTAAAACATTTTTTTAATTATTAGCTTTACAACTTTACCCTAATTTAAATGATTAAGCGAGTCCTCGAAAGGTTCTTGAATACGATCTTCATGAAATTTTCAAAACTCAAATCTAAATTGAGAAATGATATCACTAGACAAAAATTGCCCACTTAAGGTCTATTTTCATAGTTTATGAAGAGAACCGTTTCTGGCTGTAAATAAAACACTCTCATAGTATTCTATCAGAGTATAGAGTATTAGAGTATAGAGTAAGAGTATTCAAGTATTCTACCAGATAACCTCCGTTTTATATTTGCGCTTTGTTTGAGCCTGCTTTGAGGAATGTGAAAATTGAAAATTATGAAAGCATTTTGGCCGTTTAAACTCTATGTTAATAAAAAATGCATAGCAGAGCGTTCTATGAAATGAATAAAATTCTACCAATAATCGCAAGGGTTTCCTAGGTGGGAAAAATGATTTCAGGACAAAATGTTGAATGTAAAGGAACTTAAATAGTATTATTATCGTAAATGACAAATTCGCTTATTTTTTATTCTTTTAACCTCACAAAAAGCGGGAGTCTTTATCTAATGATAGCAAATAAGCGTTGATCGAGAGTAGCACTAGTATAATCAATATTTGCAATGTATTTCATTGTAAAGTTTACAGAACTACTTGATCTAATATTTGGATCAAATTCTTATGTAAACTTTGATAACGTATGTGTAAACTACTCAGTTCTCAACTGTAAATTTCGCGTTATGAATTTACTGCTAAGGGAGGTTTTGAGATAGGGATATTATAAACAGAGACGTCGGTGGTATTTATTCGCTTTTGGCGATAAATGGAGGTTGAGTCCTCTGTCGATTGAGTAGATCAACATGTTAATAACTCGAAAGATTAGCCCTTAATCAATCCACACTTTCACAAGTACTAAAACTCACCAATATTCACAAGTTGAATCCCATCATTTTCCAGTAGCTTGAGAGCTTGTGTTGTATTTTCTAACTTGTCCTGTACAAATTTCGGATTCATCTTGCAGTTTTTACACTTTTTCTCAGCCACGGACTCAACCAAATAGACGATAGTAACTCCATCATTAAACGCAATTGCGAGATCGGTGATCACAATTCCTGACTCACGGATTTGCTCGTTGCACCAATTTGTGAAGGTATTTTTCTGGATTTCAATCCAGTCTTTCTCTTCGTGGGCAATATACTGAGAACTGCGAAGGTTGATACTCGATCTTTTCACAGAGGAGCTAGAACCTCCACTGTGTGTCCGCTCTCGCATCTGAACAGACATTTCGTGTAACTACTGTCCCTCTTCGGTGCCCGTGAGTTTATCCTAGATTCTCAAGTCGTCTTGGCTCCAAGCGAACACACCCCTATGCATTTTTGACCAAGTGGAAAGCACATTAGAATGTAAATTTAAAGCTTGGGAAGATACGAGCCATCTAACTCGCTCCATTTATTTCTTTGCTTCGATAGTTCTAAAGCACTATTGACCCACTTCGCTATGTTATGATTACCATAATAGGATGTCACGCAATGAGACTGTTGTCACACAAATTGCGTGACTAATGCTACATTAAAAACAGTGTCACTGTAATTATGTCAAAGTGCGGCAGGTTGTTTTATTTAATCAAAATATCATCAAGGACTTATCTACAATATCAGGGTACATTTAAACAAATATAATCTTTTATTGGTTAGTAAATGATTGTTCTAAAAAAGTTTATGGATGAAGAAAACTTTACATTCTGCTTTGCAGTGCTATTGATAAATTCCATGAATTCCCTAACATAAAATGTTTCCATATATTCTCTACAGTTGACGTAATTTCATCACAGCGGGAAGTATGGAGAAATGAAAAATGGGACGCATATATTTGAAATTATTTTAAAATACTCAAAAGATTGTAAACAGGTCTGCTGCTTTTTGTAACGAATACCCCAGACCAAATAGGAGTAATGATATAAAAAGGGCCGAGTAGTACCCCATTCGATCTGTTAGTATATATTGCATATATTAACCTGTAGTACTATATTCTTTTAATAGCATGAGGAAATGATTTGCATTATTTTAGGGTATAAAATACGAGCTTCGCGGCGAGAACGATTCGCCGCAAAGCTCGGAGCCTCTGGTACCCAGGGTAGGTATAAAAGTAAAGTTGTTTTAAACCACAAGAGGACATTGTTCTGGTTATTGTAGTCCTTTCAGCCACTACGAATTAAGTCTATTTCTGGCTGATTTTGGTGACAATTTCGAGTGCGTGACAATGAAGTTCCCATATGGGTGGCGGCGAGAGCTCTCGTGCCCAGACCCCTGATACCGTGCCATTATACCCTACATTGGTCGCCTAAAATCCGATTCCTATAAACTTAAACAACTGCTAAAACTACCTCAAACAATTTAGTACCAAGCTTATTTATTTTAGAGGATTTTGAAGGACTAGAACAAAGAATATGAAGTTATTCACTGGTGTTTAAGTTGTTCATATCTCGATTGTCCACTGGTGTTATGTGAACACCCATGAAAAAACCCTAACTCTTGTGTATACAGTAACATAACCACAACATACCTTTTTGAGTTGGATCCTTTGCCGGTATGACTATTCTAACGCTGTGTTATAAGTGTATCTTGATAGGTGCAAAGACGAGAGACAAAAATGTACTGCCGGCACTAATCTTCGCCCAGGCCTATAATTGCAACCATTCGTGACTTCCAGAAGACTCCATTCTTTCTACTAATACAAAACACGTCACACAAAGACAAAAGAACTTATCAAGCAAGCCCCTAAAACCGCTGACCCATAGCTGCGTGCCGTGCATGACATACACCGTTGCTAGGCAACTGAGCGAAATTGGCATGCATTGTTTTTGGTATGCTCATAAATTAGGTCGTGTACGATTAACAAACATCATTTATTAAATAGTTAACGAAAAGATAGTTTAGATGCCAGCAAGTTAATTCATTGGTAAGGTGTTAAACTTATAGAACACTATCGTAAGTGAGAGTAGTCCATTCAAAGGATTACAATAATTTAAACAAAGTGTACGGTTATTGTAAAACTTAATACCCTTACTGTAGCCTTTGATATACGCCTTTTCGTGAACACAGCAAGCCTGATCGTGGGAAAATAAACTGAAGCATGTTCTTGAACAATAACCGATTAACGACTATTAGCGCGTGTAGATTGTCACGCAACGAGCCCTATCGCAAAAACTAGCACAGCAAGGGAGGATTCTTGAAATGTGAGCAATTGAGTGGGTGGGATTATTTTGATTAAAATCAATATTTACGCAAGGTCCCGTTGAAGGTTATTTTTTCAACTGTTATCTATGAGCAATAATTGAGCAGCAATACCACATCGCCATTATCACCAACATTATAACAACAACATCATCCCAACCATTCATCCCACCAACAAAACAGTAGAAGCAACATCATCATCATTATCATCATCACCAACATCATCTTATTAATAATAGAGAGGGATAATTTTTAAAAGTCTCGTTCAACCTCTTATTTCAAGATCATCTATATTTTTCTCTATACCGTTGACCAAAAAAAGCGATCACTTAGAACAATGGTTGCAGCACAATCCATGATGAGAAAATCGCCATCAACAACAGCTATTATCAACAAGAACAACAAAGTCAGTAAAGCAAACACCTAGAGCACCTATACACTCAATAATTCGCTCTTTTTAAATTATCCATTAGAACTCAGGGTTCGATTAAGATTGGGATAACGACAAAAAGACCAAATGGTATTGAAATACCATGGCAGATGTAATACATAAATTCTTAGCGTATTTTAGGTAATGCGGTTTCAAGCTAGCGTATTTTGGATTTAAGCACGATTTTGTTCGATAGGTCATTATTTTTTAAATCAAAAGCGCCATCGAAAAATAAACAGCTTCTATTAATACTCACTCTTTGCGCGCGCCCGCGTGATCGCCTGGCCTGAGGGCCCAATCAGCATTATTTCTCACCTCCTACGGCGCGTCTACTCTTTAAACAAAAAATGAACACATAAAAGCTTGGCGCCCAACTAGGTTCGTTTTGGTTTCTGCCAGCCAGAATAAATTTGTGTAAAATTCTAATTTTTCCCGCCTACAGCTTTGATGCTCTTTTGTATAACGTCTGCAATGACGTCACGTTTGAGGTTATTGTTTGTCAGTCGGCCATGGTGGGACTTCAAAGAGATTTCGTGCATTGTTTTCGCTGGATCGGTTTTTTTCACCTTTCGGAGCTGTTGACGGATCTTACCAGCGGAGAAACTGTCTTTACGGCAGTTAACAGGTTAAGTCTGAAGTTAACAAAATTTGTGGACAATATTTGTGTCTCAACCTCCGCCTTCGAACCTTTTTTCACGTAGCATGACCCAAATAAATTTTACTGTCTTTTACGACAATATGAATACTTGATGTGCTACTTTTCCAAACACTCTCTTTTATCCATATTATCTTATCCGTCGCGTGGAAGCCATATTTCTTCAAAAAAGATGCCCAGGGAGCACGCAGTCGTTTAAAATTTTAATTCTTTTTGCTCGATACGTGGACCTTTCCACTTACATGCTTTCCAATCAAAGTAGTTCAATAGTTCAAGTCTTTGATTTGGAGAATGTGGAGAAGGGAGAGATGAGCAATACAAGGGCATACAACGAACCCCCCTTCCCGAAACACGTTAAAATGGCATTTCGTCGTTTGAATACGTTCTGAGTTGCTGGGAAATATATCTGTTCCTTTTTTCCAGGAGGGACCATTCCCAGCCAGCATTGTTTAGGATTTTTTTTTCCCAGCCCGCAGTGCTTAGGCATTTTAACACATCAATAATTGCCCGTATCAACGATTTTTTCCCCCAAGAAACTGCTTCAGCGCCCTAAAAATTATTCCCAGCACAACTAGTTCGACTCCACAAATTTGCCAGCAGAACCATTCGGGACGATATTTATCCCAGCATCCGAGGGGTCTAACATCTTGCCAGCCAGCAAAAAAAAACGGGCTGTGGAACAGAAATTTTGCGGAACAGGTCCATTTTGTGCCCTTGATTATAGAACATTGAGGTTTGAAGGAATAAAATCAGGTGAAAATTAATATTTTTATAATAACATTTTAATTGTAGAGATTCGCCAATAATTTTCAATAAGCATGAACTGGTGCTGTGCACATAGTTGGAATGGACTCGATATATTTATTATTGGCTTTCATTATATTATAGTTAAATTTTGGGGAGAACTATCGAGAATTTTTAATAAACTTTTTAAAACTGGTGCTGTGTACGCAGCTGAAATAGACTCGATGTTATCTTATTATTGTTTTATATTTTGAACACACCTTATAACTTCTTATAAAAAAAACTAATTGACTTTTGACCATGCAGTGAAACACATTAAATACTGAAATTTTTGCATCAAACAATGTTGTCTTGTAATCATTAAATTAAAACAATAATACATTGGGCAACAAGACTTGCTGTGTAGTTAATAAAAAAGCCAAATAAAAATAAGATTTAACGAATAATATTAAATATTAATTATATATAAACAGAGGCACGTGTAACATCTGCCCATTTTGAAAACAGTTAAGCAAGGCTCCAGAGCTAGAATACTTAAGCCATGAACATGCCTGTACCAAGAGCAAAGCGATGTTTGCGTGTTACCATCGTTTTAAATTTTCTCGTGCTTTCCTGTGCTGCTGCTGACGAAAGATTAGTTCGATGCGAAGACGTCAAGACAGGAGCTTTGCGAATTTTGTGCAGCGGACCGTGTAAGACTTTCTACTGTCCGTACATCGGACAGAGAAACGACGGCGACTCCATCTCTCATTACTGCTTCTGCGCCGAAAATGAAGACTTCCCCGGAACAGAGCACTACAGCATTGGTAAAAACGAGTTCAATTTTGCTGGTTGGAAAGAGATGGAAAATGTGAATAAACACTACGCAAAAAAATCAGACGAAGAAGATATTACATCGACAACTATTTTGCCTTCTCTTCCGATCTCGACAACAAGCGACGTCTCTTCCATCGAATCACCCATTGAACCATCTACCTTCTCCCAAGGCCCTATTCAGACGTCGTCACTTGCAACAATCAGCGATAACATCGTCTGCACTGCTAAGCCTGGAGGAATCGAAAGCGATGAGTATTGCAAGAGGATGTGCAGTGCTGACGGAGTAACAAGTATGAAACATTGTTACTTGAGCGAGTGCGATTGCTCCATCCCTGGCATGGGGATGCCAGCGATATTCTGGGAAGCCGAGTGTACTACAAATGAGCAGGGGAAATCCCTAGGATACGATGATTCCTACTGCCAAGACCAATGCAAATATCATGCGAAATACTTTTTTGGTATATGTGATTGTAAATAACGCAAAAGCTATTTTCAGAACTGCCCTAAATCATCTTGGTGTCCTTGCAAAGAATAAATAAGATGACTGCCAACTAACAGCGAAGAGATTTAGTCTCTAGGGGGTTTAGAGTAAAAAAGTATAATAAAATACTGAAAGACTTTACAGCCTAAACACTTTTTTGTGAAAATTCCACGATATAGTGATATGTTCTTACAGGTTCTTACAAGGAGAAAAATAATGTTGAACAGTCTGAGATAAATTGAGGCGAAACAACCTCGAAATTGTCAAGAAATTCAGAAATAGCAAGTGCCAAATCCCTCTAGGTGTTTAATATCAAGTCGGCCATCAAAAGTGGCCCCCTGCACTGCTGATGTTTATAAATTATATAGCCAATAAGTGCTACAATGTATCTCAAAATAAATAATTTGTTGCAATTACTTATTTGTGAATAACTGTAGATATACCGTGTATAAATAAAGCCATGTATATATGTACATATGTGTGTTTATTTTTTTTTTCTTTTTAAACGGGAGCTAACGAATTTTTAAGATTGTTTTCCTTGAGGATCAGGATTAACCAGATTTATGGACAATATTTGAGACTCCATAATTTCGTCACATGACCCAAATCCCCCAATCACAATAAAATGCGTACTCAACGTCTTAGCCGCATAAACATGGGGGCATACACCTCTACCCCTTGGCGGCCAAAAAGTGGGCCATTTCTTATTAAAGCCAGTCGATCCGATTTGTGTGACGCGTGGTTTTGTAGGCTATGAAAACCCCATGCAGATGAATTAAATCCGTTTGAATCATGCTGAAATTCAATCCATCCTACAATAAAATCGACTCGATTATATTTCTACGATATCAAACAATGCTGGGTAAGTTATATTTTTCAAAATGGTGGGAGTTCTAAACATTCAAAACAAAAACAAAACAACAGTGTCACGCAAGTCGGATTCACGGACTACAAGAAATCTTCAAATACTATACTTTTTCCATATGATACCTATGACTGAGTACCCCCGCTCCCTCCCCACTCTCTATCTTATCCATTGCGTGCGTGAAAGCCATCTCTACAATGATGCCCATGAAGAGCACAGTTGGAAAAAATGATAGACTTACAAGACCATCCCAGTCTTCCCATGATGCATGGCCAAGAGCCTTGTTTTATCCACCAGATGCCTGGAACCATGTTGGACAACTATGGACAATGTAAAGTTTAGAGCCCCAAAAAATGACTTAAATTTAAAGGTCTTGGCTTATTCACACCATAAAACCAAAATCTTGTCTAAAATTGCCATAACTTTTTTGGGGGCGGCTGCCCCATTCCTCCATTTTCTGCGGTCGCTGCTTACAATAAAGGAAAGTTAGAGTGGGATGAGCCTCAATTGGGTACCATTTTTTTATTTATTATAATTATATCATCACTAAATAAAATCTTATGCTTTATTTACCGAATTCAAACGAAAATATCGCAACCTCTCCTCAGCTGATGGAGATAAACGCTTTCTCTCACTTGGACTTTGCTGACAAAATGCCGGCTGACAAAGGTTCTTGAATCTGCAACCACTGCCTTTTGAGTGCCATCTGTACTTCTCTAACACTACCTCATATCTCAAGAACGCGAATCTAGTCATTTGCCGAGTATGATCGTGACAGTGTCCGTTTTGGCTTATTTTCCGAGTCCCCGATCTGTTCCAGATTTTCCATACTCTTTTGGTAATGCCTCGCTGTATACTCTGCCGAAGAGAACAGACTAAACATCGCCTCCCGGAGCTCCTTCGCCTTGGCGCCAGAACCACACATGAACACGTGACACTCCAGATCCGGGACCTCAACAATTCGCTTATACGTCATCAATACAAAATTAGGAAAATGAGAATCGGTTACGCAATTGCTGATATTGCTAACCGCGAAAAACTGATCTCTTCCAGTTTTCACGCATTTAAGGGACACGCCTGCGTCCTTTACGCAAAGGAGCATTTTACGCGAGTGGTGAACTTTTGCGGCGTTTTTCTGGTGGATTTTCGTCAGCTTGTCGCGGTAGGCGGCGTCACTGTCGGTTTCGCTGACGTTTTCGCAGCCTACGTATTTCACGACGAACCTCGGGTGTACGGTAATGGGTACGCGCGCATGGTGAGACGGCAACATCGTGCGGACCTGAAATAAACGAATCAAATGGCTCTATTAGCCAAAGCCTAAAATGTTCACATAGCCTTTTGCATACCACAACACTAGCGGATCTAGGGGGAGGGTTTAGGGGCTTACATCCCCCTCTTGGGATGCCTTGGGGAAGTGTTATATGCAAGAAATACCATACAGTGTTTCCAGAGTTCTTGGAAGGACATATAATAATTCAGTATTTGCTTTTAGCGGCTAAACAACAACAATAAGCAACTTATTAATCGCTTGTCATAAATTCTTGAAGAATAAATAAGAAACAATTGCCTTATTTCCCCTTTGCATAACATATTTCAATCCTTTAAAAGGCTAAAGTACATTGAACTAAAGTCGACACAAATAATGCCTGTTTACAAATTCACGGACGAGCGATCCGTACATTTTGGGTCATTTTGCGAGTGAATTTGCCAAGCGCGGTGCACACTGGCGACAGAACAAGCATGTTTTGTCATTATGTCTATGTGTTATGTCGATGTTATGTCATAATGTCCATGTCTTATATTGATGTTATGTTGTTCTATCGCCGATGTACACACTTGAACATAAAGATCTTAACACAGCGCGCGCCTATGTCGCAAGTGCGTAACCCACATAACCAAATTAGCTTGTTAATGTCAAATTTTCAGTAATTTACAGCAATAGTAGTCTTCTTACAAAATACAAGATGGCGCCCGATCACCGACGGGAGAGTGTTTTCCGCGATGATAACCGAGTACCGGCGCCCGATCACCGACCGGAGAGGGTTTTCCGCGATGATAACCGAGTACCGGCGCCCGATCATCGAACGGAGAGGGTTTTCCGCGATGATAACACCGCGATGATAACACCGCGATGATAACACCGCCTACAAGCAAGCTACAGCAATAGCAGTTTCTGTGCAGAACAAAATTTACGTGCATTCCTATATACAATTGAGTCAAGCTGTCGCTCAAATGAATCTAGCTCGTGTGACCTTAATAAATTCCGCTTTAAGAGAACAATTCACATCTACACATACTGAGATGTTCCGTGATGTCTAAATTACTCGTTTTCCCTCACGCCTCGCTGGGCCATATCATCGTTACACTATGTATGGAAAATGTTTACATTGCTGGATTGTAAAAAAATGCAATTAATAAAGGCGTCTGTGAACAGAAAATCTGAATTGAAGAGAAATATGAAGTAATACTTCACAATAAATGGGGAGGAAAGTCTTTGCAGCTTTAAGATTGCTCAATCTTAAGAAAATTCTCAAGCTCAATTTTAAGCAAAAGCTCAAGCTTAATTTGCTTGAAAACCTCAGTACTTAACAAATCAATGAATAAACTTTGTGATGAACTGTGTGTAGCAGTACTTGTTAAAATCACAAAATTAACTCTATGGAGTGTAAAAGCACTACTTGTATAGTCTAAGTGTCATTTGTAAATAAAATGTCAGTTAATCTATCGTGAGTGTTGCACCATGAGAAAAAATTAAAAGTGTTGGAGTTTGGAGTATGGGTAACTTACTTGCAACAGCGGAGGTTTTGTCTTTGCATTAGCTGCAGTATGACTGAATGCTGCTTGTTCCCTCTTGTATTACATAGCAGGAAGCATATCATGCAGAACAATAACCCCCGCAGTCAAATTTCGTCCGCTTGGATGGACTAATGGGATCTATTGCGAATACTTATTGTTAACTGTTTCTGCGAATCTGGTTTTTGTTTGTTTCTACTTTATTTTCCGCATGGAAATGGAAATTCAACGACAGCAAATTGGTATGGGTATTATTATCACCCTCAATTTCATGGGTGAAATTTCAGTCATTCCAGCATGATAAATGATGACCCTTGGAGACTTGTTTCTAGTAAACTCCTAATTCAAATACATTTGCACTTTGATCTATAAGTCCTTACGCGCATTGCATTATGGATAACATACACCAATATTTTATACTGGAGGCCAGTGCAAATGCCGAATAGCAAATGGGTGTTCTACAAGCAAAAATATGGGACAAAGTATATTTTTATTTCTTTCCTTGCTAAAATCACAACGGCAATGAAGATGGACTAGATAAACATTGCAATAACTAAGGCTTTATAAACATAAAATACTGTTCCTCCTCAAAATTGTAAATCATGATGATATCATTATGTATATTTGTAATAATTTCATAATTTTCCGAGAGCCACATGTATATTATCTGTATTGATATTAGACTCGCAAAAAAGTCTTAACTAAAAAAAATGTCTTAACTTCGCACCCCTCCTCTAGTTACTGTCCTCTCTTTATTCTTGCCAATAAATAAAAAAAAGCAACTGCCAGTCCCAGAACTGCCATTTGCCATTTGCACGGAAGTTTTTTTGAAAAAAAGGTGCATATTATATACAGCGCTAAATGGAGTAGCTATTCAACAAGAGCAACAAAAACAAAGGGGTGAATGAACAACTGCGCACTAACTGAAAGCACGCTCACATGTTATATGAGGATTATTAAGAAAATCAAAGTAGGTAGAAGATTGCGTCATCTTAATTTAAACTAAATTACATGATAACCTTACTTAATGTTTGGTGATCCAGTTGTCAAGCATAACACTATTCAAAGTGTCATGGCTTTTTCTACCCCCCCCCCCCCCCCCCCCACCTCGAACTTGTTGGAAATGGTTCAAAACACTCTAAAAAGTTAGCCTCGACTACACTATAAATCAAATCCAAGTTTGATATAAATGATGGATGATTCCTTGTTGTGAATAATCTAACTCCCTGCTGAGCCGCGTGTCTTGGTGTGCGCTTGTTGTGGCTTGTGCTCCCATCCATATAGAGATCGTCACGTCTCGTCCGAATAGAGTATTAGAGCATTCACTAAAATAAACTTTGTCTTTTGATCTTTTTTTAAATCTATAATCTAAATGATTACACCTTAGCCAAGCTTATTGTGTGATGAGGAGAGGGGCACCTTCCTCCACTCTGGGAAGGGGGGGGGGGGTGGGAGGGGGGTTGTGTTAGAAGACTTCAATGCTTCCTTGGCTTACAACCGAAGAAGGCAAAGCGTGCCAAGCATTGTTCGGAGAAAGAATGAGACATTGCAAACGCAAACACTCTAATTTGTTTTATTGTTTCTGCGTGTCTTTTCATGAGGGATCGGGATGGATCCTTGCTGATCTTATAAAACATCTACAAGTCGTTGCTGAAGTCTTTGGTTTCTCAGCGAGACTAGTGAATCTGTCATGGCGACGCACTGCTCTTTTTTTTTGTAGAAAGAGCAATATTTAATTCCTAACAGCACCTGAAACATTTGTATTCACAATCCCTAAGCAATATAAATATGGATTCAGGGAATTCCATGTCCACTAGTGACTGCTATCCGCCCAACAATATCAAACACTCGAAAATAGGGCGAACAATAATGGAAAAAATCTCGCGATTTTTTTAATTCGTTGGTGAATCGCGAAATGAAAGTCTCGCAAATACGAATAAGGAAAACTGTCTGAGAGCTGAGAGTGTAAATGAAGTAAGAAATCAAGAAGTAGGAAATAGCAACTGTCAAAATCCATTAGAATCATTAATGATAAGCAGGGAGTAATTCACGTAAAAGAAGTATCTATTTAAAAGTGGGAATGGACTTTCGTCATTCGCTTATCTTTCTCGACGACAGAGTTAATGTTCTTGTTTTTGCTGGGTCACATAGTTTTTCCAGAGCGTGTTATAGCCTTACAGACTCGGTTTTCAGATCAACCTGAGCTACTGGAAGGACTGGAAAAACACGTGTCTAAAACGGCGAAACAAGACGACTACCCCGACACAGATCACACACGTGATATGCTAATTTGTAATTAGATCCATATATGGAAGTCCACAGGGATACCATGACAGAGCGCGAGCAGGAGCGTTTTTTTTTTCATCAAAAGTATTTTTTTACATATTCCGTTTTTTTTAGTGTTCTTGATATCCATTGCTAGTTACAATTGTCCTCGAATGCAAAGCATTGTACAAACAGCGCCAGGGTAGGGGGGCTACGTTTTCGCGCCTTTAACCCCTTTGATGGGTCAACCAAGAAAGCTACGCCAAACATTTTGGCCGAAGGTGACGCTGTTTTCAGGGAGCTTTGCTCAGCAGCAACAAAAACCGAGAAAAACACTTTCTTTCGCTCTAATTCATTAAACGAGAAACAAGCCTATTTTTCTTATCTTTCTACCTCTTTGCCCATTATTACAATAGCCCCTAGAAAGGGATCAAATGGTCTATTTATTGGCTATGAACGACAAGCCAAGGAAATGTTGGCGAGCTACTTTGCAGCATTTCTAAACATATACAGTACGAGCAACAACAAGCATTTGTCGGTTATTTTCGCCAGCTATCTTGGCGCTGTTATAAAAAAAGGATGTACATCAAATCCGGTTATAGTGTACATTCAAGAATTCATTCAAGAATCAGACTTTAACTGTGAATAGTTATTTTTGAATGTAAATAATAAACAGACTAAGGTGTGGTTGATTGACGACCTTAGAGGTCTTGCGCTGAGAGATCATTTTTATGGAAGTCAATTTTAAGATTTTGCCAAGTGTTTCTGGGTGAGACATAACGTATAACACACTGAATATGCTTAACACACTTAGTCTGTGTGATAAGTATGGCGCTGTAGACAAGAGAGCACGTTCAGAGGTTTATCTAATCACCTTGGCATTACGCGAAGGGTTCAGTGTTTGTGTCTGTAAGGAATAATGAACAAAATAATTTAAAAAAAAAACTAAAAAAAAATATTCGTAAAAGAGCTATAAGAAAAAAAAGTATTAAACTTGAAAATATTAAATAAAAACGATCGAATTGAAATTCAAAATAACTGTAGAACTATAACGAAAAAATATTTACTTAAAACATTAAATGATAATAACCGTAAAACAACTATAAAGAAAACACATTTAGCTAAAACAATCATAAATGAAATCTAAAAAGAAATAACAACTCAATTTTTGTTTCCAGCGCTTATTCAGGCACAGAAGTCCATCAAGGAAAAAATATGGAAAAAATATGGGGAAAATATTGTGTAATCTGATAGCACTAAAGTCAATTATTTCCTGTAACAGCTTGCAAAAGCTAAGAAAACTGATTTTCCAAGTAAAATCAAAATAAAATATCTTTTCAAGGGATAAAGGTTGTGTAATACATATCACTAGAAGTGCCCGCCTTCTTGGGAGAAGCTAAGAAACTGATTCCAAGTAAACTTCATAAAAAATTCAAGGCGCTTTCAATATCTTTCCCTTTTTTGGTCATTATTATATATCCACTTTTTCGTATAAAATCTCTGCCATATATATCTTCGTCTATATGTGAGACTTTTTATCCATGGAAGACTTGTATTTTAATGCGAGGCGTAGAGGAAAAAGAACCCCGAGAAATTCACGCTGAAAGTGTTTACAAATTACCATTCGCTGGGCCCTAGAAAGCCCGCAAGCGCTTCCCTTTCATAGGGTCTTTATCTTTCGTAGAAGTGCAAGAAAATGTGTTTTTAAAAGAAAGGTTTTACTGTATGGTTTTCTTATGATTTTCAAATAAGTCAATGTGGAAAAAGACTTAGAAATGGTAAAAAACAAAACAAAATAATAATAAACATATGGTTGGGGGTCGTTGTTTTACATTTTTCCCATAGCAGCTGCATGTAGTGTTTTCCCTGAATCGGCAATAAATCTTGTTAATTATTCGCAGACTGCTATTTTTGCTTTTGGCATTTTATAGCTTTTACTTAGATAAAAACATAAACAACAAATTACGAACAAAAAGCATTGTTGACAGATAGTTTTGTTTAAGCGAATTCAATTATAAACTTCTTACTTGCGAAAATGTACCGCATAAAAAATAAATTCACTTTTCTGAATCAAACATATTCGGATTCTGTTTTTTTTCCGAATTAATCAAATTATCATTTAGTACGTCTCTTCCCATTAGACAAATTACACACACAAGTGTATAAAACAGACGCAACAAAAACAACGCCTTTTATGAGCAAATTCAATTACTTGAAAGTAGGTAATTAAACCCGGGCAAATCTCGAACTAAATACATGTAATAGATGAAAAGTCTTTGTTATTCATTTTAAACGTCGTGAAGGCTTGATGCTCATGCTGATATTATAGCTTTTATATTCCGCCTTCAGGGCGAGAAGTCTGATATACAAGGTCATGTTTTCGCCTGTGACTCATAAAACTCCTTTCAATCCACCCAAATAACAATTAGAATGTTGGAACTGGCCGGAAGAGGTTGATGTGAAATCTCCAATCTACGTAAAGCTATTCGACATCTCGAATGTTTTCACACGGCCTTCGAGGTGAGCGATTACTCGGCAGGTAATCAAATGTCTTTAGAACGTTCTGGTGAATGCCCCTGTTGTCAGAATACGTCTTTGAACCGAGTGATCGCGCTTCACTGATCAGTCGGCTTTGCATGACAATTCGCGAACTCCCAAGCGGTTTAGCGAATGCTATTCAAGATTTGTTCAGCCTAGCGAGACATTATCACAACCAGAGCTTCACAAACTAAGTACCTCAACACGCAGCTATAAACGTTTTACGGTCAAGAACCCCTTTTTTCTGGCCACGTCCATTAAGGAAGTATTTTTCTAGACCTTAGGTGAAGACCTACTCATTATGCCTGAAGAAGGGTCTGAGAATCTTTATGAGTGCATGTCTAAATATTTAGGCAGTGCCGATGCGCCTCATCCGAAAATCGGAACCTTGGAAAATGCAGCTAAGATTTACCAAAAAGGATGCTACGAGATGATAGCTCGCAGGTGCTGTGAAGTGAGAATCTCGGCGGAGTGCATCGTTATAGATAACGGACCGACGGACAGGCGAACCTTTCAGATCAAGAAAACCCTGTTTTGCGCAACTTACAAGAAAATTCCAAAAGTTGTTGTTTTCAATTACATGAACGGAAGCATGGAAAATGGAATACAGTGTCATGCGATTTTTACGAGCTCAATCACAGAGGCTCAGGATTTTGTCAAGGCAGTGACCACAGCTTTTAGCCAAGCTTACAGTATGGACTTGGATGGCAAAGAGATACATACGAAAACTCCGTCCAAGGGTAAACAAGCGGCTAAGAAACATGGCCTCTGGAGCGAGAGAATCACAGACATTTTCGGGACTGTTACCCAGTGTGTGGGGAAAGAGTAAAACACTTGAATATAACGAATCATTGCGAAAGGTCGACAAGAACAGGAACTCTCTGGAGGTTGCATTTTGACAAAAAGACAATGCAATCAAGATTGAGAACAAAAAAACAAAAACAAAAGAGAATTTAATTCAAAGAAGACTCGGCCTTTGACCAAGCAGGGAACCCGTTGAGGACTTCAACAGAAGTAAAATTGTTGTTTAAATAGACGATAAGGTGTAATGAAATGCTGAAAAATACTTCCTGGGTGCCTATGGTACCCAGTGTATGTGTTGTTATGTAAAAAAATAACTAAAGAAATTTGCCGATGGCTCCTTGATATGCTTATTTTTCTTCTAAAATGAAAAAAAAATTCCATTTCAAGGAAGTTGTAATAGAATAGTCTTCTGTGAAGAATTCCAAAGCTTTTTTTTTTCATGACGATGATATGTGCATATATTGAAACTCTTTGCACGCATCGCTAACATCCTGAAGTTATCTTGGGCTGCAGCACGAACTGCGCAGTTACTTTAATTAGCATCTATTTGCATGTGAATAGAATATTGTAAATAAATAAAGTTCATATTTGATCATATCTCATATTCTCTTGCATATCACATCGCTTTCTTTGTCACTCACGGCTCAAAGGCACCTTTGGGAGGCTTGAAGTTTTCGTTAATGACTCGTTTAAAAAAACATATTCTGTCATCATGAAGGGGACAACAACAGGATCTCTCTAGAAGATTCCTTTTTTTACGAGAAGACGATGCAATCATGATTGCCAACATTGAGACAAAAGAGATTAACTACATTTAATAAGACTCTGTCTTACGAAAGCTGGCCACCATGTGAGAACTATAGAGACTGGGAGTGTTCATTATTTATGGCCGATCAATAAAAAAAACTGAAATATATGCATTTGTAAAATATACTAGGAATCTAGTACGGCAGGTTATTAGATAATGTCAATGTGAAAAACAGTCTGACTCGGATACCTTTGCTTTGGACACCCCCGCGAGTACCAGATCTGGGAGATCTATCGGACCAAGGGCACAGGGCGATTTTATCTTTTATAAGAAAAGTACCATGCGTTAAAATATAAAATTGTCCTGCGATCAAGGGCGAATATAGGGGGGGGGGCGAGGTGGGCCCCGCCCCCCTATTTTCAGACATTTGGCTTAAAAATATAACGTAATATACGGAAGAACAATAACTCCGGCCCCCCTTTCTTGACTTTTGCTTCGCTCCCCCCTTTATAAACTTCTGGATCCGCCCCTGGTGATATGGAATGCAAAAATAAATATAGGTATAGATACATATCCATTACTGTTTCAAAACGCCACAAGGCCACATTTGACTTATTTACAATTTACTCGGGCGTGGAATCATAAAGGCCGCAATCACCCTCCCCCCCACCCCCCCCCCCACCCCCCACGTGAGCTGGCATAATTGGCAATGTCTCCCTGATCCGATGTAGCCGTCGAACGCCAAGAAATCAAAACCGTTGTCGGTTTTATCTGGAAATAGCACATCGTCGATCACAACCGTCTAGACCAACCAGTGAATTTCAAGAGTGAGCTAGTTAAGGTTCATGAGGTTCCGCTATAAAAGGGAAAGCTCCTCCCATCCCCGGGCTCAAAAACAATCAGTTATCAATGAGCTGTCAATAAGCCAACATTTCAGGACAATTACTCTAAGCGCTAAATTGAAATTTCATATTCTAGATTAAATATCGTTCCTAGACTTGTCCACCTAAAATGTTTCTATTTATAGTAAAATAATGCTATACCAAGCCGTGTGTGTTCCATGCTCGAAGATCCAGCGTACTTTGCGGGCGCTCCCAAAGCCTCCACCAAAGTACGCTGGATCTTCGGGCATATGTGCGCTCAAAAATACAAGCATTTTTATCAAAGCGCAAAGATAATTTATGTCACATGCGATCGAAATCGTGAGCGGATAGCATATTCCAAACTCAACTGTCTTGTAATTTGTGCAAAAATGTTTTTATTCCAACTGGCTGAGGGTCAGCGATTTTACTGGAGACTTTGTGACCGCTAGCGTGGAAGTGTTCTGAATGTAATTGCAAAATAGAGCCCGGGGATTGGAGGAGCTTGTCCTTTTAAAGCGGAACCTCGTGTTTAACTCAGACAAGAATAGTTCTTTGGCCTTCGCGTGGAGCCTGGGGCGAATGGAGCGCCTTTACGCCCTGAATCTCCAAAGACTTACCGCCAGGACCACCGAAACCCCAAATGATCTTCTCCCTTGACCAAAAACTTATTATAGGAGACAAGCACGCATTAAGTAGAATATTGGCGCACGTAGTCAGACGAAACACACAAAACTAGACATACGCACACAATGTCTGTCTACCACATTATTGGGTCTGCACGTATAAAGTGGAATATGTGCCCACAAAGTGAGACCACAGCGCGCAATTTTGGACATACGTACATTAAGTGTAACTGGGCACACAAGCTGTGACAAACGAACAAATAGTGGGACATCCCCTATACGAATTTTCTTACAAACGTGCTAAAACATATGGAGAAGGCGGAGATTCACTGCTGTTAAAAAAACCTACATAACACAGTTGTCAAAATGACTTCAATAGATGGATTTTAAGGTGGTTAGAATAACAACCTTATCCCACACCTTATCCCGCATGTGGCAAACGATGACATGTTCTCTTTAGTCAAATGGGAAGGTGGTGTTACACACCAGGGGTTACACGGTTACTATGCATCTGCACATACGAGTGATAACTAGTAGAGATATTATTCATAACGACTCTTTAGCGAGGGAAGTGTTGCGTGGAATTAAGCTTAATTGATATTTTTGGTCCGTACACTTGTCGTTTTCATTTTTTAAAGAAGACGGCGAATCGAGTAGAGGACGACATGTTGTTGCGAAGCTTGCGACCAAGAAAAACAAAATTGTCAACTTTTGCCATCACATTTAGGCGCTCCTAAAGCAACAGGAAACAATCGCAAAGATACACAGAGGCTAAAATAATGAATTTATTCACCTGATGACTATTTGGATACAAAAGGTAGCCACTTTACCATCCGTGTGATTTCTATGTGATCTAATAAAACTCCTCCTTCCACTCATCAGCAACAGGTAAATATCATATCCCGTCAAAATGCACCACCTGTTTATCAACCTCAATTAATATTTTATATCTCTTAATAACGACCTGTTGGTGTGTTTAATGACCGAGTAAATCACTTGGCTTGGGTACCCTGATATATATCATGGCCACTTGAGTTACACATGGTGGCTGCTGCAAGATTTATATTTTCATTCTTGTCCCGTGTCGTGGTGTGAAATAATAACAGGTTGACAAATGCCAATAAAATCTTCATGTTATTTTGTTAGAAAACTGTCAAAAATAAATGTAGAGAGGCTTAAACTTTTTCTTACACATGGGTGTTGGGATAAAATATCCGAACAAATGTAAAAAAAAAAAAAAAAAAAAAAAAAAATAGAAAAGAAAGATGCTCTTGTATATCAGGGGCGGATTCAAGGAGTTCCAATAAGTAGGGGCCGAGGCAAGGGTTTCAAGAAAAGAGGGGTGGATTCAAGGAGTTCCAAAAAGTAGGGGCCGAGGCAAGGGTTTCAAGAAAAGAGGGGTGGATTCAAGGAGTTCCAAAAAGTAGGGGCCGAGGCAAGGGTTTCAAGAAAGGAGGGGTGGATTCATTGTTCTTCCGTGGATTTCCTGCCAAATATCTGAAAAAGGGGGCTTGGGGCCGGCTCGGCCAACCACTAGATCCGCCCCCTGAATATCATTTCATAGTCTTTTGTGGTTGAAGGCGCAAGGAAGAAAAAGCGACCTGTTGATTTGCTTAGTAAGCAAAATTGCTTGCAGAACTGCATTTGTTAGAAAACTAATATATATTCATGTTTCAATGTTACTTCCAGTTCTTACAGTTTTTTAAAGCTACCTCCATCAAAATATGATTCTTTTAAATTATGAATCAAAAGTTAAAATAAATTAGAAATATGAATGAATTGATTGGATCAAGTGGACAAATTAGAAAGTACCCTGGTCCGTACCCTGGTCCATTCATGTTTTTTTTTTCTAACCATTTTTCACGTATTTCGTATTTTCGGAGGTTGGACGAGGGCTCTAATAAGCATTGAAACCATCAATGTTAAAACTGTATAAGTATAGTATTAAAAATTGTGGTCACCCTGTGTGGCGTGCGTGGGATTATGATTTGCAGCTGAGAATGAACATGACTACCGATAAAACCATATGTGAAGCCTTGCCCCTTATATTGGAGTATACCAAATGTTGCATTGAACACTAATTCAATAAATAAATCTTGATTTATTTGATCACCAAACACTGTAAACTTTGTATATATTTCATCCATATTGAATTTTTAATAAAACATTTCTCAAAACTGTTATAGCATTTTCTTTCAAAGATCCGTCATAGCGCGCGAATTTTTCTGCCTATCATAACTTAGCTGAATTTCAGTTAATTTTGTTGGTGTTTTGGCTAAGAAAACAGCGTTGCATAAAAATCAATGCAGATGGGATGGACTTTCTCGTTTCCTTTCTTATCTTTTTTAAGGGGATTGTTTCAGGATAAAATGAAGAATAATGCATCCCTGTTTTGGCATATTACGGTTAAACGCACTCATATCCTTCTTATTCTATTTTATAGTTTCTTTCACGATAAATACTTCTGTAGCATGTACGTCATTATTTACGATATCTTAAAGCTTGTGTATTTTTATCATAAAACAATTTGCAACTCCTGTTATTGAAAAGTTCGTGTCAGCGGTGCCTGCCATTTGCGCAGTTACTATTCCGTGCTTCGGATCATCTTTGCGTTTCGCTTACATGATCATTTTTAAGTCACATGAACAAAATCAATTGTTCCTCACGTGATTCTGAGAAAAGCTGACTCAGAAGTGACTCATAATCAAAATTTATTCTTGGTCACGTGAACACTGCGCGCGTCAGGTGAGCTCGATTATTATCAGTCACATGATTTTCACGTGTATCACGACGCCTTTAGTTTAGTAAAGCCATTTCTCCGCGCGCGTATGATTTTCTCCGTCTCTGGATGCAACTCGTGCACGTGCTTCATAAATTCAGGGCTGTCCTTAAACGTGATGCCGCAGTCCTCGCAGACGAACATCTTATCTCGCCTCTCGCGGAAGCCGTACTTGTGAACCACGCTGTGCACACGTGTCAGGTGCGCCTCGAGGGAACACCGCTGAGTGAACGCCTTGTCGCAGCGATCGCACTTGAATGGCTTGATGCCCGTGTGCGTGCGGATGTGCCGCTTCAGGTCGAACGTGTCGTTGAAGCCTTTGCCGCAGAACTGGCAATGGTAGCGCTTGTAGAACGAGTGCGTCTTCATGTGTCTGTTCAACAGGCGCTGCAGCGAAAACGAACTCTGACATATCTCGCATTTGTACTTATTCTGTTCGTCCTTCATTTCCGCTTCCGGTTTTTTAAGTAAGTGTTTGCCCGGGGGCGTTAATCTATCGATTGCCTGGGGCCCTACGAAATGGTGCCCTGGTAAAAAGAAGGGGCTCGGGATATGGGGTGCCAGATTTGGATACATCGCAACTTCACGAGGCCCTTCCGGTGGCATCCGAATATGACACGGAAATTCCTGAACACTTCCGGCGTAAAGTCGTGCTTGCATCGCCTCGGCGAGCATGTGGTGGTAGCTAACGGCGGGGAAAGTGGTGGTACCGCTGAACGGTTGTATCAACGGGCCCATGGTCTGACCCTGGATACCAGGAATTTTACCCGTGATGCCATTCGCGTCTAGCCTTACCGGGGCCGCCCTAATAAGTTTAGGAGGACATGGTAGCTTGTGTTTCTCGTACGACAGGCCCGGCCACCAATAGTCCCTTATATCACTACAATTGTGCTGTTTTGACGGTTTCTCTTCGCAACACACGTCACTCCTTAAAAGCTCGTCTGGTGTGTATTTCCTCTTCTTGTGGACTTCTTCGTGGGCAGCGGTGTTATGCAGTGGCACATGCGCGCTACCGAATCTTTCCTCATTGCGGCACTCGCTTGATTCTCTCCGATCTAAGGTTCTTTCCTCATTCAAGTCATTTCTCTCTAACATTCTCTTCTCGGAGCCTCTCTTTTCCCAGTCTCTCTTCGCCGGGTTTCTAATCCTCTCTTGTTCTAAATCCCGCGGTTCCACGTGTCTTTGCTTCGATTCCGTCTCAAGTAATCCACTTCCCCCTTTCCTGTTTTCTTCGTAATTCCTTTCCTCACAATGTTCCTGTTCCAATACCGTTTCTCTGGCGTCTGTTTCCCGCGGTCCTCCTTTCTCGTTAAAGTTCCTTGTTCCATGATCGCTCTCGTCTCTCAGTCCTGTATCGCTCTGTTGTTCGACCTTAGAATTTTTATCCTCCGTCGATTTTTCTAGGCTTTTTTCCTGAGTCTCGGGTTTTCCTGGGATGGCAGAATTAACACATGTTAGTACTTGAAGAACACAATTGTGTTTTTAGCATAATAAGTTTTTATATACTTCTTCTCATAAGGCTGAAAATGTCAACCAACAATACACATGCATTGGAATAAAAAACTGTCTTAAATGTTAAAATTTTTACTGCAGTAAAATATGGCATTCAGGGAGCAATGCATCATGGGAAGGGTGAGCTTGTGAAATATCTCTACAGCTTATCTTGTAAAGACTGTCTACCGAATGAGAAATTTCCTAGAAATGTCACGTGATTCACTGTCTTTCCTTGAAATGTCACGTAATTAATTATCTTTCCGCGCGTGCAGTACGTGTAGATTGCCAGGTTTGCTATAGTCCATTACGGTGCACTGCTTGAGAAGCGCGGTCAATTCGAACTGCATCGCCTTTTAATTCGCAGGGCGAATATATAGCAAGTAATGTGAGATTTCTAGCACTGGGTATGTATTTTCTGGTGAGAAACCCTTTAAAGATTAGTTGCATATATGTTGTTGCATTCAACAGCAACAACAAATTTATTTAGAAAAAAATATTATTTAATTAATAGATAAGCATAAGCTACACTCATTTTTTTTTTATAAGAACGTCTAATTTTCAGTTAAGGCTGAATATGTTCTTAACGATGTTCTTAAATGTAAGTAATAAAACTATAATACCCAATGAATTATTAGGGTGTGAATTGCACTAATGATCAATAGCAATAATATACAAGGTTGTCATTATGAGCAGAGTTTGATTCTGCATTTTAGAACGCATCACGACTAAAAATCTTTTTTTTTTCTGATATCTGAGCCTCGGCATGTTTGGTGAGATCTCAGGCTGGACGTTCTTATATAAAAAAAATGGTTCTTATAAAAAAAGAGTGTATTCAAAGCGGGAGGCCTATCTTCTAAAGTATAATAGAAACTGGGTTTTTTCTGCCTGATGCACAAAAACATTGAAGTCTATGGCCTCCTAAAATAAAAACGGTCGCACAGACGTTAACAAACTTCATTGTGAATTAATGACAATGCGGAAATATCTCAGTGTTATCCTATCCGGATATATTTCTGTTCGGTCTGCAGGTGTTTGACGTCATAATCACCAGGTGGCTATTTCTCGTATCCTGTACTATGCGCCTGTAGTCGTTAACTAGACGCTTATGCCCCCACGGGCGGCCGCACCCCGGGCCCTGCACAGCTTGTATCTGAAATAAACGGCAATAACGGAGAGATGCGATCACGCGAAATCGCCAACCTATATGAGCTCATTGGAGGCTCGATAGCTTAGAATTATGTTGGTAGGGAGCTATGTTAGCTGTCACGAGAAAAACGACTGAGATAAGCTATTTTTTCTGAAAAGAAAAGGAAGCTTTTTGCTGAAGTAGCCGCCGATGGCTGTTCGCGTTACGCGATCCGTTTTGGGAGTGGTCTTTCATTGTTTTTTTTTTCTAAATGATTTTTTGGTGAGTCATCATCCCCAGTTGTGATAGAAAAAAAAATTGGTTCATTTATTGTGCACTTAAAAACAAAAATGTATACACCTATCTCAAAAAACGTTTTCCGTGCAAACGGCAAATGGCGATTGACAAAAATTGCAGGTCTACGACCGAAAGGACCAATAAATCTTTGATAATAAATATTTGTTGTAAATTTAAAAAAATATAAATGAAACATACGGCTTTGCATATAATATAATTGATATATGGTTCTGACTTCGCTTGAGTTTATTTATCAGTCACCTTTATTTTTTTACAAATAATAACTACCCATAAACACCTTTTGGTCGTAGAACTGCCATTTCGCAATTGCCATTCGCGCTGACAACCTTTATTGAAATTGTTCATGGCAAAATACTTCGCAGCACCACCCAACATGGCGTGCAAACAGCGTCAACATTGTCAGATGTTTAGGCCAACATTGCAGGGTTTGCACGGCGCTTAAGTGTACAGAGAGGATTTTTGCTGACAGGTGTGAAATTCAAAATTAACTGATGCATTTTTTACAGTGCAACGTAAATATGATGTGCCGGTGGGAAGAAAATCTTGTAAGCTATGAAATATCTAATACACGAAGAAATCTTATAGGAACTTTGAGAGGAAAAGACTCGGAAACTGAGTAGGTCCCGAGATGTTATACCGTGCTGGTAATTTAAATTCATTTCTCAAATAAAATGGCAAAAACCTGTTTAAAAACTGTTGTGTGGGGCACGAGGATAACATCAAAAATTTGTTTCTCAAAACGGAAAAATAATTGTTTGGTAACAGTAACAACACTGCGTTAGTTACAATTTCAAACCCGACAAAACTAATAGGAAGATGAGGGTCGACACAGGAAAGCGCTTGAAAACGTCCGTGTTTTTTCAGAACAAATTTTATGGAATATGTCGACACATGTTCGCTATGCAGCAGACAAATGTGTATGACTGGATGTTTTAAAACAGAGAAATTCCCATTAAATCGATAACGATTTTACTTATTTTTAGGATAAAGTGCGTGTCCACCACAAGCGTGTCTATGCATGTACAACACAGAGTTGAAACAATTGGAATGAGACTCTGATGTGAAAACTCACTCACTCATTTCAGAACACAATTCCCCACAAAACGTGCGAGCCAATAACCTATTTGATTCGGAGACAAAAACGTTTGAAAATAACGAACTTTCACCATCAAGATTGGTTTAATTTCAAATTAAAAACAAAGAATAATATGACAGATGTTTTGTAACGAAAATAACTTATCAACAAAAAACCAATTACTTCATCACCTTAAGATACAAATGATCAATTCGCTGTAACAGTTTGCGTGGAAAACCAAGAAATAATTGTATCCCGGTTGTTTCCACATCGGCACGAAACCCGGAAGAGAAATAAAAACATGGAAATATCTCAACGGGAATTCAGGATAAGATTTCTACTTGTTTTTAACTATGCCCGCACGTTCCAACGGTATAACACGGCTGCTAGAGTTTGTGTTTTACCCCCAACACCACGAAGCTCCTCTCCTGAAATCAGCCCCTAGCTGGCATATCGCGCGCACCGATAGCCTTCCCTTATTGCAGTAAATTTGTGGCGAGATTGAGTAGAGATAGATGACCGCCACAGCTTGCCAGTCTCGTGTGTTTGAAAGGGATCTCACGAGTTACACTGAGCCTGATTAAGAAGGGAGGATAATGCGTGTCTCCCGGGGCGAGTTGGTTTGAGATATCAGCCGGCGACCGTCGCCTTTAGATCAGCGGTTTGAGAGCGGTAAAAATGCTGTGTAGTCTCTTTGTTTTGTTTCATATATTTTTCATGTTGAAATTACAGGCATGTCCAACTTTAAAACCCCGAAAATCTTTCTTTTTTTAAGAAAAGTATATTACAAACTGGGGTTTATTTTGAAAACAACTGAGTACATTTTTTTACCTATATTGTTTTCTTGCTTTTTACGCGTCAAGGGAAAAGACTGATATGATATACTGATATGATAGTGGAGTACCTATTCCATTTCACCCTTTCACAACGCAAAGTATAACTGCGGTTTTCGCGGATAAATAAAGGATAAAAAACGGTGCACGCTATAAAATAGCGAACGCAGGTTTAACGTCAATTCCCATTTAAAACTCAGTTACAATTATAGTGGCGGTTATTGGCGAGTACCTAAACATATATTATTTACGACTGAGCTAATTCACTGACGTTTTTCTTTTCAAGCGTATAGCTGACATGTTGAAATAAATAATAAAATACAGGCCAATGAATAAAAAGGGACCTGCAAGCTTGATTGGAATCTGGAAAGTTTAGGTCGCCTTTAAGAGAAAAAAAAAACGCACGTTTTTAACGAAACTGCAAATTATTGATGCGTTTTACGAAAGCGATGGGGGGCGATCTTTGATGGTACATAATAAGCTAAAAAAAAATAACCGAATATTGCACTTTCTCAAAATATCTAAACAATTAAGATTTTAGATTGTTTTCGGACGGGTTCAAAGTTTGATAATCTTGTAACACGGAATAAATAGTTCACTTCTAGACTTTTCCTTTTCCTGAGGAATTAAAGGTTCCAAAGGCTTTGGCCATGAATTCCTGAGTTCAGTGAGACGAAACGGGATATTTTACAAGAATGTTAGACTCTGTTATAAAAAAAACTATCATTTTAAATGGCAATAAGAATCACTATCAAAAATCATAACAAAATACCCATAATAAACTTCCCAATTTTTATCATAAAATATGAAAGAACAAGTTAAGTTAATTTTCTTTAAAGCGTACAAAACAGGAAATGTAAATGATTTTTTTTCGTTGTTTATTTTTCCTAGTGCGATAGGATTAACTCTTATCCGGTATCTAAGTTGTCAAAATTTTTAAGTAGGACTTTGAACCAACGTACACTGCGTTCCAACACACAAAACCGGTACAAAAACATTCAGTAGGGGGCTTAAATGCTGTTTTTATATACAACACTCGATTAGTAAGGATTGAAAAGGCGGCAGCGTTTGAGAGCACGAGCAATTCGCGTGGCTTCTACTTGTATAACAATTTCCACAACAAGCTATCAAGCTTATTTCTTTGAGCGTGAACGATCATCTAATGTCTTATTGCCACTTTGAATCTATTTCCCTTATAACTGTCCTAGGTTTTTCTTTGTTTTTCATACGTCTCGTGAGTTGTGACCCAAAAAACATCATTCGCGGGTCAACTTTTCGACAGATCTCAAAGCTCTTCACAACAAATAAATAAATGTTTCTTTTTCTAGGACACTTGATAAGGCATTCTGAAAAAATAAGAGATAAAATAACAAAGAGAGTTTGGGAAATTCGTTAGGATTTGAGAAGAGACAGTTGTCGGAAATAAAACTCCGCCCTCGCAGCTGCTTGCGCGATCATGTGAAAAAGGATTTCCTTGGTCAGAAGATTTGATTACTCTCACAAAAAGTCAATTACGATTAGTGGTATAAAGAAAAGCAAACAGTAGCAAAAAGAGAGTGCTTCAGTGTTAGATACTTTGAATATGTGTTTTCATTAGTCGAGGTTCTTTTAGAGGATGTGTGTTACTCTTTTGGCGGAAGTGCGTCGTTAAGTTGTATTATGTTAAAGGCGAAAGTAAAGGCGAGCTAAGCGTAGGGTGTAATTGCAAGCTGTCGACCGCAAGATCCATCTCAGGGCTGCCCTTAATTCCTTTAATTTGGCTCAAAGCAGGGAAATGCTGATTGAATTAACTGAAGCACACAACTTCATGCTACCAATTTGCGTAAACTGCTGTCAGTAATGGCACAAATCGGTCAATAAAGCCAACTCTAGGCTCTCAATACCCTTAAAATTAAAATTCTATTAACTCTGACTTGGTGTAAATGCCTTTAAGTCCCATCATTTCGACATGAAAGCAGTAGGCCTGAGCTAATGTGAGCGATTAAAGGCAAAGAGAGTGGCGTTAACAATAAGCTTCATGAACCATCAACCAATTTCCTTAACAAGGGCTTCTGTCCTTCCTTCCTTTCTTATTAAGTAAAGTGTTGGAATGAAACAGTGATATAGGTTTTCCCAGGTCCGTCGGTTAGCGCTTGCTCCCTAACAAGTGACGCAAGCCGGGTAAAAGGAAAACATCGAGTCGGACCATCTGGTGCGTTCTCGCACTCAGCTAACAGCCTCTTGTATTTTTGTGCCGCTTGCTTAATAGTCACCCTTGTACGCCGGCTTTAGGAAATAGTTTTCTTCGTGTGTTTTTTTTTTTTCGAAAGATGCGCCCGTGCTTGACCCTTCGCTAAGTGCGAAGCAGAGGGGGCGTGCCGGTACGACAGGCAAAACGTGATCACAACTGACTTTACTTTGTTTGACAAATAATCAACTTTACAACATGAGCGAAGTGCGCACGAGTGACTTTGATATAATTCAGGAGAAACCACAGAAAAAGAGTCATGACTCGATCTTCGCCACCACTTAGAAAGACATTAATCTAAAATCACTTGGGATAGCGAAAAACGGTTTTAATCTAATCTAACTCACTTCAGCTAACTACATAAGTTCGGATAGGTGAGACAAATATTGAGAAATTGTTATTAGATGGCGTGCGAATTTCTCAAAGGTGATTTTATTTCAATCAAAAGCACTTGAGCAATAAATCAACGCAGGGAAAGCAAGCGGTGTCACGGGGCTTCGCTACATCTCACTAAGATTTCTCCTTCAATTCATGTATCATTACATCTTTTGTTAAACATCGTTTACATCTATACTGCTTTCAATTTGAATAAGAATAAGTAGATGATGTCCTTTGTTGATTGCGTCGTTTTGATTACTTTACAACGATCGATTTTCCTGCACTCTCCGCGCGGCTCGCCATAACTTACCGCACCAAAGGTGCTAAAACCAGCGCGTTTATGCGACTCCAGGCGCAATCCACTGATTACTCGCGATGGAAGAAAGGCAAGCCATTCCGTGACCGAAAGCCGAGGGAGTTCGTGAGAGTCTAGTATAAACACGTACGTTGCACCGTAATAAGACGTATCAAGTGACCGTTCTAAGTAAACCCCATTCTTCAATAAAATACACCGAATAAATTAAAGTGCAAGATGGCACAAGCCAGCGAGCACGGCTAGCACCAAGCTCGCCCCTGTGATCCTATGAACCTTAACGCACGATTCTCTATCCGCGATAAAATCAGCTTATTTCACCGAGTAACATACACCTATTGTTCTCTAAAATAGCTTTAGCCCTGTAACCCCAACACATAAAACATAACACATATAACCTCTGGGTTCTTGCACGCCAGCGACACACAACGTAAAATCCGGCGCAGGTTCCCTAGCAGTGATCAGACCACCTAACTGAATTGCTACAGACCCGTTAGCGAAGCTACAAAGCGTTTTGTGTGCGACATCTGTTTTAACGAATGACACTTGGCCTATATAACGGTGTGCGCGCACAGGAAACGTTCAGCGAAACTGTGAACAAAATACTCGTTGGCCGCGAGGTCAAGTAAGCTAAAAGATCCTTAGTTTATCGCTTTTCCGTACTCACCTTGAAGGACGGCTTTGATCGCTTCCTCCGGTGCGCTTTCGGGGCTTCGCGACGGTTTCTTGTGCTTGACAAGAAAGGACTTTGGCATGTTGATGCGTAAACTTCAAATAAGAGTGACTATTCAGTGCCTTTGGTTCCGTGTGGGTTTGTTTTCAGAGGTGGTGTCGAGCTGGATTACATTTGCTTTCAGTTGAGGTTACGGATATCCGAAGTTGACTCTTGTCTTCTCTGGTATGCAACGCTAGTGGTGGGACCGTTAGGTTTGTAGGGTATTCTAAGGGCCTGTGACGGGGGTGTGAGGCACGGATATATTGTTACGCTACAAACAATGTTAATTAATTTATAATGTACAACACCAATCAATCATTCGTCCACGGGCATTCAGTCCTATCAGAAAGACACAATGTAAATCACATAAAACAACAAACATTATCAAAAGGTGAAACAGGACTAATTGGCGCTGCATGGTAGCTCTTTAACCAGTGCATAGATTCATACCCCTTAACTCTCCCTACACGGCAGGAGAAAGTCTTTTCGCGCCGTATAGTAGCGCGCAGTGAGCCATATTATCCACGCGATATCACAAACCCCGAAACAAGCACAGACCAATCGCCGGGGAGTGGCTTGAGAGCTGAGAGAGCCAATTATTCTAGTGTGTAAACAAAACGTAGCACTATTTTTTCACATAATGGAATTGTAATTCGGAGACGACAGGACTTGATGTTCAAACCTTTGTTTGGTTGACTTTAAACTCTCCTGCGTTTCCATAATTAGTTTTAGAATAGGAAAATAGCCCTACAACTGTGCGCTTTAACGTAACAACCTGCGTGGGAACGGGTGAAAATACATGACGGAACTTAGTGTCTGTTTGCTGTGTGTATTTTCTGTTTGCAAGATTTAATTTTTAAAAGCAAAGCCAGACAGGACATAATACTCCTTGGCGTTTCAGCTATGTGCTTTAATTTGTTAATCCTCGATTTGAATACGAAGCGATGGGCATTAGATTCGTTGTTCCGTTTGCGCTGTGTCGCTTTCAGGCGATATGTGACTTTGGTAACGGTAAAACAAGTAGTAACAATGCCATCAGAAGCTAACGGGCGCTGCTTTCCCCAGACTCAAATATCACGTCATTAAAATGTAAGCGAAACTTCAATGCGTATGCAAATGCCTTTTTGATTCGATGTTGATAATTAGTAAGTTATAGTTGCATTGACCACAAAGAGAGAGTGCAACCACGGCCGCACATCATCTCTGCTAGGCTAATTTAATTTCTTTCACAAAATTGCGCGTTTAAAAAGTTATTAACTGGAGTAAGAGTGGAGGATTATCGAAAAAGATATCTTGATTGAAATGATGAAACAGCCAAGCAAATATCACCTGTGGTTTAGCAAAATATTTACGGTCAGAATCGAGCCGAACGTAGTTAACCCATATGCCAAACATAACAATTTTTGAGTCGGAGCGCGGGGCTCATATCACAAGCCTAAACATGCGTCTAGTCAAGGCCTAATGAAAAACTTCATCGGGTACTCTTTTCAATGAACAACTGTTCTTGAAGTGAGGTCCGCGACTATACGGCCTCCTTGCACCTGCTATAGCCTTTTGCGCCTCCTTAGATTTCTTTTAAAAATAGGCGAAAAGTAGGGGATCTAAGGTTTCAGCGAGGAAGATGGTTGACTGATAGAGGCTTTCAGTTTTCGCTAGTTTGTTATTTGCCATTGTTTCACGGCGTCAGCCGGTGTGACTCGGAGCAAACCACAGAGCTCAATGATCCTTTGAACAAAAGCTCAATCAGCGACCCTCTTTATTATAAACGGACATTTTACATTAACTCTTTGTGAAAGAAATAACACGGAAACACACAAAGTTATCGCTACGCTAGAGAATCCACTGCCGTGATGTCCAGAGTCCGTGTGGCGGCAAAACACAAAAGCGCGCGAAAACCATAGCGCCTCCACAAAGGCTGCCTTTCAGTTATAACTGACTGGGGTTTTAGTCCTCAGCTTTTGGTCAAGACATTTGGCTGCTTACTACTGATAACAATATAAATGAATTCCAATGTTATGTGATAAAATAGTGAATATCTGCTTCCTATTGGCATTTTTTTTTGTTATGAGCCTTTCTTGCTGTATTGGTCTCGCAGGTTTATTAGTGTGAATTGACCAGACTTCTCGAAATTTTATTAAATTTATTTGAATGCTAAAGCCACCCTGGGTTTTATAATATTTAGACTTATATAAATTAGTTTTTTTTAGTGTTAATCATAAGTACTAAAAAGATAAATTTCATGTTGTTTTTGCCGACAAAGATATGTAACAAAATAACACCTTGAAAAATATTTTCGGTTTACCATTTTTTCCTATTTCTTACTCGCGGAAAACGAGGGATTTCCCGTGTAATAAAAAAATCTGATATCTCTAAAATACGCTTTCTGAACGAAAAATATGACTTACTCTAAACATCTTTCGCAATATTTTCTCGGCTGGTCTTTGAAAGTAATGAAGCATACATTTTTCATAGTCTGCACTTACAACCATGCCTTAATGCATTTTATGTTTTGTTAACTGTATAGCTCTAACGTTTTGTGAAGCTATTAAAACCGTTCCATTCAGCCTCTTGAGTGGTTTGCTTTCACCGTTTCCTAACAACAGCGAAATTCCCGCTTGAAAGCACCATGTCAAGTTCCACAATACATTGTTTGTTTATGCAGAATTCAAGAGACTGTGAGAGGCCTAAGGAATCAAATGTGCAGTCACAAGTTACACGAGATGTTGTTTTTTTCAAAGACAAGGTTTTCGTCACCATAAGGGCCTTCGGATACACACGCTTCTCAGACGAAAGAGGATAAAAATATTTTTTTAGAAATCATAATTGAAGCCTGATTCCATTTAAATTTTATTTGTATGGGCGAGGAAAACAAGATTAGAGTTTATTTTTCTACAAAAGACTCTTATCCTTCACATTTTCAGAAACTGTGGTTGTATTATACTTCAGCTTGATCGCGCTAAATTGTATTATGATAATTGGACCCCATTTTTGTATTCAGCCGGCTTAGACTCGCTCAACATCGCTATAAATACACGAAGGTAATCAAAGTCTATCCTTTAAACAAATGTTATCCCGTTGCTTTTAGTAAACAACTGAAACTCGAAGATACATATCACCTGCTGACATAATTGTTTTTTTGTCTTTTTTCTATTTACTCACTCCAAAATTATTGTAATTGCAATTATAGGCGATAAATGATATGCCATCGACGTCGCATAACTGAGATCTCAGTGAATTCGGTTATGAAAATATAATGGAAAAGTCAGAGTTCGCAGTGCAAATTTTACAAAAGAACTTTGTGATCGTTCAGTTAGTTGGGTCTCATTATCCCAGTACTTTCGTTCATAAAAATAGGAAAACCAAAAACATTGAACCTTATAGCCTGCGTACAAGCGTTTCTGTGGAGTTTCAACGCAGGCTATGAACCTTGGAGCTAAGGTGTGTCATCACGAGATGTAGAACTCTGTATCTTGAATTCCTTACTACTCGGGTTCCATTTACCTTAACCAAAATTCACACTGTTTACTCGAATTTTCTTCTCTTAACACCTCAAACAATTATAATTCTCATTGTTTTTTAATTATCATTGTGAGTTCCATACGTTTGTTTACGATTAAAACTACGAGCATAACCAAATTTTCAACCGACCTTACTTCCGCTAGCTCGAACTAAATTCTGTCTCCCTTCAGTACAAGCGGTCTTGTGACGTGTTCTGACTTCAAAGTATGGACAGAACAATCACAGGCCGTTTTGTAACGGAGCTGTTGATTGGACAGTTGTCAGGTCAGGACAGAACACGTCTTGTTATGAAACTAAAAGCCTAAATAGGAAAATACCACTCAGGTGAGTACCTAAACATGAATAACACCCTCCGTTTAATGATCATAGGCTCAATAAACCGCTTCCGATTCTTTGCGATAAGGAACAACTTCAACTTCTTTTCTCTTTCTTTCAAGGAAAATAGCTATAACAACAGAAATATGCGAACACGAGGAAACACGTCACGAGAACCTCGGATATAGATATACGACGGAGCGTTGCGCAAACATTGCTAACACCCGAAGGGAGGGAGAGAGTCCCATAAAAATAGACAGGGGTGGGCGTCGGCAAAATCAATTTTAACCCTAAGAGATAGCTAATTGGGTGTTGTCAAAGCAATTTTTTAAACCTAAGACTTTAGTACCAAACCACATTTCAGTTTTAAAGAATTTCATTCCGATCTTTCAGACACCACTGTCGAGAACCTCTCTTTATTGATGAGTTTTAAGTAGGACTATCCAAGCGCGCCAGGGTCCACCCCTAACTCTCTTATACCCCAGGGCAAGGCATGACAGGGGGGAATCCGGGAGCGCAACCATGCAAAATAGACCGTTCTTAAGCTTTTTACCATTCTACTAGCCTCAGGGGCGTAGGCAGCCTTTTTTATTTTTTTAAGAGTAACACCAATAATTATTTAACAACTGAAAATCGCATTAATGCGTATCTTAATTTAGGTAGTTTCTTGGTTTTAAACTCTCTGGTGTTACGGAGCACCAGCACCAAAAACACAATGGAACAAAAGACAAAAACAGAGACCTTAACAAGACTTCAAAAAGAGTATAAAGGCCTTGAGCACAAAAAAACAAAGCTCTCCGTAACACCAAGGAATACATATTTAGCTATATACCTATTAACTGCGATCATTTCTCAAACATAAATCATACTTTTTAAAATTTTCTTAAAAATATTGTTTTTCATAGAATTTCACCAAGCACGTATCTTAAATCTTTAATTGGCATTTTTGTCAACCTGTTCTTATTACGCACCACGACACGGGACAAGAATGAAAATATAAATCTTGCAGCAGCCACCATGTGTAACTCAAGTGGCCATGATATATATCAGGGTACCCAAGCCAAGTGATTTACTCGATCATTAAACACACCAACAGGTCGTTATTAAGAGATATAAAATATTAATTGACGTGTGAGGTTGATAAACAGGTGGTGCATTTTGACGGGATATGATATTTACCTGTTGTTGATGAGTGGAAGGAGGAGTTTTATTAGATCACGAAGAAATCACACGGATGGTGAAGTGGCTACCTGGTGAATCTGAAATGATCCAAAGGGGCTTGGAAGGATTTTGCTGCGTGTATCTCTTTTCACAGGAGTAGCTTTTTCACTGTTGCGTTCAGAGCGCCTAGATCTTACGTCAGTAGCTGACATTTTGTTTTGCTTGGTTGCATACTTCACGCTTCAACATGACGGATGGTAAAAAGGCTACGTTTTATATCTATAATAACCTACGCGACAATAAATTGATAGTTTTTGCTGCTTTTTTAAAAATATCTGTTATATAATAAGCAGAAGTCTATTCGTATGTGCTACTCTTCTGTTTTACGATTTCTTAGAGAAAAGGGCTAGACATGGTTACTAGGCAAGTAAATACGCCATCTCTTTTTTCCATCTCGATCCATCCTTGGCCATACTGCTGGCGTTGGTTATAATACTTTAGTCTCTGGTCCCCCCTTTGGATATTATAATACCTTTTTTATAAGAACGTCCAGGCTGAGATTTCACTAAATTTTAAGAACATGATAACATGCCGAGGCTCAGATATCAGAAAAAAATTCTTTTTTAATTCCTGATGCGTTCTAAAATGGAGAATCAAATTGTGCTCATAGTAACAACCTTATTATTGCTATTGATCATTAGTGTAATTCTCTTCCTAATAATGCATTGGGTATTATATTCTTAAATACACTAAAATTTAAGAATATCGTTAATCGTTTAAGATTATCGTTAACATATTCAGCCTTAAAACGCCCCAAAAATAAGAACAGCTTAGCCTCAATTGAAAATTAGACGTTCTTATAAAAAAAAGGGTATATAGAGGTTTCTACGGGAAGTCTAGGGCAAAGTTATTAAAACCACAAATCTAGAACCGAAATTATATAATATAACAATGCTACATTTTGCGATTCTTCGAAATTAAAGTAGTGGAAATAAAACCTAAATTACAGGTGAAACTAGTGTTTACGGATCTCAAAATAGGTAAAACAAGAATTTGTCACGGTGTGATGTTTTTTTTGTTTATTTTCTATTATTCTATTTCTTTACTTTGGCAATTATTTAATGATATCCGGCTCCAGTGGACTGATAAAGGGAATTGCGGCATCCAAAGGGAGGGGAAGACAAATGGGGAAGACAAGCGGCCCGTTTCTCAAAACTCCCGGTAATTTACGGGCCCGTCAAACTTATCGGGTTTGTGCGAGTGTTTCTCAAAACCCCCGGTAACTTCCCGAATTTATGGGGTCCGGTAACTAAGGCGTTAACTGAATTATTCTAGAATATCAAGAAAACCATTCCATTGCGAAAAACACACGAATCGCTGTATTTTTGCTTTTAGCAATAATTTCAGCACGTGACGAGCGTAGCAAGTTTACGGGAGGTCATGAGGCAATTTATCGGGAAAGTTTACGGGAGGTCATGAGGCAATTTATCGGGAAAGTTTACGGGCCCATAAATTAACGGGAGTTTTGAGAAACACCATTTATTTATCGGGAAGTCTTAAACACGAACGCGCGCTATAAAAGGAATAGCTCCGGCCCCTTTCTCGCAAGCTCTCGCGCAAGTCGTCGTCATTCACAACTAGACTTAATTGAGTGAGGACCTCTGAAACTGCCAAAAGAAAACATAGAAAAAGAAGAAGTCTTACGACAAACTATGACAACTTTTAAGTACAAGAAAATGTTAAAGAACTATCAAGCATATTCGGGAAAGTATTTGCAGCCAATTCTCTACAAAAACAAGAACAAAAATTGTCATTGAGAAATCAAACACAGCGCGCGCTCGTTTGAATTTAAAAATAAAATTCAAAAACAGCGTACGCGCGCTCATATGAAATGGCGCGAACAAACAACAAATTTTCAAAATTCATCACTTCAAAACCTATCTTATCCCCATTGTTTTTTGTTTTGTTATAACAAAAGGCTAAAAATAGACTGTGTTTACTTCAATGGTATGTTTTCGACCAATATTGATCTTCATTATAGCTTTATTGCCTCTCTCTAAGGAGCTGTGCACTGAGTGTCTATAAAAGTCCCTTTTATAGTGCGCGTTCGTGTTTAACGGGTCGGTTTACGGGCCCGATAAGGAAGTTTTGAGAAACGGGCCCCAGGCGCGTACATAGGGGAGTTCGCTCGCAACCTCCTTGGCGGCCAATAAGTGGGTCATTTCTTATTAAAGGAATCTTCAAATACAAATGCTTTTTCCATATGAAACCCCCCCCCCTAGGGGAGGGGGGGGGGGTAGTTGATCGGTAACCCCTCTAGCAAGTAATAAATCCCACGTGTCTTTACACGGTTCACATACGTTAGTCCAAGTAACCTCATTGGAAAGGTTATTACGAGGACGAAAATCTATTTCCTTCAAAAGGGTGCCTCCTTTAATAAAAAAAAAAAAAACATTACATTTACAAAAACCTTGTCGAATAATCATTTAAGGAGCCAAAGACATTCCCCTTGACGCTTTGATAGAGTTTTATGCTACATTTAGAAAAAGAAATCCAAATACATAAAAGGTCTAAAATTTGCTCCTTTTACAACCTTCGCTTTCTAAAGAGTTAACAAGATAAATAAATGCGGGTGTTTTCTTTCCAATGGAAGTCTCCTGCCGTAAAGGTCAATGCACTAACAATTGAGAAAGGTTTCTCTCGAATTCCCCAAAAGAAACCATTATTCTGGAAAATCAAGTGACGAGTATAGGTCGTCATAAAATAACAAAAGAATCCAAAACAAAAGAACAGAAGACTATCAAAAGTTGTTGTTTTCTTTTCTAATTAAAAAGGCATTGTTTTTATTGAAACGAGCTATATATATAAAATGTGTTCGGAAGCAGGGCGGCTGACAAGTATGTCATTTTGAAGTTTATAAGTAAATAGTTCATCTCTGTTTCTTAGCTAACGACCTCCCGCACACTAGCAAACATTAAAAAAATCTGGACCAGATTAGCATGCTTCGAAGGTTATCCAAGGGCGAAGCTCACACCTGGAAAAATCTCAAACTGACCCAAAACACTTCTTCTCAACTCTGTTTTGAGAGGCTAAAATTCAATCCTGAGTTGATGAATTTCCCCTACCTATCCTGGCTAAATTTGAAAACTGATAAAAGCAAAACCAGTACCTAATACATTTGAGATATCGCGGTGGTACATACCGATTGATTTTCATTTTGAATGGTCATCCTGTCACTTAAACAAATACATGCAAAGTAAGCAGAGCCTATTATACCAACAGGTTCCTTTTAGGAAAATCCCCATTGATAGCACAATATTAGCCCATTCTCTTGCGGGTAATATTTATTCTGAAGCACCATGCTTTAAGGTTATTCAAGGCCGCGCTAAACGATTCCCATACTCGTGTTACCTTCCACCAGTTTATTTGAAAAAGACGAATTTCGTAATAAGAACAATGACAAGGTCTAAAACAAAAAGCAAGAACATTGTCCGGTACTACAAGAGCAACCTATTTCGGTTGAAATGACAGTGGAAATGTTGGCGAAAGACTTCGCAGCCGCATCCAACAACAACTACAACAACAACAACAACAAAAACAGGCATTGTTCGGTCCCAGTACTGTTGTGCATATTTTCTTTTTCCAGCAACGCTGGAGTTATTTTGACAGCATGATCACTGATATACATAAGACCACAAGGAGCCCCGGGTAACATAGGGCCGGCTTGATAATATGAAGATGCAGATACGTTGTCTTAGCTTCATAAAGAACAGAGCAATTATGTCCGGTCAAAACTCAGCGTCGAAATAATTCTTTACTGAAATGTAGATTGTTGTCTTCCGTCGAAAAACATGTTTTAAGCTGAGCAATCAGGTCAAGCCATTTAAAAATCGCAAAATTTTTACGCCGCAAATATGGCAATGTTTAATCGCAGGAGTTGGGAAATCCACACCACAAATTAAAGTTCGAGAAATATCTACACAAAAATAGAAGAAACAACTAATATAGCTGTTACGCCTCCAAAAAGTATTTACCTTAAAAACAAAATAGAAAAATTCGGGACCCACGACTTATGAACCACGACCGTTAGTCCATCTCCATTTGTGCATTGATAGTCGCGTGCCCTGATTACATAAGAGTGCAAAACCACGGGCATCCGATTAGCTCGCAAATCCTTCCATCTCTCTCTCAACCAGGGGTCCCACTTTGTAACATACGCAATGTCCTTATATGGCAAATGCGGATCACAAATGACCATGGTTCTAAGGGGGAATTTACATGTCGCTTTAAACGCATTGAACATAACATTTCTAATCTGTACAGCTTTTTAGACCAGGCACCCCAAAATTGGGCTTATGGAGTAGGGGGTTACAAAATTAAAAACATAACTCGTAGGATTTTTAAAAATCGATCTAATTTATGTTGTTCTGGGGGTAGGGGAGCTGAGCCTCCCTTGGGGGTGGGGTTAGGGAGTTGAAGACAAAAATATACCCACAGCCGGGGACGTTTAGTTCGATTAGTTCCCATTTTTCGGGAAAAAAAATTCTTCTAAAACATTGAATCTTCACGGAAAACAGCATCATCAGCCTCCCCCCCCCCAAATGCTTCTTTATTTGTCACATGTTTTCATATCATCTGTCTGGAAACAGAGCGCAGCCCCCGATGCCTGCCGCCTATGGACTAATGATACGCTATCCACCAACTGGAATGCGCCGATCACTTGGCGAGCGACCTTTTCAGCGTTATCGGCACATAAAAGGGTAAAAGCAATGCGTTTCCAGCAGAAACTATTGAAGACGTCGGTGAGGTAAGAGCTTGCATTTTTAATTTGTTTCTATTTTTGCAATTGACTGAAAAGGGTGCACCTCATAGGAAAGGATTACTTAATCTTTATTACACTACTTATGTTGGCATAACGGAAATCGTTAACAGCAGACAGATATCCTTTCAAAAAAAAATTCTAATGTACAATAATTGCTAAACATTCTTCCAAAAAAGCAGTCTTGAAGAGATGGATTTAACCTTGCATAGGTCGACGACTATTAAAGAGACAAACTTCGAAAAATTCGGAAACAAATCGAAAAAAAGGATAATACAAAAGGATAAATACAGATAAAAATCATAATAGTTAATTTAATTTCCAAATTGATAATAGTTATCATATTATAAAAGATGGAAATGTTTTATAGCTATAGTTCGTAATTTTCCTCTTTTATTAAGCATTGGCTGCTATGCTGGCTTTAGAAACCCGCTTCAGACTTGCCCCCTATCTCTCTCGAGTTTGCCATAGGAAAGAGCACAAAGTGCGCGAACTATTTTGGACGCCCAGTTACCAGATTAGCTTTGCAGCGGACTAGGCACATGTTTACGCGTATTGCAGCTCAGTTCTATAAATCTTATGTTTTTTCTCTAATAGGCAGAGCAATGCTCATTCATGCGTTACACCCATAGAGACCCATCGTGCATTGCGATCGCGCGAGGAAAATAAGATGTGCCATTAAGAATCATATACTCAAAATAACAAGGCTTGTGTCGAGTTAACGGAATATGGTCGCAAATTGGGGGTTGTCATACCTTATATATTTGTTTTCTTTTTTCCTCTGCTGCTGCCCGCAAGTGTTTGACATTATTTGCCACCCCAGTCTGTCAGATGTCGAGACATCTGCAAAACCCGTTTATAGGTTACTCAATATTTTATTAAAATAATCGCGAACGAGCGACACGACGAATGTTCTAGATGTACTTGTACGTCTTACGTAACACTTCATACGACCGGTATGGAAAAAAAGTGGCTGCCAAAACGGACTAACAGACTTCTTCAAATCAATACTTTTAATAAAAAAATACCGATAGACCGTTAATCTGGTAGCTATAAAAACGTTAAGCCGCTTACAAAGATGGGCGGTTCCGAGGCTTTAGATTGCCCGATCATTGGGCGGGAATATCTACTCTCTCTCCTGCCTCCAATGTCTGTAGACTTCGCAGTAATAACGGTGCTTCTTACTTCTTAGTAACATTTTGTTCCCATGCGACAATCCTTACTCCACAAGATCCTTAGACCAACCGCTGATAAAGACTATAAGAATGTGCTAAGCTACTCTAGAAGCGCCACAACCTACGGGCAAAACGGTTACGCAAAGAAACCAACCAGATCTTATTTCATCGCAATATTTTTCGTATATTATTTACTCTGTCAAGAGACAATAGCCGAACCTATCTGTATACTTATAGCTCCTTGGTGATTTGCTGGACGTAAATACATTAACTGGTTAATCATCCCGACCTCTCCCCCCCTCACCCCCCCCCTCCCCCCAAAAAAAAAAAAAATCTTCTCAAGATATGCATGTTTTTGTGTGTGTTATGTTAGTATTATAAAAGAAAAAAATAGCTGACGTAAAAACTTAAAACCATAAAAAAAGATATCACTTATTTTTAAGAAAGATAGCATATTGATTTTGCATATGCAAGATTCATACGATAATAGGGTGCCCTCTGATGGGCATTGCAAAAAGCCGCCCTGTCCTGGGGCAAGGTTTACAATCGATTTTATTACACAGGGGCGGCAATGGATTAACATAACAACTCATATTAAATGTGGATGTAGGAAGATAACGATGTTTTTGGTGTCCCTCAAATCTCTGTTCTTGGACCACTAATCAAAAGAAAGGGTGAGTTAGTAACGTGATGGATAAGTCTTTTCTTGGCTGTCCCGGTAGCCTTCGTCTCCACTAGGGGTGGGGGAGGATTTAAAGAAACAAAAATAGAACCTAAAACATGAGTGGTTTCAGCTAAAGCAGATCCGATTGAGGCCCCTATTCCATAGTCGTTGACAAACGAACTATGGGTAAGCGGAAGAATTTGGACAAATTCTAGAACAATTTTTAGCCGAAATTTATGGCAAATAAGACCTAGCCCAGGGTGAGTCAGAAAATATGACGTTGAAATAAAACATATTGTATTTGATTTTATCGTTTCAATTTTGTATGAGGGATTTGCTCAAATCTTAATAAAATAATAATTGTCTTTTTTCTTTTTTTCGAGATTTTGACGATTCCTTGTAATGTCCAACAATTAACAATAAGCATTAAGGATAAGAAACCTTCCCTAACCATCCTCTCTCCTGGGTATGCGCCTCCATATAATAAAAAGTTTTGCGCATTTGTGCGGTTGATTCAACTTGATTTACGTACAGCAAGCAAACCTTGAGTATTAAAGTCCTGAACTAAAACACAAACAGGTTCTTATTTTACAAGTATACGGCTATTTCTTTTTAGACTGCCCTGCTTCTGGTTTATGTTGCCATAATCTGTTTTATGGCAACGGTATTACGGTGGATCAAAGAAGTGATATTTAATGGCGCAAGAAAAACACAGGGTATACACTCCTTTTTTCCAAGAATATTTTTTAAAGAGCATTAATCCAGAGATCTCGACATATTCTAAGAGGCACAATAATTGTCTTTTTAGTGTAGCTATTTTTGTGTAATGCGTTGTAAAACGTATAATTAAATTATTTTTTTATAATAAAAAACCTCAAATAACCTTCTAATTGATTATTGTAAGCTATTCTCTTCCAATACTTCATGGGTTATAATCACTTTTATGTGCACAGAAATTTAAGAACATTTTAGCCTTTAAATGGGTATTCCTTGGTGTTACGGAGAGCTTTGTTTTTGGTGCTCAAGGCCTTTGTACTCTATTTCATTGTCTCGTTCTAAGGTCTTTGTGTTTGGCTTTTTTAACATTGTGTTTTTGGTGCTGGTGCTCCGTAACACCAAGAAACTACTCTTAAAGGGTATGCTCGGACAATACGAACGGCCCAGCCTCAACTGAAAGCTTGACGTTCTTACAAAGAAATAAGAGTGTGTGTGGTGGTCATATTCGTGTATAGCTGAAATCGAAGCAAAAAAGCATGGTTCGTTCTTCTTCATTCTATTTAAAAAATCATTTAAAATCAGTTCAATCATTATTAGATTAAATAGTTATAATTCTAAAATTGGGTATGTGCATGGCTAGAATATGCTACCACCCTACTTAAGCATATGGACATTGGAAATGAAATAAAAAGAGAATAGCATTATATCACACAAAATGCTCATATTTCACAAACACTCCCTTATATGTTTTTCTTTTGACCGGCAGCGCTATGCGGCTTAACGTTAAATGTAGGAAGTACGGTTGCTCACACGCACGCCTTTCAGTCGTCCAGACGCCCTGATGACCGCGGGCAAGCCAATGTTTACGCTTGGCGCTATCCGTATAGCTTTTACCTTATTACAGAGTCAATGGGCTCAATCACGCTAATTTTACCGCGGCGGAAAAACGCTCGAGGCGATCCTAAAAACAGCGTGAAATGAGCGACGGATTCCGAGGGCTATAGCCGACATGATGAATTCCGGAAATCGAAATGGAGACGTTTTTAAGGCTTAAAAGCTATAACGGATGAGAAATACTAAAAAACAATGCTACAAAAATGGATTGCATTTTACAACACTTTTTCGACAGGCACAATACTCCCAGAAGCCTTTGCGTATCTCTTTTATATTTAAATTGTTTTTACTCGATTTAGAAAAAGGAGACATTGCATTCAAGCATAAAAATAAGCGAGAAGAAAAGTATATCTGGCATTTCGCGGTGTCTTTAAGCCATTTTTTTTCTAGAGTTTACTTGCTCCAATTTTTTTTTGGGAGATTTCATCACCTCTCTCGGATATCAAATATGGTCGCTCCCTTATGCACATATAGTGACATTTCATCACAAGTGCACAAACACATGTGGTACTGCAATTGATTTTCAACGTAACATAGACTTAATCATTAATCGCGCACCTCTCAATACCAAGCCTCCAAAAGGAAACGGCATCCTAGAGGTTTGAACTATTCTTTAACTGACTTCGTCTGCTAACAAAGGAAGATAAATTTAAAAAAAACTTTGTATAACTTTATACATTATACCATCTTCCGTGCAGTTCGCTAACGAATCAGGCAGTGTAAGGCCCTTTTTGTTTCCTTGATGAATTAGAATGTACCAAACTCTGGTAAAAAGGCGCAACCACTAGTTTTATAGGTCACATCAAGGAAACTTGTTTCCTTGATGAATTAGAATGTACTAAACCCTGGTAAAATAGCGCAACCACTAGCTTTGTTCAAGGAAGCTTATTTTTTCCTGTGAATTAGAATGTACTGAACCTTGGCAAAATGGCGCAACGAATAGCATTATAGGTCACATCAAGGAAGCTTATTGTTTCCTATGAATTAGGCTAGCACGGGCAAGTGTAATAAGAACCGGGAATTTTTCGATTCAGGTTGTATAGGCTCTTATGGGGAACATTGTGACAAATAAGGCTGTTTAAAATGGCATAACGAGTAGCACTTTAGGTCATATGATAAAGGAAAGAACTTGCTTTTAAAACTGGAAAAAATAGGAAAAACTGCAGACAATCTGTAGAAAAACTAAAAACAGAGAAATAAAATCAACATAGGGATGAAGCGCGTTCGAGAATAGTTTTGTTAGTCGTTTTTTTTTTACCGATAGAATGGCTTTTGACCTATTTGGAATCCAGGGATAAATATTTCTGCTCTTTAAAGCCACCATAACTTTCAAGAGAAACACCCGATTAACATGTGTTCGTGGCCGGGGAGCCCTAGTAACGAGCTTTCAGTTGCGCCACAGAGAGTACCGGTACAGAATACCATGCTAGCAGAGGTTTTATCCCTCCGCACAAGCGCTACCCAGTACACAACGGTGCTCTCTGACTACATGGTAAAAGAAAAACGGCAAACTTTATCGATATGAATCGTCCGAGCCGCAGTTTCGGTAAACTGTTTGAACAAGCTTATCTTAAGCTAATTGTTTCCGTAGAGATACAACAAGTAAGCATTCATCATACAAGAAACACCGCATTAGATATAAGCGGACACGAGGACGTATCCCGTTTACAGCGCCCGGATCCCGTTTCCCGTACCTGAGTCCAACTTCCCGCGCCCAGATCCAACTTTCCGCGCTCAGATCCAACTTCCCGCGCCCAGATCCAACTTCCCGCGCCCAGATCCAACTTCCCGCGCTCAAATCTCGCTTCCTGCGTCGCTTTCATTAGGCACGTACGTTAAAACTTTTTATTTGATTAGAAGAACAAAGGAGTTACTAAAGAAAACAGCAGTGAAAGAAAATATAACAAATGAGCTTACTGAAATCTGTACGTCGATTATAAAATTCACCCTTTTTGAGTTAAAAATAGTTAAAAACGTTTCTGAGAATAAAATGAAGGTAAAAAAGTATTTTCATACACCTCATGCAAGAAAATATAGCTATACACCTTAACTGACAAAAAATCGCTGAAATGTGAAAGGCGTTGTGCGGCCTAATTTATCCGACTCGGCGGAAAGGCAAACATGTGGATTATTCCTGACAACCGAAGCCACGGTCGCTATTTTATCAAGAGCAACAAAACACCATTTAAACCACGTATGATCTGCGCGGAATGGAGCACGAACTAACATTTTAATTGATGAGGTAGATCGAAAAACTTTTTCTTTTTTTTCCAAATTTTTCAGTTTTTGGAATTCTTTTAATTGCTTTTGTTCGGTATCAAAAGTTTGAATTCTCAAACCTTCATCAAAGGAACGGTACCCTTCAACAATAACTCCTCTCAAAAAATTTTTTTGGTTTAAATAAAAGAAAAGATAAATCTCACAATATTTTGCATATTCATGTAAGTAGAGATAACATAACCACTCATATATCCACTTATTGCAGTCGATATCAAATCTAATGTTATAAAAATCACAAATTAGTACTTGTGTTTCAACTTCAAATAATAAAGGCTTCGAGGTCCTATATAATACTGTCACTTTCAATGCTTGTTACCACCCTCCCATTATACTCACATCTTAGAGGTCTTGTCGGATGTACTATCGTCTTTCCTATTATCCCAACATGTTAATAGCGCCGTGGCAAACCCTGTTAAACAAGCACACACCTTTGGTCAAATATAATAGCGGTTGATGTTGACCTAGTTTTACTAAGTATTGGCAATCTTCCTGTTCTAGTACAGTGCCACTTTCGGCATATTGCACGGATGTCGGGATTTCTGGGGGTCAGAACTCACTTTTTTTTATTTCAACCTTGGTTCTTCTAAAAACTAGACTTCTTCTGAGCATTATTGGATATACGGCAAAAAAGGAATGAGCAAAAAAATAAAAACATAGAAAGAAAAGAAAGAAAAGAAAGAAAAGAAAGAAAAGCGGTGTACGGATCCACCCCAAGAAAAATCCATTCTTACTTTTGCTTTGTATATTCTAAATAATTTTTTTTTTATTTCAACCTCGGCGCTTCTAAAAACTAGACTGAGCATTATTGGATATACGGCAAAAAGCGAATGAGAAAAAAAAAAAAAGAAAAGAAAAATTAGAAAGTAAAAAGGTGTACGGATATAGAGTGTACGGATCCCCCCAGGAGAAAAATGTCCCTTACGCGTTTAAAGTTGTGTGTTTGTAAAAAAAATATAAATAAATAAATAAATCCAATCTATCTAAACCCTTCACCAAACCTTATCATATTCTAGAACCAGCCCCTGAGATTGAATATCCTTTGACAAGAGAAAAGCGACAAAGCACGAGTTTGGTGGATCGTATTACCATCTTTAAAATACAAATTTATTTGTATATCGCTTAAAAGGTCACACAATTATTGGCAAAGTAGCCATGTGAAGGCATAAGACACTGTACAATACAGCAGTTTGCAGAAATCCATAACAAGCCGTCAAAAATAAACATAATCATAGCCTGCAGTGGTTTATGGGTAACGCATGGAGAGCTGAATTTGGTCTCGAATAGTTGTCAATGTTCGAGGGAAAATCAACAAAAATGCTTTAACTTTTCAAACCTGGGTTTACTTCTTTTCACGCTTGTCGACTTATGAAGCATCGCGGATTACGTCAGATGGATTTTTCTAGTACGTACCTTATTTGAAATAGGAGTATACAGTTGGATTATATGTAATAACTCTAAATCAGCCACACCTTTGTAATGTTTTTTTTATCCGATATTAAATGCTTAGCAGTTTGGATAAAAATATAGCTTTCCACACTCAGCCAATAGGAATTGATGGTTTCACACATTTGGTATTTTGCTAGAAAAAATGGCGGCTTGTTGCCAACAAATTTTCGAACTTGTAGATGTACTATTAGAAATACATTTTTAAATTTAATTCATCTTAAATCAGTTATTTTACATACTGTAATAATCACTGAATTTTGCTTTTTCATTTGTGACTTTTCCTCACGACAATCTTCTTAAATTTCTACAAGGGCAATTAGGTTTTATCACTTCTTTCCGCCGTAGCGGTAGAGAAAGTGGTATGCAAGGTTAAGGCTTTAAGATTTCGTCTTTAAGCCCCGTATTTCCTCGGTAAGGTTGATTCAGATATTGCGGAAACTATTACTGAAATGTATGACGTTACGAAAATTAAGATTACGGGGGAGTTACAATCCACGCAGAGGCCATGGCCAAAAAATTGGACAAATTTATCTTTGTTTTCTTTACTTTCCAGTTAGTTCGTATAAGGGAGAATCACGTTTAAATTATACCACTTTCATGGAAAAATGGACGATTGGTTATAGGCGTCCTAAGCAACTGGAATGGAATTAAATCTTTTACAAAAAGACACTCTTTTTTAATTGCTGGAACCTCTAAAACCGCTACGAATAACTACAAAAAAATTATAGCCAAATAAAATTCCAATTAAATTCAATAAGAAAATTAAAATCTCATTCCTTCAATTACCTTTCTCAAAATACTACAAATGTACATTAAATCATGTTTTATGTATCACAAGACCACTGGAAGAATAGGGAAATAAAAAATAACGAATGTTCAGTTCAATTTGTGTAAAACAAAACAAAACAAAACTCTAGAAACAGGAGAGTACAGGAAATGAGCGAGGCAAATTATTTCTTCAAACATGACAAAAAAAGACTAGTTTCTTTCCGTGGCCATGTCGAGATAACGGGAAACCACTCATTAGTACCTCGCGACTGCATCACATTTCATTAACGCGTGTCATGCTGTAACTTCGTTATAGGTGAAGCGTGCAGATCGTGTTGCGTGATTTTCGCTTACGAAGGTGCGGGAACAGGGCTGAAACCATTCATTAGTACCTCGCAACTACATAAAATTTCATCTATTCCTGTCAGCCTGCGTTATATACTTGAAAAGAGCACAGTGTGTTGGCGTGTTATTCTAACGTGTTTTTCGCTGCGTGGAGTGGGTTGTGTGGATAAGAATACACTTGTTATATTTGCGTCATAAAAGCGCATTCAGTAAGCGTTATTCGCGCGGCGTTAAAATGCGCGCTGTACTGTATAGGTAGTACCAAACCGTCTAAACCCTTACCTCGTATTATGTCACAACACATGACATACTTTGTACTTAGAGATACGCGTGTTTTAACGTTTAATTTTGCGTTATTCGACGTGTGCCATTTCCGCGCGTAATTCTGCAATTCTGCATTATTCTAAGTGAATTGTATGCTCTATACCTCCGTGTAATGATTCGTTATTCCACTTGAAATTATGGGCTATTTCGTGTTAGGTGCGTGTTATAACCCACGTGACGTTCCGCGCTTGTAAATTCAACGATATTTCTCGTTCTCAACTTCTAAGCGTTATTCCTAGTGATAAGTTCTGCGTCGTCCAGCCTATTTTTTTTTTAACTTTTATGCGAGCATCTTGTAGATTACACCGTTATGCCAGCACACAGCATGCCCGCATTGTAATCGGTATTTCTCTTAAGTGTGATTTCATTTGAGTTTAATGTGTTTTCGGCGCGCCGCGAGGTCTTAATGCGTTCTCCCCGTTATAACAAACGCGAAACAAACCGCACGCTTATCTGCGGCTTCGCGGTCTGTCCCCTGTAAGTATTATTAGTCTTATTACTGTATTTACGGGGCTAATCGGTGCCTTTGGAAGTCCCTCTTTAGCGCTACCTAAAATAAAAAAGACTATCCAATTACAAGCATAATGATCAACTGCCACAACCAACTTACTTCAACAACCAACTTTTCATATGTCTTCCCTAAACGCTAGGATATTGGCGTATCACTGAACAATTCTAAATTGTATTAATTGTTGGTATGGGCGCTTATTAAAGATTTGTGCTTTTTGATAACTGCTTGGTAGTAGTTAAGTGATGTTCATTAAAAGGCAATGTAAGACTGTCCGTGACGTCAATTAGTGGTATGGCAGTACTCGTACTCGGTCCTATTAGTCCAAGTTATGTGCACCGACTTCTCAAACTAATAATTGTTCCGTTAGTCAGAGCAGAGACCGCCAACCATACACAGTTATACACAGCCAGCTGCCGCACCAAACTGTCGCTTTGGATGGCGAAATTAGCCGTCTGTTTTCTTGCGGCTTTGAGAATAACAGTTTACGTACGGGTCTATTGCGCAAGTGAACGGTGTAAGGAAAACAAGAAATCTAGAGCTTTGTCCTTACTGTCTCGTCATCGTTCACAACCAATTATTTCTATTGCTGCTTTGGCTAAAATAGCGAACTTAAAAAAGAAAGGAACATTAGTGTAGTAACAATTTATTTTCTTTTTCGTAGGGATTACCAGAACCTCGGGCCCTTTGAGAGAATTATAAAACCCAAGTGTTTAGAAACCCTACAAAAATGGTAAACGTTTTGACAGAAGTTTTGATCTACATAGATAATAGAAGTTTTGTTTAAGTTGATTGCTTTCTTATATTCAATCTGCCTTGTTTTGGGAGTTATTGTTAAAAGTTATCTGTTTAGGGAAGCTTATAGAAAAGGCTGTAGTGTGGATTATGAAGAAGTCATCTAGTGGCACCGAATATTCGGTCAACTCTGGCGCGCGCCATTATGGAAAATGATTCTTTGTTGACTTAGGTACACTTAGCTAGGCCCCTAAATAGACTTCTCTTTGGCTCATTTACTGGATCCGTGCCTTTGTCCTCCCTTGCGCACTTATCACCTGGGTTTCGACCTTTTGAGAAAATAGCTCCAAACACTACCACCCCCACTATTACCCCGCAACACCGAGTCAAATCAAATTACTTCTTACAATGCGCCGTTTATTATGCTTGTGTTTGCCTAGTGATTGCTTTGTGAACGATTCACGGCTTTCGCACGAAGTGGTAACCCCTGTTTGCTTGATTGTTTTATTACAGTATATTGAGTGGTTGTCACGTGACCTGCCTAATAAAGCGGACCGGTATACTCGGGGTAGTTTAGTCGAGGCCAGCACTGGGTCTTAACGAAAATACCACGACTTATCCAACTCACATCAAACCGGTAAAAATCAAGCAAATTAATAACTCCGATTTTATCTACGATGGTTTCTTCTGATTCATTCCAGCTCTCGACGTAAAAGCTCCCTTTGATTTTCACGCTCTCTCTCGTCTATTTCAGATTTGAAACAATCACGCTTAAAGATGCCGAGATCATTTTTGGTCAAGAAAAAACGAGCGAAACTCGCCAACGGAGAAAGCGACGACCCGGCGGAGCTAAGTCAACATGAAGGTAATGATTTGCGCGAACATGTACAGATCTTGCTAACACCACGACACGGGCTTATTAATTGAAGGCATGTAACTCGCCTTGTGTTGCTCAGCATCAAACATTCTATGATCGCATTTAGCATTACATGCACTAAAATATAGCGGACCACGCTGACCTCATCGTCATTATAATTTCTTTGTGGTGGCGAGCGAAAAAAGGTAACTCCCAAATTATGTGCAAACAACGGTCACGAAGGCGTCAGGCAATGTACATGTGTTTGGGTTGTGTCTTGTGGAGTAGATTCGTAGCGGACAGTATCTTTCTGTTACAATTTGGATGTAAGTACGCATGCAAATTGTGGAGACTAAATGATGTTGGATCGTCAACTGATAAAGTTTCTTTTTTAAGAGAAACCGCCAGCAAAACACGAGATAAGCTAGACAGAAGGGAGGGATCTTGGCTACTGTATTGCGGGATTATTTAATGGAACGAACAATAGGGCTTGTGCTAGCTTTTGGACTGATTTGCAGGCCCGTTAGGGGGTTGAAAGCACCAGATACCGTTACAACACAAGCCGCGAAATGCCTTTTATCCGCGCTTTTTATCAGAAACAGCAATATGTTTTAAAAACCAAGCAGTTAAAAAAAGGAACTTTCTTGAAACGACTTAGAAACACTAGGCCTCACTAAGGTGTTGTTTTGATGTTTTTTTTTACAGTAGTTAATTGGTAAAAAGATTTCACAATGAGCATAAATATCTTTTCATATTCAAATAATACGATGTTGGGACGTTATACAAAGAAATTAATGGGAGTAGGAATTGTTCTTTTACAAATGCCTTTGTTAAGTTATTGAGCGAACACGCGCCATTAACAGAACCATGCACACCGAGATGTATTGTTGTGGGCTAAGCGTCTTGTATACATTTCAACAGAAAACGTTGTTCCCCTGCTACGTCGAGCGCGTGGCAGGCTTGATAATAGCCTAACACCTTAATAAAACAGCTTTTGAAAGTCAATTAAAACAGTCGCGTAGTACGCGGGCATATAACTGACTTTAATTGTGTCATACTTTTTGGCTTATGCAGTAAAAAAGTGAGTCAAGAACGTGGTATTTTTGTAAGGTGATACGGTTTGAAAAAAAAATCTAATGGCGGGTCTCAACGTGGCTGAAAACACTAAGTAGTGATACCGAAATTTCTGTGTAAATAAGAACGATATATATCACACCTAAGCAATTTTTCACTTTCAAATAAAGGCAGATGAAATGGAACCTATGGTTTTAGAAACTAAATTAGAAAAGAGAGCTAAATTCGTAGTACGATGTTTTGATCATAAAGTATATAGGTTAATCGTCCCTTAGACTTAGGGCTAATGGTCTGTATACTTAATAGACACATTTATTGCCTCAATAACCTCTATAGGCCAAGTAGTGTTATATTTGTCAGCCAGTCCAGATGTCATAATCAAACCAACACTAAAGAATACACTGTATATTTTACACACAGCCTATATTTACCACCTAACGCCCCGAAAAGTTACATATCTATCATGGTGAGGGTTCCATTCGTGTTCAAGACTAGGTTATCGCTGAAAGGTTTCTTTCCGTTTTTGAGTCGGGCAGGTGCGGAAGAGCTATTCCAGTTACATTTGGTTATTACACTATATTATCACGGCGGACCGGGCCGGGCTGAGTAGGCGATATTATATCCTCAGCTCCTAATGCCTTTTAACTTAAGCTTGTGATTTCTGTCTTGGCATAAGACAAGAGGGTTTCATTTATCCGCCCCATATATCTGATTAATACTTTACACTGATCCATATACGCTATAGAAAGGCTCTAATTACTCCCTGATCTTAGTTTACAATGAACTTCTCTCATTTCTCTATTTTGAAGCCTTCTCTTACAGACATTACAAAAATCCATAGAAAATCCCGACCCTCGTGAATCTCTTATGAACTTGATTCGGGTTTTTCTTTGGGGATGAATTTTGGCGCATTTAACGGGACTACGTCAATCTATCCTTAAACTGTTTTATATTGAATACGTGCCAAACACTCAAACGTTTTATTCGTCTGTAATATAGGTCCCTTTTGGTAAAAGTAGTAGGCGTATTGCGGCCCTGTACTCGATGCCTAGTTCTTAAGATCGATAAACTGAGCTTTGCTAGTCTGGAATCAGTGCTATCGCTTGCATCGACTAGATTTCCTTCCCGCAATCTGAGCTAATGACTAGAAATCGGTTCTAACTAACCCGATATAACAGAGTGACGTCAGAGAAGCATTGCTGATAAGGCAGTCGTGGAAAGGACAGTTGAAAGACAACACGACCGTTGTTGGCCATCGTCTTTTTTTTAATAAATTGGACACAGAAAATAATAGAAAAGAAAAATAACAAGATATATTAATGTAGAATGTGTCTTGAATAAAAGAGTAACAAAAACACTAAGACAGAACATCACTTTCAGCAAATCCTAAAGAAAAAAACTGTGGCAGAGATGGAAAAGCGACGAAGACCCTTTATTAGCCAAAAAGCCAGAGAGCATCTTTTAATTCGATTAAAAAGTCTGCAGCTAAGCTCAACTAAAACCGATTTCTCTTCGAATCTGTACTCGGCTGGTCCAATAATAACACCAAAACCAAACACATGCCCGTTCCCACGTATTTTCTTTTAATTTCAGTTATTTTAATGTCTAAAAAGTTTACGTGGGTGATATTTCAAACCCGAATAAGAGCAGAAAAAACACCGAGTGCCTATTGACAATGTTATGGCAGAAACGTTAAATAAAATGGCCAAGAAAGTAGACTCTTTGAGAGGACACTCATATGCAATATTTGAAGCACAAGTGAGATTAACCGTAGAGCAAAATAAAATTATCAAAACAAACGCACATAATGTAAAATAGGATAAACAATCCCTAAATTGCTGGCTATTAATTAACCTTCACGGTTCATGAAGCGGCGATGAAATAAACTCAATAGTTCCCGTAGTACCGCCTCGGGTCAGACTCAGAGACGACCTAATAGCCCTAATTCTTCCAGCGAAAAGAGTGGTTGTTTATACTTGGGTGAAGGGCGTAGATTTGTGATTGGTGTGTTATGAGAATGCGAGCATTTTTCCGCTGACAAATCAGTTACAATCCTCGAACAATAGGTGCGGGCAGTGAACTTAAAACACTCTGGTGCCGTTTTGTTTGCCTTAAAACCTAAAACATAATTGAAATGTATTCATACTCACGCCCGAAAGGGTCGAAAGGCATACAAAAATTTCCATCACAGCTCAGTTCGATATTTCCGTTCCCCTCCGATATTTTATCGGTGACAAGATAATAGAAATAATGTACAATACGCAGTTAAAATTTTATCTTTGTAGGAAATATGTTCAATATTAGATAATCCGTTTGGGTGAATGCTCCTTGCGCGAGTTTGAAATGGAATATATATATATATTATAAAATATACAAATATATATTTTGCGACTGTTAAACACACCGAAAAAACTAAAGGCAAATAAAGATATGCCCTAACGGTTTTCAGTAAATATTTTTATTCTTAGTAATGCCCGGCATGCAACCTTTCCAAAAAAAAAAAAGCGTTAGTCAACAAATATTCCAGGATAGCGAAACAAGATGGCGGATTCTCTCTCCGTCAGGGAAATGAAACTATACTAGAAACAGACAGAAAAATCGGATTTTATCATGCATTATTTTTTAAAATTCAGGATAGCGAAACCAGACGGCGGATTCTCTCTCATTCATTCAGTCATTAAAAAAGGGAAATAAAACTATACTAGAAACATACAGAATAATCGGATATTATCATGTATTACTTAAAAAAAGAGAGTTCGTGGTAAAGTCTGTGGCAATCAAGTGTGCAGAAAAACCGTTGCGCAGTTTAATACAGCGGCAGTGGGCTTCATTTTCAGGATTTGGACGAGAAGTAACAAGCCGTTTTCGTGATGTACTTCAACGCTGCATTGAATTGTAGTAAAAGCAAAATAGAAGATTAACAAGAAAAAAAATAAAGTTATTCGCAATTCGCAGCAAGTGATATTTCATTTTAAAGTTGTGCATTTTTTCTAGAGGTTTTTAAAAGCCTCGAGTTTCCGTCTAGCAATCTAAAATATCGCACTTTTAGCACGTCTTTGTCGTTTTCTCAGTGTGTTATCTAAATTACAGTTGTAACGCGAACATGGAACGAACGATATCTTCTACTCTGTAAAAGAAATTACTTTATCTCTGTCACTAATAAATCCCTTATACCCCACTTAAACTAAATCCCAAAATTATTTGTTTGTTTATCATAAAGATAACACGAAAAACACCGGAGAACTTTATTCCTTTTCTCTGATTTGGGTAGAAATTGCCGGTAGATCTTTATCCTTCTTAGCGCAGACTTCTCGATTTCTTCGCGATTTTCTATGCCAAAAGGGCTAAAAAGGTTCGTCCTAATGACAATCGTTTTACTTTGTTGACATATGTATAAATGTTCGCCGTTTTTATCGCTACTGTGAAGTTGATTTTCCCGTTAACGGCGTCGACAAGATATAGGGTGTTAGTCAGTAAATTGGAAAATTTACGTACGTTCGAAAGACAAGATAAGACATAATAAAATCCCCAATTATACTGAGAAAAGATTAAAACAAAGTTTCATTACGGGAATCACCGATTCGGCTTCTTAAGACAACTTTGAGCTCGCAAACTGCACTGCAATCGGCCTCATATTTGTAGTAACATCTAAAACAAATATTTTTATCAGTAACCCAGTATGTGGTCACAGTTTTTTAGATACATTTCTCGATATCAATAGCTCTATCCAGCATAAAATATAAAAGAATCATGGAACATAATAAATGCAAGGGAATAAGAAATTAGAATTTGTCTGGTTAAAAAAAAAATATATATACGCCACGTCGATTTCTCCGACTAATTATGATTTCGTCCCATTTGTGATCAAATCGGCAATTCCTAATATGTGATCACCAAAAATATTAACCTCTTTCCAGACCTTAATGCAATAACGTTTTTTTCCCCTAATAACAAAAACGTGTTTTATTACATCCAAATCTTATTGAAAATTAATCGCAGTTTTATCCAATAAAGATATGGTGTTATTAAGGAAGGAACGTCAAGGAACGAGCAATACAGACAGTTTAGACTATCCTATAAAAACGGTTGGTCAGTCATTCTGTTATTCTGCTTACAGCATAAGGGTTCTTTCTCGACAAAGACCACTAACTCCTTTTTTGAACAGAGCTCGCTTAGTGTAACAATAGGTAACATGATACGCCTATTAAACTCTCCCTACAACAGACAGCTGCGCAGATTTCTCCTTGGGCCCTATTAGAGGCTATAGGGCTTCACTCAAGCTAGGAACTCTGTCGCACTAAGGCTATTTGTAAAGTAACATTGCCTGTAACTTTGTAATGCAGTTGTGTTCTAGTTCTAGAAAGGGTAGATGTCGAAGACCTCTTTTTTAACATCATTTAATGAACATGGCCGCATCTCTACGTTTGTAGCATTTATTGAAAAAGCTGTTTCTATGGTGTTTTATGGGACCGTATTAGCATATTTATTAAGACGATATATTGCTAGATATTATGTGAACTTTGAGTATATTACCTAGATGAGTATATTAACTTGCTACCCCAATTACGGAGTTTGATTCCCTATTAAAATCGAGCGCTCAACGTTGAAGGTAACTGCGGTCCCTTAAATTTTGTACAGTAAATGAACCCCAGATGAATTATTTCCTCTTCTTCCTTTCTGTCACAAAAGGTACAAAATTGGCAATTTATTTGGGTACATTATTGAATACCTTTAAATAGAGGGCATTAGGGTGGAATGACTGGGACTCAAACTCGCACGTTTATGTCTGCATACTCGTGCCAAAAGGGCACCTTTAATGGATCCCATTATGAACACAAGAGTTTAGCGAAAATTCTAAAGCCCTTGAAAGCGTCCTAGATTGTTTTCGCTTTTGAATCGACCATTAGTAAAGGAAGAACTGGGCAATTGATTGTCGAGAGGAGAGGGGGACGTGAGCAAACACTCGGGAAAAAGCGTAGAAGGGCTGACAAGTGGTAGCGTAGCGTGTATGTTTAGCTGTTGAGCTTATTGTTGAGTTGATCAAGCCCAGCCATCATCGTCACTTAGCGGGTAAACTTCACACAAAGTTCTTTCTTAAGCGGGTTGACAGTCTATGGTATTGGTGTTGGTTCAGGCGAGTCGCTACTCATTTGTCGCCTGAAAACGGGCACTTTAACAGTTTTTCCGCGTTAAGAGGATAAAACAAATATTGGAAAGATGATGAGCGTTTATTGATGTTTCGAATCACTGTATTGCCCTTGAGCAGGCGTGTGCCGGTGGTCTAATCAAGCCAACTTGGCCCAGGAAGCAACCTGTCACGGCACTATAGAATAATTCTTCTCTAATGATTTTAATGCGTGTTTTCAATCTACGTTGTACCTTTTAGCTAAACCATGTCTTAAGATCATTATGATTTTCTGCAACATCCGCCATATGGAAGTAAATCACAAACAATGTAGAAGGCCAAAAACGCGTTTGGAATATCTCTCAATGAGCCCCCTTTTAAAGATCCGAAGTCTGTACATTAACTTAAAGAGTCTGGCCAAAATAGAACGTTTTAGTGCGAGAGGAAAAGCACGTTGTAGAATTCCGATCTGAAGTGGATATAAACCTAAGACCCTCTTCTCGTGTCGGCAATCTCTTTGATTTTCATATCTCAAGAACCACTACTCGGGATGAACTAATCCAAGGCCCCGGTTCACTGAGGAGCAGTACACGAAGCCGCGTGTGGTTTCTATGACCGCTACGGCAATTGCCAGCATTTCGCTGATAACACCGTATTATCTCGAGTAAAGTTCTAGAAAGCTGAAATCCGGGAAAATCCTAGCATCCCTTTATTTTATCCAATAGGGATTTTAGCAAAGATTAGCTAAGCCGGGTGGGATTTCTTGAGAAAAAATGGAATCGAATACCGTGCGTGTCCTTCAAAAAGTTTTTGTTTTATTTTCTGTCCAATTAATTTTGATTTAGCTTTTCCTATTTCCTAAATATGCATTTTCTTAGGTGTTGTCCTATTTCCACGTATTTTTGCGCCCTCCAGAAGCTTGAAAGGGTAGCCCATTTTTGGAATGTTTATCTATTCAACTTTTTATTTTATGGCTTAAACTATTTCATACAGTTTTATAAATGTGTCTATTTTGTTACAAACACTTCCACGAGAATTTAAACAAGATTTTTTGGAACACTTTAACAGCGCAGAATATTAAAACATGACAATCGAGAACTTGGACAAAAAGACCCGGTACTTGCTACGATAAGACATGAGCGCCAAGGTCTAATGACCAAAAATTTTAATTTACTAAAATTATTGTAAAATTATTGGATGGTTAAACACTTTAAAATGGGCAAAGGCGCTACAAAAGGACAAGCGTCAATGGTAGGCAAAGGCTCTAGTTTTCCTGAAGCATGAAAATGTTTAAGTACCCCCCATCCATTCAGGATTAATGAGCACAACGTAGGTATAACTTGGGGCGGATTCAGGCTCGTTAACCTCAGAAATTATTATTTCTTCGATAGCTCGTTCTTTTGTCGGTGCGCGTCTCAACTATGTATCCAAGTAGAATTAACTTCTATCATTAAGTTTGTATTAAGGGCGATCCTTATAACTAATCTGGGGTCATTCTATAGTTAAAGGCATTGTAAACTATTAAGGGTACCGAAATGGTACAAGATACTACCCGAGTCACTGCCGAATACTATCCGAGCCACCGCCAAATATCATCCGAGTCATTGCCGAATACTATCCGAGCCACTTTCATTATGAACTCAGCTTCATAGTGCCGAATACCGAACTTACAGGTAACACAATAAATGAATAACACGCGAGTACGTCTTGCGCGAGCCATACGGGTGCCTAAGCCAAGCCCAGTGCCTATTGGTCGCTTTCTATCCATCTAATAGCCTAAAATGAGAATAATAAGTTGCCTGCAATATGAAACTCATTATTTATTTAGTACACTTCTAATAACCACGTCTAAATTTGTTCTTTCAGATGCAGAAGCTGATGGAGAAAGCCAAAACAAAGACGAAAGGGCAGAAGACCCGCCTTGTAAGTCCCCAGATGAAGAGCGAACCGACCCTAATCCTAACTCCACGACTGAGCTGGCCCCCATGGATAATACCAAAGACGAGGATATCGATGAGTTCTTCCGAAACCTAAAGACCCGAATCAGCGCAGGAGCACTTTCGAATTATCAGAAGGAAACCGACAGAGAGAAAGAGTGCCATATACCGCCACTAAAAGATCTCATTGCTACCAAGACGCCATCTTATCTACTAGTGGAGGATAGGTCACGAGGAATTCGATTAGAGTGGGCTTCGGCCGGTTTAACAGCAGGCTCTATACCAACTGCAATAACCTCCAGTGAGCCGTCTGTTCCATATTCAACGACCCGAGATTCACGAAATGACCCAGAGGGCATTCAAATCACCAGAAAATTGCGAGTAGTTCCTGAACAGTTAGAGTGTCCAGTTAATCGAGATCTACGAGTCGTCTCAAAACAATCAGAGGAACTTCCAGCAACTCGAGAATTGCGAGTAGTTCAAGAACAATCAGAAGCACTTCCAGTTACTCCAGATTTGCGAGTAGACCCCCAAAAATCAGATGCCCAAGAGGTAACTCGAGATTTGCGAGTAGTCCCCGCTCAATCTGTACCACTTCTTTCAACACGAGGTCCGCAAGTTATCCCAGCAAATATAAGAACAGCTCCATCAAATGCAGCATACCAAGCAAGTTCAGCTCAAGAAAGACATGAAGCACGGAGCGCTAGGGATCAACCGACAAAACCGTCCAACTCAGATGTTGATAATGATGACGAGAAGATAAATGCTGAAAGTTTACATCCGCGAAAAGACTCAACCGAGAGAAGATCGATTGAGTATGACGGCCCAAGTGCTTTCAAAATTGCAGCAAAACGAGACCACAATGGCAATTTAAAAAGCTCTTTCTCCGAGGAGCTGGACTATGAACGTAGAGTTGAGAAACTGCGGCTTGGTAGTGAACGTTGGGATAGAGAGGGTTTGGAAATAGATATAAGGAGGCGTAGCCGAGTGTTAAGTGATTCTGAAGTGCAAGGGTACAAGGAAAGAAGACTAAGTTATGAAGATAATGGAAGAGTTCGTCAAGAAATTGAAATAGATCGGGTGAGAGAGAATGTTGGTGCTCGTTGTGATGTAATCAAATGCAGAACAGATGACGCATCTACAGTCCCAAAAGACAGAGCAAGTTTTGCAGGTGTTTCACCAGAGTTCATGTACGGTAAAACTAGCGACGTCTGTAAACCCACAAGCGTCCATCACGCAGAACTTATTAGAACAATGGATCCGTATATAGGTGTGAACTCATGCGTACCGCCGTATTACCGCGTGTCACACATGCTCGCAGGCGAGCCTGGTGTACCCATAGGGTACCCACCAAGACAATTAGATCCCGAGTTACTGCGTTATGTAATGTACTGTAACGGCACGAAAGAGACCGTTAAGTCACCCACATGGGGCGACGAGATGGCTGCGAATAAGCCACCACACTATAGCTGGGATACCTACGGTTATGACGCATGCGCCGTCCTACCCGAGCACGCACTGATACAAGGTTACATGGCGCAAGGAGGCCTGGGTAGGAAGGACCAGGGGGGTGTCAACAGATACAAGTGCGGCCTTTGCAACGCTTCGTTTTCGCTGCAGCGCCTTTTGAACAGACACATGAAGACGCACTCGTTCTACAAGCGCTACCATTGCCAGTTCTGCGGCAAAGGCTTCAACGACACGTTCGACCTGAAGCGGCACATCCGCACGCACACGGGCATCAAGCCATTCAAGTGCGACCGCTGCGACAAGGCGTTCACTCAGCGGTGTTCCCTCGAGGCGCACCTGACACGTGTGCACAGCGTGGTTCACAAGTACGGCTTCCGCGAGAGGCGAGATAAGATGTTCGTCTGCGAGGACTGCGGCATCACTTTCAAGGAGAATCAAGCGGAGTACAGGCAGCACGTGGCGTCGCATCACCCGGAGACAGACAAAATACTCAGGCTACGCAGGAATGGTTTCCCCGCGTGACGTCATGAACTACCAAAAAGTCGTGGCGTCCCACCAACAGGAAACGAACAGGGTACTAAGGCTGAATGGAAATGCCCCTCCCCATCGTCCTGTCGTCATCGTGACGTCATATTCCATCAGGATGAATATGATGTCTTACCTAAAAAGAGGCTAAAAAGATGCAGAGACTTCCCAAAAACGGCTCTGTGCTTTGACGTTATCATGACGTAAAATTACTTCAGAATATAGCGAAAATAAAATTGTAATTTTGCGGTTGCACAGCAGCGTGCTTGGTTTGCATTGTAGACAATTGACACTAAGATAACAGCTGTTGTGCAATGAGGTAATTTAAAGGCTGTACTGAAATTGCTTTCTTTGACATTATAAATCGAAACGTGGTGATCTGGTATCAAGGAACAAGCCAATATATTTTTTTCCAAAAAAATAGAACTATATATAATTCTCTCTACCAATGAATGAGCTAAGAACAAATATGAAAATGTAAATAGAACTAAGCAAATAAATAAATAAATGAGATAAGATTAAATTATTGTATGAAATTCTGGGACATTTTGCTTCATTATTGTCCATAAGACAATCTTTTAAGAAACAGAGAATCCTAAAGGGAAAGGGTGTGAGGAGGGGGTGGGGTGTAAAAGGCTGGGAGGGGAAGGAGGGAGTGAAAAGGGGCATCCTTTAGTTAGAATATGCACATATAAAGCTATAAAGCAACAAAAGAATGCCAGATCAAAACAAGTTATTCCTTCAAAATATGTCAAATATAAGCTGATTTGATGAAATTCCGTCTTGCATTATTCTGGAATTGCTAATTAACAACATACTGACATAGATATAGTTGTAGCTTGTAATAAAACTAATTAAATAAATAACAGTAAAGTATCTGAATACAGTAAAAAGTGACTTTAATGATGATTAAATGATGTAACATGAATGAACACAATTCCTTAGGAGGAAGAGAGTGAGTAAAGAGTATGCTCACTAGATGTGAACGTACACTCATAGCATATGCTTGTGCTTTTATACCTTATATAATAAGTATTGTTATACTTGTCATTCACAAAAAATGTTATTCTGCCTAGTATACTCTGATCACAGAATTCAATTGTTATTTTCATGCATGCACACTAGAATAGTGTTGATTCAAATGGGCATGACTTATTTTTTTGTTGCTTCTGCTTTATAAAATAAGTCCCAATCACTTCTTTGTTATTGCCTCGTATTTACAATACTTTATGACTCAATCTAAGGCTTCGCTTTGTTCTTATTTACTAAGCTTTGTACTTGAAACAGTCTAAAGGGAATGGCAACTTAACCTAAATATGTCCCTACTAAAGCGCAAGTTCATGTGTTAGGTGGGTGATCTAAGGAGGTGTCGATCTGAGAAATAGTCTTCAATTGCCCTGTTTCTGCTGAAACCCCACAGAAATACCTGCTTCACAGGCTAAATATGTGGACTAATTATTAATTATAAATATTAATACATAATAATCAAAATTTATTATCCAATTAGACAGACCAAAATAAACAAATTTGCTTCTATGAAACACCCAGGGCAAAAGAGGTTAAAAAGTCTGTTTTAATTAAAATAAAAAGATAGTTTATAATTTGCTAATACAAATAAGCTGAACTCAGGGCACTGATAGGGCAGCATTTTCAAATTTATTTATTTATTTGGGTCATTTCTAGTCTTTTAGGAGGGGCGTGAATGCTCATTTCTTTACTTAATGGCTTTGGTATTTTGAATAATAATTATAAAATAATATAGGTTTTAACAAAACAGAATAGAATAAATAAATTTAAATAATGGACATAAATTTTGATATATAAGTTATGTACTACTCATTCTGGCTATTAGCCTGCATAGCAAGCATTTTTCAAAGAATGGGGCGAGCACAAAAAAGAGAGGGGGGGGGGGGGGAGAAGGAAACACTTGCCAGCACTCATTGTCTTTTTGAATCACAACAAAGAGTCTGCGATCATTTTCTGATCGTAGAATTAAAGGCTTCTGATTGGTGTGGCGGGGCTAACGCTGAATGACATTTCGCAGATTCAGACTCACCATTTTTTAAAATAGCATTGCACAAGGATCCACTGAAAGAGGTTTTAACTGAGACAGGGTGCTTTATACAAACAGCTATTGGGTGGAGGAAATTTGTTAGCTATTTTGTCGATTGGTCCTAGCAAGGATATATTCCAACTCAAAGAAAGACAACATATGCTCGTGTGTTAGTTGTTCTCACCGTCAAGGTGGAATCGTGACGTTTGAGTTGGATTGGACCTTTTTTGCAGCTTGCAGTTTGGCTCTTTTCTTGTCTATGTAGATTTACAGTAGGTTTCTGAGCCGGTGCATGATGTTGGGATCATGTTGAGATTGCTTAGTAAACTCTACATGTGTGTGTTTGCTTTTATATACAAAGCATGACAACCCAAATTGCGCTCAATGTGATGTCAATTTACAACATTTCATACTTTGCAATTTTTAGTTTGATTAAAAGAGAAGCACTTTACATTTCGCCCATCTATCTGCAAACCCTGCAACGGACCCTGAATTAGATTGGGGGGAGGTTTTGGGGAGCTTCTTTTGACAGCTGTTTTTTTTATTTTTCACGCGTGTCAAGGTATGTCGCTTGGAGGCGTATCTGAGAAATACTACGAGTGCTTGCAAGCCTTTCCTTCTCTCTCCCCATTCTTCGCGCGGTCCTGGTCTTTATTTCCGTTGAAACTCCACAGAAACGCTTGATACGCAGGCTAACTGTCTATAGATACGGATTTTCATAACTTCAAAAGCTAGCCCTTGAACTCGCTAAATTAATTTTTGGCTAGAAAACCATCTCGTTTTCTCATAAAGGTATAAGTACTAAGTATCACATCTAGTGTTTTCTCCCCTGACAGGCAGTGTGATAAGAATTTCACAGATAATTAACCTTTACAGGCTAACAATCAAACATTATAAAGTACCAGATATGCCAAGTAAACACAGATGATAATATTTTACCTTTCGTCCATAGCTGTTGTCAATGATCGTTTTCTTTGATGGAGAAACTCGTATTATTGAGTAATCCCCCGAGGGCCCTGCCGCCATTTTGAGATTCAATTTTGGCGGGAAAAAGTTTATCCCATGATGCCCCAATAAACACAGGAAGACCGTACCCCAGGAAAGGTCATTACTCAGGATGCCCTCCCCCCAGTTTCTACCTTCTTCTGTTTAGACTCTGATTATATCTCTTCTCCGAAATCTGATTTACGGTGCCCCACAGCCCTCGAAAGCTGCTATAAATACTTCTCCCCCTGTTGTGCTTCAGGCCAAAAGGTTAATTTCCAGCTCTCTTCATTCTCAATGGCTGTAATTTACCACCTTGTCAAATTTCTGACCTTAGAAATATTCTCAAAGAAATTGCGCTTTCAGAGTTCGGCACTCCCTTGCAGATAGTAATTTAATTGACAGGTTGACAGTTGCCGATTGGCAAATTGCTGATTGATTGATAGATGCGCTTACAGGAGTACGCTAAAATAACAAATAAAAATAAATCCGTGTTTTCCCCCAACATATTGTATAATTTGTTTTTGTGTAAATTGTTATAATTTCTCTCAATGATCTTCCAAAAAAATCTCATAATATAAAAAAATAACATGATATAAAATAACTGGGTGATAACAATGCATTTTATAGCAGATTTAGCTTATTACAATTCACACCTACAGGGAGTAGTGAAAGATATGCCCGCGCAAAAACAAACTCACATTACATTTCCTGTTGAGATTTGATCCAGTAGCATGAGTTTTTCCTCATAAATACTTTCCAGTTATCAAAATATTCGCTTGTGGTTTATTCCGACATCGCTTTCATTTTGAATCGGGACGATTATCTCTAAACAATAGGCGGTGTTGTGTTGTCACTTCCTGTATGACTAATTCCAGTCGTGTGAGTTTTTCGCACACTACTCCTCATACATGCTTCGCTGGTTCCATCGTTCTCCATCGTTCTGGTCGTTTGCTCTATAGAATAATTGCTGATATTAAGATACCAGCATTTTCTTTACAGAGTCTCAGCCATTATTCTAAGAATATGGAAATTGTGAGCGTATATGGATGCTTTTCGTGAACATGAAATCGCGGGACGTTAGTTTATTCAGGTAAGTAAAATAAATTTTATTTGAATTCTCCTAAAGTTCTTACAAGGCTTACAAAAACTGAACTGTAGCACTAAATTAACCTTACACTGAATTTGAGGGGCATGTGTTTGGGTTCCTAATTCTATTCCTTGGTGGTAGAGTTTATAGTATAGAGGCATTCAAGCTGTCTAGCATGAGATGTTTTTGACACTTATTTACAAAGTTTTCAGCAATGTTTACCGGGCCTACGAGGCCCATATAACCATCGTTCTAATCACGCATTCGCAAATTACTGTTCTCTCGATTTAAGGATTTTGGGATAATATGCTATGTTTTTAAAAGCTGTCTTCTTATCTCTCTCGCAATCTTTCGCATGCTTGTTTAACGAAATGTTGTGTTGGGAAAGACTTTGTACCATGAGCCGTGAATTTAGATTATTCAGAATATTCAAGAGTTTGGACCATTATTTGTTTATCTTCTTGAATCAGTAGGGGAGGTTTTATTCCACAGAGTTTCGATAATTCTTAATCATTAATAATAGTCGTGATTCATTTCTGAATATTTTGCTGTGGAGGTCATCCGTTCTGTGGGAAAAATCCGAAGCTCTCTCAAAGCCGTAAAAAAGTAATTATTGCTTAGTGTTGAATTAGTTCATCAATCACAACGTCAATATTGCTAACGGAACATCGTGTTATATTAACTGAAGCCCAAATTTATTTACCAAGAAAGACATAGCGTTAATAAACAACTGATAAACCCCTGACCCTCCTTTTCAAGTATGGGAATTAAGGTTTTAATATTAATTATACTTTCCATGAATCTGATAAAGGAATCACGCCAGTTTAGAAACTTTTTAGCTTGGATAACTACATAGATGATTGCACGGATAATTTGATAGCTTGTCAAGTGGTTTATTTACAAACAAATTCTGAAAAAAAAATTAAATTTGGAATTGTGAGCTTGTGCGGCTTCTTAAATTTCTTAGACCACACTCGGCGACAGGGGACCACCCCCTTCCTCATTGTTCAAAATCATTTGATTCTTCTTTTGATATTTCTTTTGTTGTTGTTGTTGATGTTGTTGTTGTTGTTATGAGTTGAATAAAATCCAGCACGTACAATACCAATACACGCAAATTTGCTGTCATAACAAATTACTAATATTTTGTTGTTGTGTGTTTTTGCGTGTGACCGTGCTGTTTACAATCCGAATGTCACGAATGCGGTATTTTCACACTCTGTACCAGCCTGGGCTTCCTGTGCTAAGTACTTGAAAAGTGACGGCACGTTGGGTCTGGGACGAGATTGCTTTCTGTGACGTCACAGCTTCTACCTACCACATAGCCTGCATATACAGGAGATTTCTGTGGTGCATGGCGGTGGTCATGGCGGTGGTGGTGTTTGCTACGCGATGCGAGCGTAGTTCCGAGATCTCTTGCTTGCTTTTTTATAACGCAGGAAGAAAACCACCAGACAGCCTCTATCTGCTGGTATGCGTCACATCTTGTGGTCTGCTTTGACAGCTAAATATGAATAAAAAAGTCGACTACAACGCAGAAGTGTTCTTTGATATTTCAGGTTTATGAACACGCCAGCGGTATTTTTCGTTTTTGTGCTGTTTGAAATTGCGTGAAGAGTTATTTATTAGTTATTTCAGGAATTTGAGCGACGCCCTTTTATCAGATATAGTCTTCAACAGATTAAATATATTGGTATCATTTTCTCACTCCTTTCTTGAGAAAAACAATGATCCAATTTACGATCTGAAGTCTAGGATAAGCAACAATTAAGAAAAGGCTTTTCCCCGTTTATTTTTCTCCAGTACTGCAGTCAAAGTGATCATGCAAACGATGTACCTTTCACTGCACATACATTAAAAAATCCTCTGCGTTAGAGGTTTCAAGAATTGTGTATGATTAAACCATTTACAATTCGCTCGTGAAGATTTAAAGGTTGATAAGAAAAATAATGTTATTATGTAAGATTGGTGCCGTCAATGCGAAATCGTCCAACAGAGAGATAATGCTGGATTTGATGAGAGTTGAATGTGTTTAGCTACCAGGCATTATGGGTAATAGAGTCCTGATCGCATTTTTGAACTCAATCCAACAATAATCAATTTTCTTTTCATCACGCGGCAATTTGCAAGGTTAACCTCTCTTGATAAAGGTTGTTTGTGGAACATGAACGAACATGTTTTCAATTAGCAGTGGTTTGCTCTGCGCTAATTGATATTGAGCGAAAAAGGTTTTTTTCATATGGCCTTTCTGTTGCAAAAAGGAAGTAACAGAGGGGAGACAGAAAAGCCTAGAAGTTTTATTGACGGACTTTTATATTAGTATCGCACCCCTTCCTCAAACACACCGCGCGTTAATCTAAATCGTTTATCAGTAGCACCCTTTATCTGTATGATAACATTGTTGGTGTTATTACAGCTCGTTGGATGTGCGTAGCGCGTGTGGCAGAGAGAATATCGCCGCCTTTTGACGATATATATGACGATGTCGACTGACGAAAACAAGAGCACTCGTCCCCAGACATGGAAATGCCGATTAAAAGGCTGGCAATATTCAATGAGGCAGTCCATAAGAGTGAAGAAGCGGAGCCCTCAGAAAACTAATTCCAAGGTTTCGGATCGGCTTAGCCCTGAGAACTGTGCGGGAAAGCATGCTCAAACGGGCTCTTCGTCACCTCGGAGAAATGACAACAAAAGTCACTTTGGGTGCGAAAGTTGCAATGCAAAACATGGCGCAGTGTCAGATCTTGACGGGAGACGGGGTAAAGTGTTTGCTAAACCAACAGCTAATGGTCAACTTATGAATGAGAAAACAATGATTGATAGGCGAGAAGTCGTTAAAAGAACATTCGAGAGGAGAAAACAGCGCTCCAATAACAATATTATCGAGTCGAAAAATTCTTGTTTGCAACAGAGGAACGAGACAGCTGTCAGACTGAATGGACACGTAAAGCAAAGTTCAACGAATAATTCACAAGGGCGGGCGGAACACAACAGTAGAACGACTCTCCATAGGCCAAAAAGCTTAATTGTACTTACAAGTTTGTTTAAACGTTCGAGTGGCCCATCTAGGGCACAAAGTATAAACACAGAGCGTGGGAACAGGAAGGACTCACAAAGTTCGGAGGTTTGGGAGCTGAAAGATCGCCACTCGACACATGAATCTACTGAAGAAAAGTTTGTATGGAAATGTGACCCTAATTACTCTTCATGTGAATCATTCTCAGATTCCGAATTAAGCCCCAGATTATCTAGTAAATACTATTCATTGAAGCGTTCAAAGGCTTCATTAATTTATCCACGAAGTCCCAAGAGTGAGTGGAGACCGAGAAAAGGAAAGTCTAGGACCTTTTGTTGCGAAGGCGAGTTACGGAATTCACGAAAACGCGAGTTTCAAAGCATTGTATTTCAGCAGGAGTTGAGGAATGAGATAGCTCGTGAAATGTCTCGTTCTGTTTGCTTGTTGTCACGGGAGAGACGATCATTGTCGGATATTCTATCTGCGGATGATCTACGGGACTACCACATCAGTGACCGTGAGATACCATCAAGAACTTCAAGTGTCGATAAGCGGCGCAGTAACTGGAGTTGTAATCAGAAGAGCTTCAACGATTACTCAACGCGCTCTTACACTAGTACAAGTAGCATTCCTATTCTTGGTGTAACTCTTGTCGACAGTGAAGGCAACAAAAGGACTATCAACCCTTTGCATCACGATGACGCGGATTACTGTGAAGAGTCACTAAAAGGGTGCAAAGCCACGCGCACAGACATGTGTAAAACTAATCGGGGAATTATGAGGGTGCGCGCATTGAAAACCACGCAATCGAACCCTGAGATTTATCGCATAGAAAATGATCCAGCGAAAGGTGAAAAATCTTTACCGCGGAAAGAAAACTCGTCTTATCGTTACTCCAGCCTGGATGGCCTCGATGATTCCGATTTAGACTCGAACTCTCTAGTTCTTAGCGACTCGTCAAATACTGATGATTTTATTGCGCGATCTCTATCACTGACATCACGGAATCGTAGTCTGAACCGCAGCACTGGGAGTCTGGAAGTGTCATCGGATTCCAAAACAACCAAAGTACGGAAGCTCGAAAATGAGCATGATAAGATATGTCAAACGAGTGAAAGGGACGAGCAGAAAGTGTCAGATGATGTTTCCATGACAATTGAGGGCTCTCAGAACCGGGATATCCCAAGTAACCTCAACCCAGTGCGGGACTCGGATAGAAACAAGAGCCGTGCGATACACGGATCTTTCTGTAATGATTTTGACGTCGTCCAAAGTTCTTCCCTTCCCTCGCGCTTCAGTGGTAGAGGCCTGATGGAGGATGAGCCAGATGACGTCATGATGACGCCAAGGCTCAGCAGCACGACGGAGGATAGGCAGGAATGGCGTGAGCGACGCCGAGCCCTCAGCAACGATAACAGCCCTAAGTTCTACAACTACAACAGAGAACACAAATTTCGTGGTCAACCTCCTTCTGTACGGCCACGAATCCAAAGCCTTGAGGAATTATCGCCTATGGCCGTCGATGAGATAATGAAGAAGAAGCAATCGGTTCTTAGCCGTGCGCGCATGCGCCATAGTAAATCCGTACCAAACGGGGAAAGTCCAGAAGAGAACCTTCGAGAAATTGGGAGACGCCTGTCTGGTAATGATTTTAGCTTGTCATTGGATTCATCGGCCTTGTCGCGAAATGAAGAACTTTTTGCCAGTAGTGATTCCCTGACGAGTAACAAATCCACCATATCCGCCAGTGACATGGAAAGTTTGTCATCCTTAGGGTCGGCAAAGTATCTTAGTCCTCCCACCACGCCTGGACTAAATGGACCCTCTAATGGCTTTAGTCGGTCACTTAGTGTTGATGAGGGTTCGTTTGGAAGTCCTGTGGATTTTGACGACCATGAAAGCCTCGACTGTGCTCCCGTGAAGGGTACAGAACGTCCAACGCGTTTTCGTAGGAAGAGGCTGGGGAAATCAACAGGTGATTTAAATTTTGACCGTTCCGAGGAGCTGAATCAAAGGCGGGAGCTGACAGAGGAGGTGAGTTAATAGGGTAATCTTGTTCATAAGGGAGGGGTAGTAACATCAGAAGTTTGGTCGCTCGTGACAGGATGACTTGGGAAGCAAAATTGAGCAAGGTGGGGTTTTCAAGCCACAGGGTGATTTAAGTAACATGTGTTCGTAAGGAAAAGTGGTTTAACGTTTGCCATGGTGTGATCTTTGCCGTAAATTGAGGTCACGTGTTTTTGCTGTCCACTGTTAACTAAAATATATTGCTTGCAAGCTAAATTTGTATCGCACAAATTTCACCACAGACAAGAGCGCAATGCCATATTTTGAAATCACAGGGGTCTAAAGTCCAGTAGTGATTTTTATATTTAGGTAGGGATGACATTTTCCCACGCCACCCAGACCATAACAAACGAAAAGAGCAAACGCGCTATACACACTGTCAACAATATCAAACACTAGCCCCTTGAGAGCCTCTGTTATTGATTTGATCAGACCTGTGTAATGTGTGTTTTAGCACACAGAACGGTGTGTAGAACTAACTCTGCAAGTACGTCATTATCACCTTGGATACGTCATTTTAAGCTGTTATTTTGTTATCGATAAACTTGTCTATAGATATCTGCCTAATTATGTTTGGCTTAGATGTTTTATATTGTTTTACAGTTGTTTTATGCCTTTTACGGCTTCACCACCCTTTTAACATTGGACTAACGATTGCTTTTTTGGCTCAGCATAAAACACGATGTGAAGTTCAAACTTTGTAATCCTTTAATAATAATAGCTTAGAAATGAACATAAGCTGATGATACATCCACATTTTAATTTCTCCTTTTGAAACTGAATATTTCGATGCAAAAATGAGAAAGAGTATTCCTATATAGAAAACTACTGCTGGTGTTTTTTTTCTGTAGTGTATAGTATAGAAATAGGTATGCTAACCTAAGGTTACATGTGTACCACCTCTATTTTATCTCTTCCCTGTTTTGAGGAAATTTAAGCAAAGGGCAACTCTGCAAACACATGCATGGTTCATAAGCGTTTGGTACAAGAAAAGAAAGGCGTTTGTCTTGGGCCTTAGATCTGCGAATATTTGTGTCACTACCCTGTGGTGAAGAGAAAATGTGACCACAATTGATTTCATACTAACCACGAGAAACGATAAGAATGTTGGCTGTGACATACTTATGAACTATATTCATTACATAGTTATGATCAAGAGCAATAAACTTCATATATTCGCCTCCTCAGAAAGCTTCATTTATTGTGCTTTGAGTTTGAATGCGTCTTGATCTTGCTTGAAGTACTCCCCTGTCCTAAAGCAAACAACACATCCATTGCAATGTTTTCATAAGTCAAAGCTCAAAGGTAAACACCACTAAAATGTGACCCTTTTCATTATCTGAACTCTTTTCGCAGTTTCCTAAGCCGGAAAATGGAGCAAAACGTCAGTGCAATTACCTCTAATGCACTTAATCCCTTTGGAACAATGCGTACTTTATTGTAATTGCTATTTTAGGAGCCTGTTTGTGAGTCTTGAGTCAACTTTGTTTGCTGAGGTAGCTTAGGTTGCTAGGTCTGTTTAGGGGGGGGGGGGGGGGGGGGCGTTTAGGTGACAATGTGCAGGTCTGTAGAATTTCCCTTTTTATGAATGTGAAACCCTTTGTACAATGACCCTTTAAAACGTGATAGAATTCTATCCGATCGCGCTAGTCTTTAATAAACGTTTCTGCTTGATTGAAAACGGGCACCATTAATTAATTGAACACTTTGTACAAACATAGTATTCGGTTGTTTATAGATATTGCAAGAGTGCTAACGAAATAAGCTTTAACTTTTCTGTAATGTTAGTGGCTACTGCTGCTATCTTGCAGGACAAATGTTTTGTAGTGTGCATTTGCGTTTTTAACATTTCTCAAGTATCTCATATATTACTGCACATCTATTATAATATTATACTACGAATGCCATAAATTATTACTTCTATTATTAATTCTATTAATTTATTATTAATTCTATTATTTCTGAATTTTTATATCATTGTATCCGGCGTTTCATGTTGAAGAAATAATCTTACTTTAAAGTAGATCACAGTATACTTTTCATGGCCAAAAACATTACTTAAAAAGTTGACAAATAATACTGTTTAGGCTGCATCGGGTTCTGCTATTTTCATTTTGAAAAGCGTCAGAGGGATTTCGTTATTTTACTCACATAGCCGATCATAAAATTGTTATCAACAAACGGTATCAAATATTTGTGTCTTTGCTTGCATATTAATCGAGCTTTTTCCTAACTTAGATCTCTATTAATTAACACTTAAACAATCTATATCAAATAGGATAGTAGGTTTGCATGGCTTCTGACTTCGTTTACTGATTGTGTTGTTGGAGCTCTGGGTGCTAAGTGGGTAAGGAGTACTCATCTTGGGTAAGGTAATTAAAGTGACTGGTCAAACATGGCGATGTAGTGTTCTACGAGTATGGCGATGTAGTCTTCTAGAACATGGAGCCTCGGCGCGAGAGACGGAGCTCGCAGGCTAGGCGTGCCTCTGGTTGCTCCGGGATAATACACTTTGAGGTACTCACATATCACATGCTTCGGGATAATACACTTTGAGGTACTCACATATCACATGCTCCGGGATAATACACTTTGAGGTACTCACATATCACATGCTCCGGGATAATACACTTTGAGGTACTCACATATCACATACAGTATTGCCGCTCGTTTACCCATGCGAATGTAAATGTGCTCCGATCATATTAATTAAATGATAACATGTCAAGGCTACTCACACGCTACTAGTTCACGCTATGTAATGATGTACAACTGTACAATTTACGATCTGTATGTTGTACTAATCGTTGAAAGTGTTTTGTGATAAAGTATACTACAGATCTAACAACAGTTATTCGCACACTTTGATAAGCATTCACCCTTGAGGTACATTACCAGAATATTTCCTTTTCCCAAAAGCTTTGAAATCAAGGTTTTTATTTGAGAGCAAAGCAACTGACTATGATAACCTCGGCCAAACAAAATTATTTTTTGGTCATTTAGACATTCCATAAGGCCGTTTGTCCCAATTCTGTCCCCGTTTCTGATGGCTGAAATAATAAAATCCCATTCCTTATAACCCAAATCCCGTCTTCCCGGCATGAAAATACGGGTAAAAATAGAATATTTTCTATGTTGTTCTGCACCAAAGTCAGGATTATCATTAGAGCTATGGCTAAGCATCACTCCTTTACTGTGCATCTAGCCTGCATACAGGCTGCTCTCCAGTTTTTTTTTTTTTCGGAAATAGGGATTTCGGGTTATTGGGATTCCTGTGGCGCTTGGCTCCGAGAAATCTGCCCGCCTCCGTTTTTTTTTTTTTTCGCGCAACTAAGATCGGCTATTCCAGCTCGGCTTACTAAGCTCGACTTTTCCGTTTTTCGCACAACTAGCGCCTGTTGAGCAGACTGCTGTACATCTAGATTCGCCACAAGAACGCGAGATAGTGGGGCCGGCAAAAGGGCAGCAATTTTCTGCATGCAGGTAGTTTTTAGGAGTATTTTTCAAATTTCCCGACGAGCATCCCTTTCACTTTTACCCTGAATAACACCCCTCCCCCTGGGTCATTTTGTCTCTGGATTCTATACGGTAGAGTCGTGAAGTTTCGACCTTTTGATGATACTCCCGTAGTTAAGGTAATTCCCTTGAAATAGTTCTACAACCCAGAATTTTTTAAAACTTGGCATAAACAATATTGAAGTTAATGCTTTCAAAAAATGTAATAAAAAAATGGGGGTACCGACCTCGTTTTCACAACAGTTTCGACCTTTCACTTTTACCCTTTCATAAACCTTCTTCGGAACCCTTCTTTGCTAATGGGTAACGTCTTAGAAGAGCTTTGCATTCGTGCGCTGTGCTAATTCAGTTTAAATAGATGCCGAGTGTTTGGATTTTTGCCGTGCCCTGCGGCGAGTGGTTACAGTTGTTAATAGCTGTGTTCGAGGTTTAATACGTGGTATTAAAAGGATTATTATATTCGGAAATGGTTAAAGATACCGAGATCCTTTGGGGGTAAGCTCTGTGACAATACTTGGTTGTCATTTGTAGATTTTTGTTTTGACGCCTGTCTCTGTTTTGTTAACATCAAATGATTTTCCAAGGGAACATATTAAGGTATTAAGGTCTCCTTAACCCTGCTCATAAATTATGAAATCATTTTAATCAGAAACTCTTCCCTTCTGTTTAGTTCTGCATTCAAGCATTTCAGGTCACGTTGTGGACTATCGTGCTATACATAACCGGAGTTTCAAACTTGATCCTTAATCCGTGTTGAAGGCTACTTGACTGTAGTCATTTCCTGTTGTATTACAAGTGGCATTCTGTACAAATCTCGATACAATCTCGTTGTTGAACGTGATTCACGGCGATACATATCATAATTCTACCTCGCGCACAGTTAGAAAACGATCGTTTAGGTTTAGTGTAACTACAATCGCGCCTTTCTTCTGGCGACGGCTTTACGCGACCAAAGGCTAAATCCCTGCTGTTTTGTTTTTATTGTTATTGCCCTGCTGTGTGGAAGGTCACGTGTTTCGTATGCAAATGCGTCTTCGTTCTCTTGTTGGGCCAGCAACGAGTTGTCATGCTTTGGCAATAGTGTTCTGGAAATGTAAGGTGGCTTCGTAAGGTGCCGATTTTTGGCTGAAAATGTCAAGGTCTGCATCACCCTACCACCCTATCGGTCCGCCACCGGAGCTAAAGGTTGCCGAGGTGGTATGTATTTTCATAGTAATGATGATTTACTCTTACATTGCTAATCCCTTATAGTACCGAGGCTCTAAACTCCTTGGATCTTTGCAACGATACGCTAACAGCAAGTAGCAGCATCTCACAGTGAATCCTGTCAAAACATTGGAAATCCGAGACAGCACAAACTCTAACAGCGGTTTGCTGGTATAAACTAACGGGTCGATTTTGTTATCCCGCTGTCATATAATGCCTTTTTCAAAGAGCATGCATAATTACACATAGATCGCCGATAATTTTACGCGATAATACATGTGTACCAAAGAACTTAATTACAAATGTACAAAGGCTTACGTTTACAACTTCGAATTTGTAAATAATTTCAGGTAGATATAGTATATTTGTAGTGTCTACTGTGCTGATTGTTACACCTTCTAGAATTCGTGCGGCTTTGCATTTGCGTATTATCTCTTTATTCTCTGATTACGGGAATAATTGCCATTTTTTGAGCGATTAAATTGTTTCCGCCGCCGTTCTCTGTTCAGATATTTTTTCTTTCTATGTTCTGGGTCTTTGTTACCCTATCTCTGTGTAAATAACCAAACGGGTTTGTTTACATTCAGTGTTATAGCTAATCTTTTAATGTCGATCTATTTTTCATCTTTCTCCAATTTTGTTTTAGTTAGCACTGGTTATGTACATTAAAGTAATGAATGTTTGTCACCAGGGTATAACATGTTATAATTGTTAGTTTCGCATGAACCTTTACCAGACACTAGACGTAAATATATAATGCCCTCTCCTTTAAACTGTCTTTTCGATGTGCTACTCTAAAATCTAAAAACATTCCTCGGGTTATTGTGGCGCTTAAAAAACATGAAAAGTTGTCTTCCTTTTTCCCTGTGTTATACTTTTAGTTTATTTTTTTTTTTTTAATTTCATGCAATCACGGGTAAAGTTACTAGTATGCGACGCCCATTTGAAGGCATAAGTTCTTGGTGTCAAATAATAGATCCGATAATTTGTAAAATTTATTAAAAATTTACACCTTTTTTACATAGCTTTCAAGGATTTTTTTGTATGTTCGAAACACCAATAGTGTAAGACCCGTCATGTTAAGTGATCCCAAGGGACAAATCGTTAATACGCGAATTTACTTTTATTACAAAGAATAAGTCCCCTGCTATAGTTTTGGTAATGTAGATATGAATTCTTTAAGCCGCCCTTGACCTTTTTTGCCCTTCGATAAAATCTCGCCACGGGTCGCCCGCTTTTGGTGCGACCGCTTTGGAGCTAGTTTATGCATTTCAGGGTTAGCTTGTTATAGCTTATATGTTATAACTTGGTTAGCTTGTTACAGCATTCTGCGATAAAAGTCTTGGTTTCTAGAGTAATATTGGTTACAATAGTGAATATATTACTTCATTGTTGTAATGACTCGCGGATATTTTTAAAACGCTGCACTTTTTATTATTCACCAAAAATTAAATTCGGTCTTTTATTTCAAGGTTCTAGTCACGTTCGAGCAACAACATGATTTCCATGTTCATTTAAAAGTCACGTGACTAACATTTTACCGGTTTGATTGACAGGACATGGAGGTACCGGAAGCGTTCGCGGAGGCGCTGTGGGATCACGTGACCATGGACCCCGAGGAGCTGACCTTCCGGGCAGGTGATGTCATCACTGTCATCAGCATGACTAATGTTGATTGGTGGTTCGGACAAGTGCGTGACCAGGTTGGGTGGTTCCCAGCCCCCTTTGTCCGCGTAAGTATGTTCAATCTGTATACACGCTGGCCATTGATAGTGCGCATGTGTAGATCGTGCGTTACGGGGAAAGATTAAGATCTAATTGCGTGATGTATACATTTCTAGTTATGAAGCCTAATGCAAGTCATTAGAGGTGCTCATTTCAGTAATAAGGCTTACTTGAATTACTCTAATTATACCACATAATGACAATCCATGTATTTGTACTATAGTAATCGGACTCGACTAATAATTATATATTTTTCTTGCCTGATGTTATAAGTAAATTGGTTTGAAGAGGACACTTCTTTGATATGACCTTAAATAGCTTGCACATGCTTTCTCGCGTTTTATTTTATTTTTTAACAAATAATTGAAGCATGCTTACCTCTCCCTCCCACAGGTACGAGTTTCGCAAACGTTGGGGGATGAGGAGAACCGGCTGATTCCTCCCTTCAGATCGAGGCGCGGGACTAACGAAGGGCTGCTGACCAAGGATGACGTGCGGGCGCGTGTGGTCAACGAGATCCTCAATACGGAGAAAGACTATGTCAAGAACTTGAGTGACGTAGTCGAGGTGCGCATGCACAAATTATCGCTGTTCGATATATCATGCTAGACACTAGTCAAAGTGTAAAATGTAAATACCACTTCCTCGTTATTTTTTCCATCATTTTGGTTAAATGGAAAATAAGGCATTTCCTGATAAAAATATTTGATTGCAAATTGCACATCGACATTTTGCCGGGTTGGTCTCTTATAAACGCAGACAGCCGCAAAGCCATTTCTCAGGTATCAGGGTTTAAATCGCCCATAGAAATGAAGAGATTGAAGGCACTGCAGGAAAGTAAGGTACAATGGAATATCTGTAGCCTATAGCCGTTTCATATGTCAGACTTTCTAGCATTGCTCACTTGGTAGATATTTATAATATTGGGCCACGCCTAGATGCGGTTAGGGTTTGACGCCAAATCTTGGTTACTTGATTAATTGGACCTGTTTCCCGGCTACCGGTATCTAACCAAGCAAGTTTGTTCCTAAAATAGCTTGGCCTCCTAAAAAGGTTTGACCTGTTTTAGGGCTACCTGTGTCAGGCACAGAAGCGCGTGGACATGTTCTCCGAAGACCAGATATATCTTCTCTTCTCCAACATTGAGCAGATCTACGAATTTCACCAGAAGCTGCTCCTACAGCTCGAAGATTGCTACCTCAAGGACAACCCTTGCGACAGTATGATCGGAAGGGTGTTCTTAGAAAACGTGAGTAACAATGTTGCGATGTTATGATCGGAAGGGTGTTTTTAGAAAACATTGGTTTTTGACGCAGCTTTCATCGGAAGGGTGCTCTTAGAAAACATGAGTAACGATTTTTGCGACAGGATAAGCCTTGCGACTTTATGATCGGATGTGTATTCTTAGAAAACATAGGTAACGACCCATGTCTGGTCGAAAGGGTGTTTCTAAAACGTGTGTAACGAGGCGTGCGATATTTTGACTGGAAAAGGTTCTGTTAGTAAACATAAATATCGACGCTGGGGTTTTTGTGATTTGGAGGGTGTTCTTTGGAAGCTTCGGTTTTTGATACAGGCGATGGTATTATCAAACATGCACACATGCGTGCGAGTATGAAAATTTATGTATGCTCTATTGTATTTTCTGCAGAAGGAAGGCTTTCAGATATACTCCGAATACTGTAATAACCATCCGCACGCCATCGCCGAGCTCAAGACGCTCTGTGAGTCTAACAATTACAAGCATTTTTTTGAGGTGAGAGCTCCGGGCGCGTCTAAAAGCCGTGATACCATGCTTGTTAAGCGCGCTATATGAGAAAGATTGACGAATTCTTTTGTACCAACCCTCTCACACTGTGACACAAGCATTTTTCTTCATACAGGCGTGTCGGCTTCTTCAGGACATGATTAACATATCTCTTGATGGCTTTCTTCTGACGCCAGTACAAAAGATCTGCAAATACCCGCTACAGCTCGCGGTGAGTGACGTAGAAGCTTTATTAATGTTTTGCTCCCCAAGCCTTATGGTTAGTTGAAAACTGTTTAAAAATTCCTCTATCTTCAGGAAAAGCTTAATCCCTACAGTCGATTAAAGCATGGATATGGTGTCGAACGTATTTTGCCCCTCCCCCCCCCCCCTATCCCCTCCTGGGAATGTTAGAATGATTTTTATTCTCATTGTTGTGATTGTAGGAGCTGCTAAAGCATACATACCCTACACACAAAGACTACGATGCAGTCCATGATGCCTTGCGCACCATGAAGGAAGTGGCGTCACTCATCAACGAGCGCAAGCGAAAAGTCGAAAACATCTATAAGATCGCCAAGTGGCAAGCCACGATCGAGGGCTGGGAGGTAAGGTCTGAATTGTCTCGCGTTTGTTTTTCGATAAATCTAGATTTGTTGAAAGGACAAAAAAACAGTTGCTAAGGGGAAAACAGTTGTTAAATGGAGAATAGTTGCTAAAAGTTTTCGAGATGGCTGTAAATGAAACGTCTACCTGGCAAAGCCTCACTTTCGTGCACAGATAACACAGGACCCCCTATATATAATAAACGCCCTCCCTGGAGTAAGAACCGCAGCAGGCTCAGTTGTACTGACGACGGCATCTTGAGTAGTTCGTGTAGCAAGTGCAAGGGACAAAGGATTTCTAAAATAGTGATTCATTTGCCGCGAAGAATCCGCTTATTTCTCACGTATTGTTTGCTAAGAACATCGCAATTGGCTCTATTTCATAGCTGCCTTCCCCTTCTAGATTTAAAAAGAACGAATAATTGCTATTAACAATCGCTATTCGTTGCCTTTTTGATCTCGCATGTGTGCGTATATAATATTTAGAGTTATACTCTAGAACTGATAAAAGCTTTTTTAAGGGTCTCTTTTCTTTTCATTTTCAGGGAGAAAATGTGCTGGAGCGTAGTTCAGAGCTAATCCACTCAGGTGATGTGCACAAGATTTCCCTCGGGACTTCACAGGAACGGGTCTTCTTTCTCTTCGACAACCAGCTTATCTATTGCAAAAAGGTAACTTTGGTATATTGAAAAAGTTACTGCTGTCTATGAATTACATAATAATTACAATTGCCATGTGTATCTCACTATTAACTAGCTTAATTCCTCAAAATATTGAATGTCAGACACCAAGGAGCTTTTTAAATCCAATTTATGCTCCAGTAATGTTTCGCGTAACTTTCTAAGTCTACCCTGCATTTCGGAATGACAATAACAGTGCCGTGGCAGGCCTCGAAATATTGGGGGGGGGGGGGGGAGAATACAAAAAAAATAAGAAAATATTTGGAGGGGGCACTTGCCCCCAGTGCCCCACCCCCTGCTACGGCCCTGAATAATAAAGTAAAAAAAAACTATACGATTTGCACCATGTGAGTTTTTAGGTGACAAATAACTATCCAACCCCTCTAAGATAATCAGCCAGAGATGTCAGAAGGGGTGGTTTTTTTAAAGATTTTATTTTTGACGATCTTTGGCTAAACAGCCGCAGCCATGTCTGTGTTTATTTTGGCCGAGTTTGCCACTAAAAAAGTTACGTGATTTCTTAGTACAAGTCGCCTGTTACAAGTCGCCTGTTTAGTACCATCAAGTCTTTGTGCTCCAGGACCCTGATTACAGTGATACAGTCTTTGTGTTTCCGGACTTAGTTAAAAGAAAAGTCTTTATGTTTCAGGACATACTCAGGAAGAATGGTTTATCCTATAAAGGTCGCATCGACATGAACTCTGCGCATGTCACCTGGGTGGAAGACAAAGAAGGTAGAGCGATGTTCAAAAGCACCATGAAATGTAAAATGTCCTTTTTGTCTAGTGCTTTTTACATAGTCTCTGGACGCTTCTCACACATTAAATGGAACAAATGGTACCCTTCTATACATGCTGCTCAACCTAACTTACCATCGTAAGTCAGTCAGTGTGGCACTAAAATGGCTTGTGGGGTGCGTAAGAGAAAAGGGATCCGAGAATACGAGGGCTCTTTGTCCCCTGTGTTTTTGTTTTCTTTTACAGCTGAAAAATCCTACGTTGATCGTTTTGACGTTTAGTCATTAAATAAAATGTAGCTGAACATTATTAATGTACGCATTTTGACGCCTCCAGAGAGCTATAAGAATGAGCCACTTGTGAACGCGTGGAAGATCTACAATGAAACCAAGAACAAATGGTACGTCGTGTACACAAAGACCGCTGAGCAAAAAGAGCGCTGGCGCCTTGCGTTTACTGAGGAGAGAAGACGCGTGAAACAAGACGTCGAGTTCGGTGAGTGTCACGGCTTAACTTGGTAGACGGGCTCATACTAGATAAAATTGTTTTGTGCTCCGACTAATTAACATGCTCCAAAATGCTTGTTTCAAAACAAGGGTGTGGAGGACTTGTTTGGAAAGCCAGGTGAAAGCCATGTTTTGGGATAATTATGTCTGGAAAAGGCAGACATCTTGTTCTGTCCAGTCAACACTCCAACGATCGATGATCCTTGCAAACAATTGGGTAACGGATTAACTTGGTGTCAAGCATCTTGGAAACAGCACTCTCATTTCGGTTTACGCCATGATGTTTAACGTATCCATTGTTTTTGGCCAAGCGGATTGGTGCTATCAATACTAAACGATGCTTGCATTATTTGCAGAATGCAAGAAAATAAATAAAGAAATTTAAATAACAAAAAATCAAAATTGTCAGAAGCTTTCCCCAGAAATGTCAATGGGTATAACCAATACTGTTTCAAAGAGATTTTGACCAAAACTTCTTGTTGAAACTCAAACAGGGCTCGTCATACCACAGCCTACCCGCCGTGCTGCCATGAGAGCCGCGAACGCGTCGATAAAGGGCAAGAAAGAACGAGCAGCAGGTAGTATTTACCTTGAAGTAACCACCTAAAAGAAAATTTTATGCTTTTTCAGGGCCGACAAAAGCCTCAACCGATAAAATAGACGAAAGAATCTATTAGAATCCGCGCTATGGCCATCCGCTCTAATATATCAGTCATACCCTCAAAGAAACTTCCAAAGACTCGCTGCTTTTACAATTTTGAAATATTTTTTGCGTTCTCCATTAAAAATCAGTCGTGTCATTGCCGCTTTTATTCACCAAATTCAATAAAAAATATCGAAACAGCTTCCTCAAATCAGCCAATGGATGCTTTCCCGCACTTGGTACTTTGCTAAGATGGCGAAAGACGACTGAGGCTTTTTAAAGTGTTTATACTTGTTAATGAACGTTCTAAATTCCCTGTGCTTCTTGATTATTGCAGAGCGAAGAGAAAGGTTTGTGCGGTCAGCATCGGAGTTCATGAAGTCTCCCCCGTCCCCAACTTTACGGCTTCCCCCGCCAGTATCAAGCGCTGATCTCATCCGCGAGGAATCGCCCGAAGACACAAAGACTGATAAAACACAGGAAGGCAATCAGATCGGATTCCTTCAAAGAACTTCCGTGATCCGACGAAGCTTTGGATTACGCGGATCTGGCCGAAAGAAGAATAAGGATAAACGAATGAGTTCGGTATTTTAGCGGGATAAGTTTCAATAATTTAAAAGGTTTACCGCTGGCTGGATGAGCACCGCAGGCACGGCTCAAGGATTCCGAAGTTTTATTTCATTATTTGAATGTATAGTGAATGAAGAGATCAACTTGTTCCAAAGACTTCGATATTTCCTTGTCTTAGCAGTGCCAGCAACACAGGGCGATATTGACGCATATTGCACGTTTCATTGTGTTTATGGCTAACTGAAGTTGAAAGCAAAATAAGGATGTGTTGTTGAATGCTATTCTATGCGGTTTTATGAATCCTTGATAGTAGGGAACGCCCTAGGTTAGGATACAATGAGGGAGCCCTTATTTGCCTACCCTCATCACGAAGAAGAGTTTCATGTAATGGTATTTACATTCACATAGTTGTAAAGCTGTGTCACCACGGAAAAGATAGACCGTCATCTTCATTCCGACTACAACCAAACATTCCTCAGAGGGCCTTGAAATGTGATCTCCGGCACCTTGTATGGGCCTTGTGCGTTCATTAATATGCTGCACTTTTACAACTCAAGTGATTTCCACCCTAGCAAGCAAAGTGAGCAAGCATTAACGTCTTCATCGATCTACTGCAAAAACTCCAAACCTCTTAGCATGGGTATTTGTTTGCTGCTTCGATTAAGTTGTAGGATGTTATGAGAATTGTGTCAATGTACTTATGACATTAATTTCACTCGGAGCATGACTTCCGCATTTGCATTTACATTTACTTTTTGAAATAATTGTAAATGTTGAATTCCGTTTTTTTAGCTCCACCTAGCTTCTTTCCTTTTTTTTTCACTTTCAGTTCTTTTCTTTCTAATGTGTTATTCTTGTATCTCTTATTTCTTAGTTTTTTTTGTTCTATTTGCATGACTTGAGTTTCTTAGCTCGCAGTTACGGAGGAGGACTACAACGTATGACCACAATGCCTGAGGTTGGCTGGAATTAAAGCTTAATAATAAGAATATGAAAAACAATCTAATAACAGTCATATTGAATGAAAAGTCTACATTTATAAGCATTTTTGTCTTACTTGTTTATGCTTTCTTCACATATTATTCTTCGTGCATGCGCGGCGTCCGTTATGGCCTAAAATGTTTTTCACACAAATATATTCATTTAAAAGCTATATAATGCACATGAGAAATAAATTTATTTTCTGTATAAAATTTAATAAATAAAACTGTTCGATATGTATACATGTTTATGCATTGAATCCGTGCCTTTTTAACACGTCCCTATTGAGGGCTCGCAACACGTCTAAGGAACTACCCGGGGGGGAGGGGGGGGGGGGAGGGAGGGGTACCGTGACTTAGATCTCTTCCAAATGCGAATGCGATTCGCAGACGTTAAGTCAATTTTGTAGCGAAGAAAAGGCGATGCCTTATTAACTACTTACTAACCAAGAGTGAGGTCATGCCGGGAAATATCAAACTGAGGCTTTGGCGTATCGACCGAGGCTTTGCGAGGTATTTTCCAATATGACCGAACGGTCGAGGTTAGTAAGTTGTTTATTATATGGCTTTTTAAATTAAAAATGACAAGAAAACAAATCAACTTTCGCGCGAATATCTATTAGCTTATCGATCGATTTCAAAAAGGCGGGAAAACAAGAAACACTCGCGCGCTTCCAAATAAAAAATGTAAATGAGTGGAAAAGATTTAACAACAAGTAATTGGACGACTTTTCGGGCTATTTTCTTTCTATCTGCACCTTTTGGAAGCTACAGGTTTTATCATAGGTGAAGCTGATCCAGATGTCAGTCTTTACTGCATGAATGGACCACTGTTCAGTTCGAAAACTCCACGGTATGTAGGGAACAAACTTCTGAAGCAAAATAAAAAGACCGATCGCTTTGTGCTGCTTTATGATTTGATGGAAATATTGCATTTACAAATAACAGGTAGTACTTTTTTCTTAAATAGACTTTTCGTGCAGCCGAACAAAACAACACAAAAAAGCTCAAAATGTCCCGCTCCGGATACGGAAAAGACGGCCCGCCAACCAACCATTTCTGCTTCTTCTGGGTGTTAGAATTCGCTTACTTGAATGTTCGCTGTCACTCATTTTGCAGTTTGAAGGCGGAAAAAAATTTAAGAAAAGAAGATTGTGAATTTTTTTCATAGGGCAATACGGGAATGTCACGACTAACAGACCAATAAGCCAATCACAGCGCGCGTACTATCGTAGCCATATAATAAGTTAAAATTTGTCGCCATCTTGATGTGTTTGGCCGCGTGCCGCTCCTTTTCAGCGTGCGCACAAGGGTGCTGATGAGTAGGAAGACGATAAAAGCACTGTTTGTGGCTTAAATCAAACTTGTACTAAGAAAATAAGAGCAGTCATACCAGCCATGTTGGCCGGTTTCGGCGAAATTCGCACGAGGCCATGGTTACCTCTGACCTTCTTGTGTGTACTCAGGCACTTATATATCATGTGACTTGCGGACATTGGAATAGAATCGCAAAATAAAGAAAAAATACTTGAAAAATACTCGAAATTTTCGAATTGGTGGTTGATACGCTTTTTTATATATTAATTTTGAAAACTAAAAAAGTTGTTACCAGGAAAGGGAGAAATTCCGTTAAACCTAAAAATCCTCTGATAACGGCACCAAGTGTCTTTTACGAGTTTGAATTGTGACTTGCGATATCTGTTTTAATTATCATACCCCGAAATGCGGATCCGTCAGGTTTATACCACAAACCTTGATAACCTTCCAGATAGTCGTTATGAGCTTTAAATCCATATCCGCTCGCACAAAGAACAAATGTACCTACCTACAGCAGCAGTGGTTTTACGGCTGAATGTCTTAGTTTGAAGGCTACTACCAAAGAGGTCTTTCAGGTTCAGGTAAGAGCGGTCTGCTAATCCTATATCTATATCATATATAGATATAAATAATATAAAATAATGATCACTTGAATTCAAGTAAGGGACCGACTATTTGATATTTGACTGCTGACTGCGGGAGGGTTTTTTTTCTAAATGTTTCTTGCGGCCGTTGGGTTGCTTTGTTTATTAGCCAAGTTTCTTATTTGAGAATTCATTTCAGTTTTCTTGAAATTTCTTTTAGGAATTTGTTCTCGTCCCGTCTGATATCAAATGGTGGTCCCTATCCTAAATGCTCGGATTATCCTTTTACAATAGCGGCACAGACTTAACAAGAACGATGGTGATATTTCCCTGTCTTTGTCGTCGCTGATTGTGCTTTTGATGGCGGCCCTGAAAAGAATTCGCAAATCTTGTTCTTTTTTTCAATTGAAATTTTTTAAATGGCTGTAGGCTTTTATTTGAGAAAAAAGGTTTTTTGGAAGTAGAGTAACAGAGTTTCCAAAGCATTCCTTTAGGAGTCAAAGCATCAATCTAGGTATATTAACAAGAGTTGGATAGGATGAGATAATCAAATTTATTTAGGACCACAAGATTTATGACGATAGGGTTTGGGAGCCAGGGGGTCCGGGGAATAGGAACAATATACAGATATAAGCCCCTTGGCTGGGTCGTTGTTTCTTATGCTCCTTATGTTTAAAGTGCATTCATAAAAAATCAACTTCACTAAACTAACTTTTGCTGTTTCAAATTAAGCCAGGCCTTTTGCTACGTCTCGTAAATTTGTTACGGGCTTTTATAATTGATGATAAATAGTCTATCGTAATTGTTTTGTGACTTCGCATCGTAAGAATGAATGTGAAAGGTTAGTCGGGACAGAAAAGGGAGAGGGTATTTATGTCATGGTTGTCGCCACTGCGGTTTAGAAACATACATTTTTCATGCTGGAGAAGGAAAGATTCAGTAATATGATCCGGAAGAAGAAAGAAAACTCTAAAATCACACCAAGAAATCACCCCTCTCACACCGCCGAGAAGCCAAGTATTCGTTTTTTCTATTGTTAGCTTACCGCAGAAGTATGTTTGTACAAACTTCATTGTCAAAATATACAGGATGGAATTATACGGAAGTTGTGCAGCTGTTTATGTACTGTTGTCTGCGGCGTGAGCTTCTGGTTTTCAACAACAAACATTACAATATATCTTGGTGGCCTGACCTTCCGATGTTCTTGCATGTTCGTTAAAACCAACTACTGGTTTAAGATAATCCTCTGATATCATTTGGTTTATTAGACCCGCTTGCTTTTTCATTGACCCTCTAACAAACCTCCCCCACATTCTATGGTCAATGCGAAAAGAAGGCACCTCTTTTGAAAAGGAAATGATTTTGGTTTGCTCAAGGCCTGAATCCGCCAGGTCCTTTTCTCCTAGAATTGCGTTGCAATAAAGAGAGTGAGTAGAATAAAGAGCAATAAAATAAACAAAAAGTTAATAGAAATAAATGGGGTGAATGAGAGTAACGTTCTTTTAGCACCTATTTTTTCCCGAATATCCAAATTATTGAGCTACCATTTTTGAAACCTTCCAAAGTCACTGGACAGTTGATACCGGATTTTTCAAAGGTGTTTGAATCCACAACTATGAAATCACAAAATCCTCAGGTTCCCCCGGATCCGCCACTGCCGGTCTCAGAGACAAAAAAAAGTCTGATACTAACTCTCACCAAGGTCTAACCGCCAGTGCTGAAAAACGAAAGACCAGTTTTTTTTATTAAATGACGGCTTTTACCGGCGAACTGTCATATTTTGGCGAATGCTAAGAAAACTAAGCGCAAAGCTAAGGCTATATATTTTTTATGACTCCCTCATTATCAAACAAAGCTGTTGTCTTTCGTACAGTATGGTTTTAATGCTGTACAGTTCAGGGGCGGTGGATACAGGGGGGTGGATTGGATAGATATTTATTCCCCTTTTTGAGTAAAAAAAAGAGTCTTTTTTGTTTGAAAAAAAAAATAAATGTCTGAGGGACGGACGGACTGTCCATGTGCCTTCGTCTGCTTGACTTTGCTGACGCGACAAATCCAATACAGCTTGAAGTATTATTGTTAGATCTATGTGACCTTCCAAGAACCACTGCATCAGTTATACAGTAATCCGTCTATCTGGCCATGATCCACCACCACTTTGAAATCCTGGATCCGCCTGCAGTTAGTCAAAGCAGCCACTGATGTCAGCCTTTCGTACCTTTATTCGAACGCTTCAAACTACGATTGTGTCTGTTTTTGCCAGAGCAGGCGCATGCGCATGCGTTATTCAGCACTGTCGGTCTAACCTTACCCTTCTCGTGAGAGCTATCATCTGTCTTTTACCATCACCCTTCACCCCTCAAGCATACAAACACTTCCTTGTATTTACCAGCCTGTCAAAGCTCAATAGATCGAGTACGAAGTGTTTGCAAACGGATCCTAGATACTTAAACCACAACAAAGTCAACATGGTTTTGTATCCGTTCATTTGAAAGTTATGACATAGAAGTAGCTGGTAATGACACTTCAGTTCGATTAAGTTTGTATAAGCGGAGATTGTAATCGTATAAATGAAGATTTTTTTTAAGAACCAGGTCTCGATGGTAAGATAATAAGAGGCGGAGTTTTAAGTTTGGATTCCCCACAGCTAACAAGTACGTATATGAACACTATCTGACGTTTATCTGACTAGCCATTGTTCACACTTTTTTTGTTATGATCACATTTCTTTTTTTTTCAACCCTATCATTCACAATTCTCGATTGTGAAAGTCGCTTATCTCATTTTAAGTGTTTTGCTAGACGTAATCGTAAATCCAAAGCTTTTTTTTTTATAATAAAACGCTGCTCTTGTCGTTTGATAAGTGTAGTTCACATCGTGTCCATATATACTTCAAACTAATTTCATATTTTGTCGAGTGCTTTTTCACCACTTTTTTTCGTTTTTAGGGATTTTTTTTTTGTTAAGAGACATTGAGCGTGGCTTTTCCGATCTGGAAATTTTGTTTAACGATCTTTAAAAACACAAAAACGTAGGAGGAAACCCCCGGACAGCCTGGTTTATGTCGGATCGGACCTTGTGGTCTGCGTCGACAGTTGATTATGAAATAAAACCTTTAAAAAAAAAAGTCGACAACAACGCAGAGTTGTTTTTTTTTAAACCACGCTGCTGAACACTTTCTGAAACCTAACCTCTCCGCTTCTGACATAGAGATCATCCCTATTGAAAAAATTAATAACAAACAACTGCGACTCCATCTGCAAAGCAAGAGAGAAGCCACACTGATAGCTCGCGCTGGCAATCATAAATTACTAAATCTTTTGTTAGTTAATCATCAAGGAACTTTGTTAATACAGATACTAGCTGTAACATGCCACTGTAACTCATTTATAACCTAAAGAAGGCAGGTATTGGCCTGCCGAAATATCGTTTTAAAAAAACAACTCTGCGTTGTTGTCGACTTTCTTTTAAATGTTTTATTTTAAAACACGCCACATATTTTATGGAATTGAAATGAGTTACACTCTGCGCAATTGAAAAGTAAGTACTTGGTTTTGCTTTATTTTTTGTCTTTTTCAAAATCGCCTATAAAAGTAACATTGCTTGAAATATTTTACCCTTATTTAGTTATTAAGTTCCCTACGATAATTGAACCAGAAGAAAGTTTTTTTCTTTCGACCGAGAAGAGGGTATAAAAGAAAGGCTCTGGTCCCGGAACAGAATCCTGCATCTTGTAAAATAATACTCATAATAAATTTCCTGTTTCCCGTACGATTATTTTGTTCAACCCGGCATTCCTTGTAAATATCCTTACCTGGTCCTGAAAAGATTAATGAATAATATAGATTTAGGCACTGCCTAAAAGCGGAGCCAGCATTGAACACCTTTTTTGTTGACTGATCGAGGTATTTTTGGTGGATCTAGATTCCTGCTAGGATCCTAGGATCCTGCTCTTTACTGAGATTTATTTATTGTACCAACCAAATGGATCCAGGCCTTATCCAATAATTTAAATTATGCAGTACATCAAAGTTAACAAACACAATTCCTGGTGTGAATATGGCTGTCAAGATTCTAATGGTAAATTCTTATGTCCCATCATAGAAGTTCCATTATGAATATTTTTTTTAAATTAAAACAATACTCCGACAAGCTTTGCCCTTGTGCAGAATATGTCATGGATGTAACAGCATTCCAAAGATTTGAAATAATATATTAAGACTGTTTAGATACTGTAATTTTTATGTATTGATTTAGTGGCGATTCTCTCCTTTATTAGACCGAATATTGCAGAAAAATGTCTGGAAATTAAAATCCAAAAATATATCTCCTTTCATGCATTACATATTGGTGTACCCACCCTTTACCATATAGTGGCCTTGTTGTTGGTGACTTTTAATTTCAAACCAAAGCCTTTCATTGATCTATGTTTGGGGTAGAGAGGAATCAAAGAATATCGATTGACTAAAAAATAGTTGACGGGAGAGGAGATATAAAGGAAATTGACTCAACTTGAAAGGTTTGTTGAAAAAAAATATAACAGTAATAAAAATAATTTGATTGAGCATTTCTTGACATTTCCCCTTTCCCATTATCTTAACCCTTTCACCACCACAGGCCTCTAAAGAGGCCATGTGAACAGAATCCTATTATTGAAAAAGAACAAGGTTGTTGCTAGTGTTACAAAGTTTAAGTATCTTGCCCCAAAAACCCTTCCCCTTAATAAAAGTTCCATTAATAAACATTTGTAAACCTACATTCTGACAAGCTTTCTCTTTGCAAAGAACAAGTAATGGATGAAACAGGATTTCAAAGATAGAATATAGTGTTAGACACAATTTTAGTAAGATGCAATACTGAAGTTTTATTGTACCATTTTTAGAGGTGATTTCCCATCCCCATGGGAATTAATATCTAAACATATACATCCAGTAATGCATTATATTTTGGTGTTTTTAGAAACCCTGGATCCAACCATTCCAATGAAATAAATATGAACCTCTAAAATAAATGTAATGGGAAAGAGACTTGGAAAGGAAATCCTTAAAAGAAGATATAAGTGAAAGTACTAAATGAAAATTTCTAATTCAAAAATCAAATCTGTTCATTAATTTATTTTTGGTGTAGAGGGGAAATAGCAAAGAGCATCAATTACATAAAAATAGTCAACAAGGAAAAGGAAGAAATATGACTCTTTTTTAAATGTTTGAAAAGAAAATATAATAACAATGATGTGATAATTATATTCAGTACTTTCCTAAAATATCCCTTTTCCCATTATCTTTAGGTTGATAGAAAACTGTTTTCTTTACAGATTTATTATTTAAACAGCAAAAGTTTGTTTTTAGTTTACTATAATATAAGTATCTTGTTCTAAAAAAACCTATTGAGTGTGTACTGCTGAATCACGTGGTAATGCCCTAGTCATTTGAGCCCCCTCCCTTATGGTCCTGGGGAAGTCAGGGGTAATGTGGGATTTTATATTACTTTTTAACCAGAATATGTCAAGTGGAGTTGTGGTATTGACAGTTTTCGACTCTTAACTTGGAAACAGGCTTTTATTAACGTCTAATCCCCCACCCTTTCCTGGGACCATGTGTGTAGGGGTATTAAATGACTAGTGAATAAGAACTCCCTACTGTTATCTTTCAAGACATGGTTTTCAATTCTAATGTCTTCCAGTGTTTAGCATTCATCATAAAAGAGTGACATTTCTTTCAAAACAATATTTTCATCAAGACATTTGTAATCTGACTAATTTCCACAACTATTTGAAAAAAAAATAAACACATGAGATGCAAGATGCAGACAATAACAACAATACATATTGGCAATAGGGGTTGATTTTTTTATACTCGGTAAGGAAAATTTCTCTTGTAAGTTTTAAAAGTTGCTGTATCTTCTAAGGATATGTATCTTCTTAGGACTAAGAGCACAGGATACGGACAAGAACGGCCTTCTTTAGCAGTATATGACAAATGCAACACGATATTGGTTAGCCTTTATGAAATATTTCAACACAATCAAGAACAAAGATAGAACAAAGAATGTCAAAACAAAAGGAGTTATGCTCAAATAATTTGATTACTAAGTTAAGTACTCGCATTCTCAAAGCAAACAAAAAGGACAACAAAAAGCCCAATAACTGCCATATCCTTAAGACAATACAAAGCGTCGTCCGAAACTTACCTTGCATTATTTTTGTCGCTTTCTTGTGGTTGTGTTCGCTTTTAAATTTACTAGCTAAAACCAGACATATCCTTACATAAATCTTGGCGTGAATGAATGTTAGTAGATCTCCTCTAGTCGACTTTATCCTTAAGTCACAAAATTTGAGGCAAAAAGAAGTAATCATCGCATGGCAACAACCTTTTCCCTTGCTCCGTGCTTGTATTTAGCCGCCATTACGGGGCCGAGTGGGGCCTGGGAGTTGCGCGGCTGACTGGTGAGTGACACCACAGGGTACCCGCGCAATGACCACAAAACCAAGTCTCATAGTTATACCATATTTCTATACCTATGGAGCTCCGCGCGCCGCGCTGGCTCCGCTAATACTTCCAAAAGGATTTTGCAAAAGTTAATGATATGGATATATTTTGCCTACCGCTTGCTATAAAAAAAACTTATTCTGCACCTGTTAGTCTGTCTCATTCACGTCAATCCCTTTGCTCACCTGTATTTGTCTGTCTCATTGACCGTGTTTCAGGATGGGACTCCAATGGCAAACCATTTCTACGATGTTAATGGGGCTTTCTATGCTAACAGGTAAAATGAAAAATAGAAGCGTCCAAGCCCCTGAAAGAATTATGACAAATATTATATAATACTATTAGATTTATACTGTTTGTTATACCATGTTCTAAAAAAGGAGTCTTAATTTGTAATACACATCTTTCTTTGCCGAATCTCATGCTTTACGGTTTAACGCGCGCTACCGTGGCCACCATCTAAGTTAACCAATCAGCATGCGAGAAACACATCGATTGATACAAACATCATATCTAGAATTTTCGTTGTATTCTAATGATGTGCACTAATGCATTTCTTAGCTTCGCTTCACTGTCTAGTAAAGGTCAATGTAGGCGTCCTCATTAGCCTATTCTACAAAACTGTCAAGGTGGCCACGGTAACGTGCGTCGCATTGTACCTCACACAATTCATCGTTCTTTTCTAGTGTATACGCGGGAAGCTTGTAGTCAGGTAAGAAAGGCACCATTGGTTATGTACAGAAAAAAAATATGATCGCAAAGATGATCTGACCGACTTTAGCAACTTTACCTTTGTCAGGCGTTCGACGTTCACCACAGGATGACCAAATCAGAGTTGAAGAGTGTGTTTGGGGTGGATTCACATAATGAAGGTGATATATAATATGATATATTATGGAATCGTCGAGCTGTTTTGGCAACGCCCTTGGCTTTGAGTGCTTTCAATTTCCTATTTTCCGAAGCAAATTTGACAAAATATAGAGGAATGATATTTCTATTCCTAAACATTAACAACTGTACATTTTTTGTGGGTTGATCTCTAATTCTACCAAAACAGACACTTCGGCTTTCGTATCGAAATAAAGAAGTAGAAAAAAAACGTAACAATTTTGTCCTTTTAGTACCAGAGTATGACGTCACAGAAACAATTCCTGTCGACGAGCAAGGGCAGCCCACACAGGGTTCCCGTCATCGACGGCACCTCGATAGTCATACATTCTACAATCTGAAGGCATTTGGGCGCTCATTGCACATCAAGCTTACGCCAGATGACGCAGTCATAGCGCCAAACCTCGTAGTCACACGACACCTCGGGAATGGCGTGACACAGGGAAACGCAGAAAGAGTACGGCTCTATTCAGGTCACGTGACATCACATCCGGGATCTCGAGTCGCTGTTTCTGATGAAGATGGACTGGTAAGTTGTCATAGGGAACGGACAGAGGGACGGGATATGTTGTCGGACAGGTAGACGACCGGAGCATGTAAAAAGGTTGCAAAAGTCATATGTATGTACCAAGAATGCCGTCTTGCCAGATATTTTATTAGCTGTAGCATAAAGTCTCGCCAAAATTTACTGTTTTTCGCAGTTCTTATAGATTTTTTTAGGATTAACGTTTCCAAGAATTCACATTTAATGTATATAACTTGCAGGATAAAAACGTGAGGAACCACATTGGAAATGGTTGGATTGAATATTTGATATTTAAATAGTCGGTTAATTACATTATTTATTCTTAAGAAACAAATTAAGAATAAATTACCAGGAAATCGAATCTTGGTGTTCAATTAAAAAAACGGTATTAATACGCCCCCTTAAATGTTTATTTCGCTCCACATTTTCGTCTCCTAGACAGGAATGATCAGATTTCCAGATGAGTCCCTCATGATACAACCTCTACCAGCACACCACGCAAAGGCCTCTGGGAGCACGCAGCGAAAGCACATAATATACAGACACCCTTCGCCTCACGACATGCAAAAACGTGAGTTTATGACAGTTTTTTTAGGTAAATAAGATGTTCAAAGAGGACGAACTGGGGTTATATATTCAAAATTATGTCGTTTTAATCAAAAGAGAAGATGGATTGAAATTATGAGATACGGCAAGAATGGTGGTGAGATATGTACTATAGTTTCATTGAGATACTTTGGAATTACAAAGACAACCTTACTACAAGTATTTTTGCTTTTCTGTTATTCTGCCTATAAGGCCAGACAGGTTCCGTGGAGGCATCGGATGAAACTTTAGACAAGCAGAAAGTTCTGGAAGTTGGGATAATGGCAGACAAGGCTGTAATGGATGTTTATGGTGATGGCATAACTCGGCATCTATTGATACTCGCGCACATTGTGAGTTTTTTTTATAATGATGCTAATTATTTTATAATGATGAAATGGATGATGATTGTTGATGAAATGGATGATGATTGTTGATAAAATGGATGATGATTGTTGATGAAATGGATGATGATTGTTGATGAAATGGATGATGATTGTTGATGAAATGGATGATGATTGTTGATGAAATGGATGATGATTGTTGATGAAATGGATGATGATTGTTGATGAAATGGATGATGATTGTTGATGAAATGGATGATGATTGTTGATGAAATGGATGATGATTGTCATGATGGTGATGGTGTTGGTGGCAGGGTCATACCAGGCAAAAAAATATTGTTGGAAATGGTGTCACTATACATATAGTGGCTTGTGCCCCCCCCAATAATTTCGAAACGAGAAGAGGCGTGGCTGTGCCCCCCCAATCTGTTTTAATGTTTCTGTATTGTGCCCCCCTCAATCTTAAGTGGTCTGCTACGCCTCTGGATGATTATCATGTATTATGAACTATGAATGTGACGATTAATGATGTTCGTTCTCACAATATCCGAACCATAACAATAATTGCACTACTACAGAGACATAATTTCACTCCTGTCATAGCATGGCTTTTGGTTGTTTTAGATGCGCAATATATTTCTGGACCAAACAATTGGAACCAAGAAAATTAACGTTGTCGTCAACCAGATAATTCTGGATGAATCCTCGGTGAGTAGGACAATACTCTATATTTTCTATCATCAAAACCTATGAACTTCTCCAAAAAGGAAAAGTGATTACATATATTTACTTGTCTGGCAACCAAATTGAAAATGCCTAAAGAAAAATATAGTTTTAAATAAGGGACCCTGAAATTTTTGTAGATTATTCTACCATCAGAAACCTGTTGCAAAATCACACAGAGGGATTGTCAAGTCTTTTTAGCATGGTTACAAAAGGAGGGAGAGGATCAACTATAGATATAATATTCATTAGATAAATGAATTGTTTCCTGTCAAACCAGTTTGGCTACAGTTCTGACAGTGCCCCTGTAGACCGTCTTGTCGCCATAATTGCATATGCTACTGCCAACCTTCCAAGGGATGACTCGGATCCAGGAAAACCTGACATGCTACTGCTGCTCACAAAGACTTCAGGCGGTAAGTGTAATATCAAAAAGACTTCAGGCGGTAAGTGCAATACCAAGTGTAATGTAATGTAGTATTTGTGATGAATAATGAATTGAAAAGGTAAGAAGGTCAACTAGCAAAGAAATATGGGCATTGGGGTACCGTCGAAAACTGCAGAGTAAACATAAATATTATGTTCGTCTACACAGATAATATTAATTTGGGTTTGTAATTGCACGGCTTTCAAGTGGTTTCCAGTTCCTGAAAGAAGTGTTGTGAACATATTGATGTTAAAACAATACAGACCACAAAGATGCGAATGTTACTATGGTAACAACAAAATCTAGTATAATTGACATCTCTTGTTATAAAATAATTTATACCTAGGTTTAGCAAAGTCGTCATCGCTTTGCTCCGAAATGTTCGGAAACGCGCTGGCGACAAACAGTGGTCTTGGGTCAGCGGCAATCATGGCTCACGAAACAGCGCATGCGTAAGTTTAAAAGAATGGCTTGTAAGGTTTCGTCAGTTTGCTTCATTGGGTCAGAATGATGTAATAGCAGTTATTGTTATAGAATGGTATTGATTATAGCGACGACGACGACGACGACGACGATGGTGATGATGATGATGATGATGACAATGGTGATGATTTTGATGATGATGATGATGATGATGATGATGATGATGAGACAATGGCCAATATGGTGGTGCTAGTGATGATAATTCTTATTACAATTCATTTCAGCATGGGTGTTCAACATGACAATCTCTACTCCAGGACTGATTGTCCCGACAAAGTCTTTTTGATGTCGGGGCAAATGTCAGATCATAGTAACTCGATGCTGTGGTCTCCCTGCAGTCGGGAGAACATACAGGAATGGCTGAGGTGCGTAATATTACAAATAATACAGATCCGTAGCAGGCCTCGTAAGATTAGGGGGGGGAGGGGGAGGGGCACAATGCAGAAACATTGGGGGAACAGCCAAGCCCCTACTGGTCATTTTCTTAATGTTTAAAAATATTGGTGGGACATACCCCAAGTGCCCCACCCCTGTTACGGCCCTGTAATAGTTTTCTATATACTGATTTTATTATTAAAAGACTACAAAAACAGCTAAAACATGGTAAATTTAATATCGTTGTAATACAGCAATGATATAAGTTTGCATAGGTATTTTGGGTATTGTGGTGCGGCTGATATAATGAAAATATGGATGGTATTTTGCTACTGCTAATATAGGTTGCATAGATGGTATTTTAAAGTTTCTGATGCTCATGCGTTGTTTACTGTCGAATTCGTTGTATCGCGACGCCGCATTTTCAAGACATCGATTTGTTTTTGTCTTTTGGGATTTTCTGTTCCGCCAGTCAAATTTTTCTAAGCCAATCAGATTCTTGCCATCTCTCGCCTAGTGCAGTTGCCTGGCTTTCTGTCGCGACACTGTCTGGTTTTCGTCCAGAGGATAGCCAGGGACGTGCACGCAGCGAGACTTTGATTGACTAAGAATGGTTTTACTGACGAAACAGAAAACCAAAGCAAATCGTGTTTTGAAAACGCGGGTCACGATACAACGGATTTGATAGTAATACAAATCTAAATGGATTGTAAAATCTTTACAATAAATGGTGGAAGGTCCTTGTTTTTAGATGACGCTTATCCACACGCGTTGTTTAAAACACATCTTGAAAATTAATTGTAAACTCTTCACAGTGTTCCAAGCTCTTCGTGTACCGACGACGCACATATCCCCCCCTCATCCCCACGCGTTGTTAAAAACACACCCATAAAGTAAGTGAAATCTCTCCACAGCGGTCCAAGCTCCTCGTGTTTGGATGACGCCCCTCCCGAGTCACGTGTTCTCTATGAGCCCGAAGCGGTCGGCAGGAACCTTCCAGGAAAGCTCTTCACTCAAGACGAACAATGTAGAATGGCCTATGGGTCCGCCTTCAAGAAATGCCCTGCAACCTATGTAGGCAGGAAAGAAGCAGTGAAGCGTGAATAGAAAAGAGCTTTTAATAATTGAAAAAAAAATAACAATAACACTGATGAAAAAAAAACGATGATTTTTTTTTTCATTTTTTTTTCATTTGTCCAGTCGGTACGAGGTATTTGCCCAGTCAGTACGGGGTATTTGCCCAGTCGGTACGGGGTATTTGCCCAGTCGGTACGGGGTATTTGCCCAGTCTGTACGGGGTATTTGACTGTTATCCACCTGCCCTACAGATTCATACAACCTTTTACGACGCGCGCGTGAAACCGGCGTCAAAATTGTAAACAAGATCGCAACGTTTATTTTTATCCTCAATCACACACGCGCGTCGCAAAGAGTTGTGGGAAGATGTAAGGAAGATGAATTAGTAGTAGCCATCTCAACATGTTTTACGAACGGTTTTTTATTGCTATCTGTCTATACATACCACGTATCAGATTGTTTCTTTTTGTTTTCAGTCTGACTGCAGTCATTTGATGTGCTCAAAAGACGGTGGCACGACTTGTCTTCGTTATCACGTCCCCATCCCCGACGGCACCAGGTGTGGGCCACGGCATGTGAGTAGTCTTCCAAGAAAACCTTGGAATATTGAAAGCTAAAAGAGAGCCAACTGGAAAGTTAAAGAACAAGGAGTCAAAATCGCTTCTTTGGGGCTGTAATTTTGAGTAAGATACCGCAAAGAGAGAAAGCCTAGGGGGGGGGGGGGGGAGGGAGGAACCCTAAGAGTAAAGAACCAGCAGCAAAAAGGGTCGAAATTACTCTTTATTATTATAGCCGGTCGTATTATTTCAGGTTAGTCATCATCATCATCATCATCATCATCATCATTATTATTATTATTTGCACAGTGGTGCGTCAAGGGGCAGTGTACCGATGACGGATCACGACCCATCGACGGCGGTTGGTCCGCATGGAGTTCTGGGTACTCTGCTTGCACCCGGTCTTGTGGGGGAGGGGTCAAGTACAGAACGCGCGCTTGTACAAATCCAAGGTGGGGTTAGGATTATATTTCATTTTGAGTTGTTTTAGACAGTAATTTCGCACATATTGAATGCGGTACTGTATGCAGTGCGCTGGCGATGGTAATGATGATAATGTTTTATTAATCCGCCATGTCAATCAAGCCTGCGCATTTAATCAAACGTTGTCCTTCAAAAGTCTCACACACGCACAAAAAACTTGGTGATTAGATGATTGGCTAATGTGTAACTCAATTCTGAAAACATACTTGAGTGCGTAAAGATATGAATTCTAGTCGCCTCTACGGAAAGACTTAAAAAACCTTTATTCTTTTTTTTTTGCAGACCAGCAAATGATGGCAAACCATGCGAGGGTTCGCCCAAAGGACACGTCGCCATGTGTAACATCCAGGTATGACACAAACAAGGACACGTCGCCATGTGTAACACTCAGGTATGACACCAACAAGGACACGTCGCCATGTGTAACGTACACTCTGGTATGACACAAACAAGGACACGTCGCCATGTGTAACACTCAGGCATGGCACTAACAAGGACACGTCGCCATGTGTAACACTCACGCATGACACAAACAAGGACACGTCGCCATGTGTAACACTCAGGCATGACACAAACAAGGACACGTCGCCATGTGTAACGTACACTCTGGTATGACACAAACAAGGACACGTTGCCATGTAAAACACTCAGGTATGACACAAACAAGGACACGTCGCCATGTGTAACACTCAGGCATGACACAAACAAGGACACGTCGCCATGTGTTACACTCAGGTATGACACAAACCGCAGGAACAAAATTAAAACTCCTCGCAAGATTAGAGGGAACAGTTGGTTTTCAGTGATAGTTTTAAGATTCTATTCAAGTTCCATTGCAAACGCTTCATATTCCCTTATTCTCTTATTCAGGATTGCCCCCCAGGCTCTATGGACTATCGCAAACAGCAGTGCATAGCGAAGGGCTACGGCGATACTCACCATCTGGGTAACTTAAAATATAATTGTCACCATTTATATTGCTCTGCGCACTTACCGTGTCAACAAGACAAAGTTTATGAAAACTATCCATTATTCCTGGTTCACACTAGTGACATAATGACATAGGTGCGTGCACCCTTATGTTCATATGTTCAAGTGTGAACGGTTCGATATTTTTACATAAGCCCAATATAACGACATGAACATAACAGCATAAGAGAAAAATCAGTTTTTTTCTTTTATGTCATTATGTCCAGGTCGTTATGTCGGGCTTAAAAGAGCGCGCTAACCTATGTTGTTATGTCGTTATGTCACTAGTGTGTGCTCGGCATTATGTCATTATGTCCAGGTCGTTATGGGTGCGCGCGCCTATGTCGTAATGTCACTAGTGGCACTAGTCATAAGCATGCGTCAATCAAAGTTGATCGTCACAAATATATAGTGATAAATAATATAGGGTTAGAATGTGAGGGCCCCGGCTCGCCTTTAAAGATAGATGCTAACAAATATTAGGAAATCCATCGAAGAATAGGGTTCACTGGAGGTGGGGGGTATCATATGTAAAAAGGAAAGTATTTGCAGCCTGTGCACCCCCTGTGTACGCGCCGTGGTACGCACAGACTGCAAAAAGAATCTGTCTGATTTGCGGCATAGTGTGATTCCCAGAGTTCCCTTTTTCCTGCTAGCAGAGAATCTTTGCTTGTTGTACTGTCCGAACCCTGGAGGCGACTCAGCGACATATGAAGGTGTCGTCAAGGACGGGACTCGATGCTACTCTGATAAAACTAATCGCGACGTCTGTGCTCAAGGCAAATGCATGGTACGTAGATTTACTTGATGATATTATTTTGAGATACCTCAAAATGACTTGGCTCTGCTTTATTTCGGTGCCAGAAGAAAACAACAACAAAAACCTTACCGTTCCTCTCGGACCTTGGCACTATTTCCAATAAGTGCTTAAACACAATAATTACTTACGCCAGTGGAGCAGTCTGTATCTATATGTGGGGCTCTTACAGTTAGCCTGGTCGCGGGCATTTACTTTTTCGTGCAAAATTAGGCGACCTGTTGAGTCACGGCAACCATCTTGCTCTGTATGGCGAGAAGCGAGCAGAAGCGAAAAGAAAAATTGCTTCCGCGTTTAGAACCCTTTAATTTACACGGATCTATTCTACTTAGACCAAAAATATAGTTAGATTAATTAATTACTTTACTAAAAAATAGGAATGAATGCTTGTGAATAAAATGCCGATTGTTAACCATTTAATTAACACGTATTTGGGTTAAGGCCCTTCTAGACGGCACAACTTTTGCCTACAACTTGAACGCGCGTGCGCAGACATTAACGCGAATTGTTTCGTCGTGTAGATTGACCTACAACTTGCTTACAACTAACGTTCACAACACGAAAAAAAAACTTGTGTAACTTGGTAGTTTTGCACAAAATTGTACAACTTGACAAAAAAACAGCCCCAAAGGAGTGGGAGAGGGTCTGATATAACACCAACTGTTCGAGGTAGTCGAGTGTCAGGCAAAGAAAGACTCGGAAAAAAACGCAGATTTTTTTTTTCAATATCTGTCACCCAGAAAAACTAATATAAAATAGCTATCCGCTATCCATTCGGAAATAGCGCCGGTAGTTACACTTTTTTTCTTCCCTACGTTTAATCTATTCCTTTGCTCTAGTTGATCTTCGCCTTTGTTTTTATGCTTATTTAAAATTGATACAATGACCAAAGCGGCGATACATCTTTTGTCCGCCATCTTGGTTGTTGTCATCTCCAGTCCCCACGAACTGCAAACCGAGCAAATTGCGTGCGACATTGTGCAAAATTTGTAGGCAAAAGTTGTACCGTCTTGATGGGCCTTAAATTTCGCTCATGGATTGTTTAGGAAATGTATCCGCAGCCTAGGCATGTCTTCCTGGCCTAGGTGAATTTTAGTGCGGCTATATTTATATTGTGTGCAATTTCCGTCCTGTTCTCCATTCTGTTATACATTTAATGTTGCCCTTCTCTTTGCTGCAGTCCGTATCATGTGATTACAGCATCAACACAGGGGTAAAGGAGGACCGGTGCGGCGTGTGCGACGGCGATAGTTCATCATGCACACAGATGAGCGGCTTCTACAACACGCACTGTCCGGGATGGGGTAAGAGGCAAAAGAGAAACGAACTATCCCCAATCATGCACTGCTCGGGCCAGATGGGTATGTGGGGGCCGCCCCACCCCACCTCATCCAAAGCATGTACAATTCCGTGGACTGAAAAAAACGAATCAAAAGTGAGATTTGCGCAGATAGGGGTGAGAATGGGTAGAACCCTTGCTAACAGGGTATTCTCTTCCCAGTATCTCCTTTTGTTTCTCCCTTTCAAACCCTGCCTTCCCTTCCCCGCCCCCTCCCCTGACATACCTCGGTCGTGTCTATTTTTCAGGAATAGGTCAAGCTTGTAACATCTTCACGGCCCCTGTTGGCGCTACGGATGTCAGAGTGCAAAAGATGGCTGCGAACTTTCACGTTCTTGGTAATAAGATGGTTAGAAAACCTTTTATTGGATTAAAAGCTTTCTGATCAGTTTCCACCTACTTTATAATGGAAAATCGTTATTAAGAACTGTTTTAGCAAACCATAAACAATGTCCGAATTAAAGTGTATTTTATACACATATATAAAGTTTAATAACTTTTCATTTGACATATATCCGATTTTCCCCTTTCCGCTTTCGCAACAGTAAAGACAGTAGCATAGGTCTTTTTTTGCATAGGCATTTTCTCCTGTATGTGTTTTAGATAATGTCTCATACATTTACTGTATTTTTTGGCTGCTAGAAGGGGCCAGACCCTGCCTAGGCCCCTGTCTTTGCCGGAGATTTTGAAATCCCCAACTTTGTAACATAAAAACTCGGAAAAATCGGACGCTCTCTTCCTTACCTCCATTTCAGGACAAAACGAAAAACCTCGCTTACACGCCTAATTTCAGCACTCACCAATATCGGCGTTATAAAGGAAAGCGGAAATGGGCTATTTTGATCTTTCCTTTTTTTTTCAAAACGCATAATGGCGATCACTGACTTGTAACATTCTTGATTCCAACAGGCTTAAAGAACAGTGCAGGCAGTCACGTGATTAAGCATCCTACTTGGTCAACTGTGGTGGAAGTGGCCGGTACGCGGGTGTACTATCAACACGATTCCAGCGAATATAGGGACCGGTTATACTTTGCCGGACCAATCACTGAAGAGCTGACTGTAGTGGTGAGTTTATTTTACAGTGGTAGATTACTATAAACGTACCGCTTTTATTAAACGGCCACACTGCGGAATTACATTTTGTACTCTTTGACAATTCGATCATGTCTTTCCGACAAGATGGCGCGGCGTGATTGACAGAAGCAAGAGTGCGGTTGCAGGAATTGGAAATTATTGGCAAGAGTTGAAACGAATATCAAAAACCGCAATTAAGACCACATTGTTACTCTATATTTTCCAGATCATACCCATAGGAGGCGATAATTTTGATGTCTCCTACAAATACTCCATTCCTGGATCTAGTCCAGTACCTAGCCAGTCCGAGGTGCAATGGTCCAGCGGTAAATGGGGAGAATGTTCGCGGACATGCGCAGGAGGTGAGAAATACTGATCACATGACATCTGTATCATTTCTATTGGTTCCTCCGCTCACATTGTTCTGTCCTCTACCTGATCACTGTGTTGCTGAGGCTACATTCCGCAAACCAAAACTAAATGATGAATTATATGGATTGAACCTTGAACAACTGAATATGAACTGAACAAACTATTAACGAATAGGGATAAATGCCCGGAAATGTATGCCCTTATAAAAAGATAAATAAATTAAAGAGTAGAATTAACAAAGCATATTTTGGGTATTACTCAGTAAGCCATGGTCTAGTTCCATGTAAATGTAAACTTGTGATAACAAATCGATTAATATGCAAAATTGTTTGAAGGAGTACAGACACGAACCACATATTGTCAAAGAAAAGTCGACAACTCTTTTGTTACGAAGAAGATATGCCCGCAAGACACCAGGCCAGCGGAATCTCAAGCTTGTAACACGCAGGCGTGTCCTCCAAGGTTTGAGGGACTATTACTGTATTAATGTTGGTCTCTACAATGTAATGATGACGAGGATGTAATAATAGCGATATCTGGTCATTCGTGACGACGGGACGAGGAGATTATAAGTTGTTTGATGAAAAAAAGGTTTCTGTTAACCACCATTTGTTGTTATTTTAAACGAACTTTGATAGAAAAATTACGGAAGAAAATCTGGGAATAACCAACAAAATGCTTCATTACATGATATAATAAAAAAATATCACAACCGCCACCACAAATCAACCAATAGAAATAAATTCCTTATCACACTCCTCTTGCTCATTGTTGTCAAAATCATTCTTTACCAGCTGGTTCGCTGATTGGTCGCCTTGCTCAGCCACGTGTGGAGGTGGTCATCAAACACGTAAAATCATATGCCGACAAGAAGTTAAGCCCGGCCAGTACCAGAGCCTCGCGGACAGTTCTTGCAGCGATACCAAACCCAGCGGTGAAATCGAAAGAGCATGCGCACAAACTGCCTGCTTACCTGAGTGGCAGGCTGGGGACTGGAGCGAGGTCAGTGTGCTGCATAAATATAAACAAAGAGCGCTTGTAAAATCACGAAATATCAACTAAACTTCCTCGCATTTGTTATTTAGTTAGTATGACAAAATAGCGGCTGAAAACAGACCGTTTTTTGCCTTTCCACTCTTGCGTCGAAGCCGTTCCGTGCAATGTACTTGCTATAAAATAGTGTAATATACCATGTAAGGCACCATAAAATGTTTATACCTGTTTTGTTTTTTTCAGTGTTCAGCATCCTGTGGCGGCGGTATCATAACCCGTCCTTTAAAATGCACGCGAAAAAATCGCGTAGGCGTCAGCGTGACAATTCACAACTTGCTATGCCATCACTCGCTTAAACCGACTACTGAGATGGCGTGCAACCAGGATGTACCGTGCCCTAGTAAGTATGACCCTACGTAGTCCGATCATTTATTGAACCAGTCGTTGTGATCTCACGTAATCCCGGGATTAGGGACATATTCGCCGTGAAGTCGAGAGTTATCGTTCGATCCTTTGCACTATAATGTGTTAATATCACTGAGCCAAAAGAATGTATAGACAGCTTGGTTCCTAACACTTTAGTGTGTAGAATGGTTAAAAAATAATAAATTATAAGCAGAACAAGAACCAGAGCAAGACTTTAGCATTGGCTATTTTTTATTTTCGTTTAGCTCCGCCTCCGTGGAGCTTCCATTCACTTGGCTGTTACCGAAACGACCCCGAGAAACGAGCACTCCCGGTATTCATGGCTAGTTTTCGAGACAACATTGACTGGAAGGACATGAATAAGACAGTCGTGGCATGTGCGAAGTATGTGCGAGAGCACTCGGAATACTCGGTATTTGCCATCGAGTTTTACGGCGAGTGCTGGTCGGGACCAGAAGCAGAAGCGAGATACAACATGTACGAGAAGTCCGAAGACTGCTACCAGGGAACAGGAAGTCAGAATACTCTTCATGCCTACAAGTTTAACAAGGTAATGCGCAGAAATAGGCGGGAGAAGGGTTGAAGGAGGAGAAGGGGGAGTATATGCAAAATCTTCGTCATACAGCTTTCTCCACCCGTGGGATTAGAATAAACGTGAATTGTAAGTTGGTGATGTATCACACATATATAAGAACCATAAATGTTATAATAACAATACATGAAACAGGAATCATAAATGTATCAACAACCATAAATGTAATAGCACATCGCCCATAAATAACAACTTAACCATAAATACATGTATGGTTGTTAAAGGTTTGATTAATGTCAATGTCATGTTAGGCGCTTCCCGATCCAAATTTCGCCTCTTGTACCTCGTGATACGTTTGGATTGCGATCGCCTTTCTTTTGCCGTTACATCCCATTCTACCTCGGCTACAGAGCATTGTCTAATGTCGCTAGCTATCGCGGTAATAAGCCACTGTCAGAAAACTTTGAGCGAGGCTCAGGGATTCTGGTAGCCCTACCTTGATTATGATTATATACTGACTTCCTGAATATTAACGAACATTCTCTTTTTGTAGTTGTGATCATTTGATCGAAAAGTGACATATTCAGATGATCATATCCATGAGTCCTGGGTCGTGTGCAGTGTAAAGAAACTCAAGCACCCACTCCAATTGAATGTAACTCCCTGCTTAAGAATGTGTAATAAAGGCAATTTGGTGTGTGTATATTGACAGTTAGTGGGTGGTGACTATTGATCCAGTAGATCTAATAAAAGTTGTTAAATTTAGGTTTAATGCCCGCATGAGTTTCCAGTCTTCGTACCCCACCATGGAAAGTTCTTATGTGTCCCGCATTTTTTAAGCCTTCAGTAGTCATTATCCGACCTCCTCCCCCATAGAAACACACAACTCTTGTAGGGCTTCAGACTCGCTATATGAGATTTTTACCCCAAATAATGAAATAAAGTAGGACTCAAACACGTTATTCCAAGGTCTGCTTTATTTTACGGTGGATATATTTTCATTAACATCGATTTCCCCTATACATTACTTTGTAGAACTGAAAGTATCCTTGGGGTGCCTGTGGTGCCGAGGGGGGGGGGGGGGGGGGGGAGCGGAAAACTTTTAGCTATATCAAAAGGGGAGGGCTCCGAACAAAAACGGTCCTCTAAAGGTGGGGGGATCTAAAATTTTTAGGAGCCATACTTTTCATCTTTAAAATGTTACTGATATGATCTAGTTTGAAGCCCAAATACAGATAAAATATTAAGCCTAATGACAAATGTATTCAATTACTTCTCTATAACTGTCTTTAAAAACCATGGATACTTCCAGTATATAACAGTTGGATTTACCGATACAGTTTATTATCAGAATTACAGGAACTAATTGAAATAAACTTCTAGACAGTGGTGGAGCATGCAAATCCCCAAAACGACATTCATACATTTACACCCCTTGGTGTATTTAATGTAACACTTTCTTACCTTGCTAGCAGGGCTTTCTTCCTGTTTGTTTCTATCAGTTCACTTGTCCGTGTTGCGTTACTTTTCTTCCGCATTCTCTTTTGTTTGTGTCCAAACAAACAAACACGGATAAGTAAACTGATAGAAACGAAAAGGAAGAAAGCTCTGCTAGGGTAAACATGTATGTGAAATCCTGAAATAATAACCACTCGAGCGTACGTCCCTGTGTGACATGAATATTAATGCCAGTATCTTCTGCTGTTGAAGAAAGTTGATCAGCAACTCTGAGTTCGATCTGATAATATCATTATTACTGTATTTACTCGTCCAGTATGAGCTCAAAATAATTTCGCTGAGGTTAGCAATTTGTCAGTATTTTACGTTATTATGACGCAAAGTTCTATATTTAGCCCAAATTCTCCCAACCTATAAAATCCTGTTTCGACTTGCAACATTGAACACGGAAGGGAAGTCAGCATCGAAAGAAAGCGGCCACAACTAAGGCAAAATGGTTCACTTCGGTCTAATCGATAGTTCACGGAACCAAGTCCCTCTGCAACGTATAGAAATACGAGCTAAGGTCCATGGCTACACGGCTGAAGTCATTGCTACAATGACTTACAATAACAAGATGAAAAATCCGATTGAAGCGGTTTATATTTTGCCACTTGACGAGGAAGCGGCGGTGTGTGGGTTTAAAGCGACGATTGACGGTCGAACTATCGTTGCCGAGGTACAAGAGAAGCAAGAAGCGAGAGATACATACGACGATGCTATTAGTAGTGGTCACAGTGCCTTCCTGCTCGAGGAAAGCGACGAGAGCTCGGATATTTTTCAAATCAACGTCGGAAACCTTCCTGCGGAATCAACGGCAAAGGTAGAACTAACGTTTGTGTGTGAGCTTACCGTGGAGAAGGAGGGAAGGGTGTGCTTTCTACTTCCTACAGTGTTAAATCCAAGATACACACCACAAGGCGGAAATTCTATCACTGCTTCTCTCCCTCGTGTCGACTCCGCATACGAGTTTGACTTTGAGCTTCTCGTGCAGAGTGCGTCCGAAATACAAGAAATAACCTCCCCCCACAGTAAGCTTAACGTTGTAATAAGCTCCGAGGATAAATGCCAAGCGACAGTACGCTTAGCAGAACCATTCAAGTTCGATGTTGATGTAAAGGTGATGATACTCAACCGTGACCCCTTTCTTCCACAAGCAACCTTTGAAAATGGCGTGACAGGATCGAACATCACGCAAGATTTCCTTGAAAAGCCCTTGGTCACGCTCAATTTCATGCCAGATTTTGGCAAACAAGAAGCATTAGAAACTGGTGAATTCATATTCGTGATAGACAGAAGTGGCAGTATGAGCGGAGACAGAATAAAAAATGCCAGAGAAACACTTTTCCTTTTCCTAAAAAGTTTGCCTGAGCACTGCCATTTCAATGTCGTGGGGTTTGGAAGTTCGTATGAAAAGCTGTTCTCTTCCAGCACAAAGTACAGCGACAGCAGCGTAAAGAAAGCATGTAACCACGCTAAGAATTTGGAAGCCAACCTGGGTGGCACAGAAATATTGGAGCCGTTGAAATATGTGTTTTCCCAGCCGGTTATCAAGGGTTCCCCTCGCCAGGTGTTCCTCCTGACGGATGGGGAAGTGGGGAACACACAGCAAGTGATCACTCTTGTCAAGAAAAATTCCTCTCATGCAAGGTTAGTCCAGTTAACAGTTGTTAAGCCCCATCTACACTAACAATTTTAGTTGACAACAATATTTGTTGGGATCTACTTAAACTATTTTTAATGTGTGACAATTTTTAATTGCCAAGAAAAGGCAAACCTGCTTGCTTTTGAGCAACTATAGTTGCCACATAAAGATGATTCTGCTCCATCTACACATTAAATAAAAATTGTCACATACGAATTGTCAACTGTTTAATTGTTAGTGTAGATGGGGCTTCAGGGACATTGTCAGCCACGCCCTGTTATTGTTTTCGTTTAATATTGAATAACAAATTATTTGAGGAAATCCGGAAATAATTATCTTAAAACAGGTTTTAATACGTTTTCTATATGTTTAATTGAAAATTCTGACCACACCTTCCCCAAATATACTGATGAAAAGATTGTTTTTTTGCTAGAATGAGCGATGACAAGAGACTTAAAGAGCAAGATCAACTTTTTAACTCTGTTTTAACCCTCTTTAGAGTTAAAAAGTTAGAAACAGGCTTTGATTTTCAATAGCCAAACGTCGTGTGCTGCGGTCATACGAATTGCGGGATATCGAGCCAGATTACTTCAATGGATTAAAGGTTATTATGGACTTTCAGGTGCTTTACTTTTGGTATTGGCCAGGGAGCATCTACGGCACTCATCAAGGGCGTCGCCAGAGCGGGTCAAGGAACCGCGGAGTTCATCACGTCAAGCCATCAAATGCAAGCTAAGGTGAGTGCTGGGTTAGGGACCTACTGTTCAGATAACTGATTTTTTTTCGGCGCGGTCGTTGCTGTGTCTTTCAGCTGGCCAAAGATTTGTGTCACGCGGGAAAATATCGCAGGTTGTCGGGGCTACGCTACTACTTGCCACGCGGGAAATTATTGCTTGTTGTCGGGATGCGTTAGTACTTGCCAAACTTTAGCATTTTTGTCAATTTACCGCAAACTTATGCCGGGAGTTAATGATGCGTTTTGTTTAGTTATGAGTCAACGGGAATTGGCCTCTCCCCAATGGTAGGCGGGTCCATATTGTTTTCAATATATTCGTGAATCGTAAATCGAGCGCCTATTCCCGTTCCGTATTCATCTACCACCGGTAGAAAGTTGGTTTTTACTTCGGGAGCAGGTATCGTCTAGGTCTAGTGAAATTCTGGTATAGCCAGAATTGGTATTAAGGAAGCAAGTGCAAAAATGATTTGAATGTTGTCAATCATTCTGGTCACGCATGAAGATTGTCATAGCTACTAGCTCGGCAAGCATGAAATGCGTTACCTCCGAAGTCAACAATAATCGTATAATCATTATGTAGGTCACGGCAAGTCCAAGGGTAACCCACTGGCATGCCTGCGTTGGAAGGTCGTCCTTCGAACACCCATTGGTTTAGAAACTTAACCAAACGAAACAAAACGTTTTTCGGGGTGTCAGCGAAGGTCTCTCGTTTGGGCTTGCCGTCATTAGAGAGAATACAAAAGGGATGCGGTACGAAACCCCAAATGATTATTCTTAAAATATCACTTAAAATTTACTTGTGTAAAGTAGCGTTTGTAACAGCGACTAAATGAACCCAGTACCGTCCCCACATCTCATCTCTGTCGTTTGTTTCATTTGCTTGCTTTATCTGATAGTGAGGCGCCGCAACATTGTAACCGACTGTTTAAAATGCTCGCAAATCTTGACAGTAGTCATTGAATGATCATATGCTTAAATGCGTGACTAAAGTTTTTAACCGCTTATGTTTTTTTGAGGTTGCGCTGTATTCATGAACCACCTCTTGAAACCTTGATAGTTTAAGTGATTCATGTATTTTAGGTGAACACGGCTAGAGAGGGCCATTAGAAAAACTACACACAGGTTATAATGTTACCTTCTTTATTACAACGCCACTCGCAAATCGCGCGCTCTGATTGGTCAAGGGACCATGAGTAATTAGCGGGCACACGCACGCTTGGCGTGAGAGCGTGCGCGCGTGCTCCCCAAAATTAGATTGTAACGTAAGAAAGCATTTCCATTGTTGTATAAAACAAATAGATCTCATTTTTATCTATTTTAAAATAAATTTTGAATTTCAGGTTGTTAAGACACTTCGCAATGCCCTTCAACCTTCAATGGAAGACATTAAAGTCACATGGGACCTACCCCACGGATGGGATTCACAAACTATCCCTAAGAACTTACCCCAAGCCCTATTCAGCGGAAATCGCATCATAGTCTATGGGCTTCTCAGCAAACAAGGGGGCGGCCGTGATGAAGAGCTTCAAGGCAAGGCGACCCTTCAGGCTACCACTCGAGACAATACCAGCAATATGCGAACCATCACACATGAGGTTGCATTCAAGCTAGAGTTGAAGGAGAGTGACGGATGTTCCATGATGCACCGTGTGGCCGCAAAAAGGTTTATCCAGGAACAACAAGATGCCATGGAAGAAGACGCCTCTAGCTGGTCGGATGATCTGAAAGCCAAGGTCATTAATATCAGCAAGGCTGCCAATGTTGTATCCAAGGTGACGTCATTTGTCGCCGTGGACAGCGAAAGTCATGTTCCAATACAAAAACCCATGAGGGAAAGCTCTGAGATGTATGCTTTAAAAGAATGTGGGTTTATGGGCGGTGGAGGTGCTTTATCTTCAGCGCCAGCCCCAAGGAAATGTTATAGTGGTAAGTGTTAAAATTGTTAACATAAAAAACTTGAAAGCGGGTTGGGTAGACTGTGTAGGCTTTACTAGAAGTACGACTTTTTATGCTCCAATGGTTCTGACTACTATTCGCGTATACTGTCCATGTCATCAGGTTATGGCCTTAAACGTCCTTACTATAGCATTAAGTTGGAGTGGGTGTGTCATATTGAACTTAAAATTAAAATTGTTTACTCTCTTTCAGGAGGTGCTTCAGTAGTCAGGATGCAAAAGAAAGGTGGAGTGGGTTTTAGTTTCTCCGTTCCTAAAGTATTCCTTCCCAAGAAAAAGTCAGCCAAAAGTAAGCCCCAGCCCAAAGGTCCAAGTCCCCAGCTCTCACGTATGAGACACTCGCCCATGGCTGCAGAATCGATGTGCTATGACCCTACCATAGAAGACAGCTTTGATGACATACTAGCCGAGGAAGAAAAGCTTTGTATGCCTTCCGCTGAGGGATTTATAAAGAAAGAAAAGAAAAAGGCGTCCTCTTCTCTGACCCTAGAGCTCATCGCTCTTCAATCAGCATCGGGTACATGGACCCTCAGTGCAGAGCTTGCCGCCATGCTGGGCGTTCCTGTGGATAACCTTCAAAAGGCGTGTCCTGATGGGGTCGTTTTTCCTCTGTGGGCAACAGCTCTTGCACTAGTCTGGCTACATGCAAAGTGTGCCGAGAAGAAAGACGAGTGGCAAATGGTAGGAGACAAGGGTCGAAGAGCTCTTGAGAGAGGTTTACCAGCCGGAAAGACCTATAAAGAAGTGCTAGAGAGAGCAGCGACGACTCTTGGAGTCAACCTTCCAGATACGGCTTTTTGATAAGTGCAGTCATTACTGTGTATGTGACCACTGGTCTTTCAAGTCCCTTTCAATGATTACAGATATCAATGCGAGCTTCAAATAATGAAAAGATCGCTACATTTCGAACTCCCAGAGGCAACTTTTTCCGATACTAACCCTCCCTCCCAGCCCATATTAGGCACTCGTTTTCTAATGGTCTGAAAAAGCCTGATTGCTCGGGAGACCTGTAATATTTAAAAATGATGAATCGCTAATTTTTTAAGGCCTTAGACCTCGTTATCGATGACGACAATAAAATCTTATTAAACAGTATTGTAATTTAAGCGTTGAATTTCTCGACTTAGACTTTTTTAGGGGAAAAAGTAAAGACCAAAAACCAAAACAACTACAAAAAATTGATAAGCCCTCCTCCAGTATTCCCTTTCCTAACATTTTTCTTAGATGAAGTATTTGCATAAGGAAAAACGAGTACTTTACTTCCCCCTCCCCCCTGGAAATTGGCACTCTAAAATAGCCCCTGCCATCACCCCCGATATTGTTTCCTGGAAACTCTTAACCGAACTATCCATTTCATACATACATCATTTTATAGTAGAGATAATACAATAGTTATGGTAATAATGAAAAATACGTCAACAACTTATAGATTATAATTTGTTGTGAGGTAAGACTAAAATCTAACTGCGAAAAGTAGGCGATGGAATATAAAAAGATTTTATATTATAACCATAACAGAATAAACATTAAGACTTAAATAATAAGGAATTAAAGGGATAAAATCGTATTTACTCACTTGTTTGAATACGTTTGGATACTGCCCTTTACAAAATAACGTCGCATATCTGTATAGAAAAGATAATCACTAAAGATTGATTAGGTAAAAATTGAGGATTAATTTGGAAAATTTATTTTGTTGAAATGTTTTTTTACAGCGCAAATAATGTTTGTAAAAATACAGACTTTTCGAGGCTACTGCCTCATAATGAGTGTCTAAAAGCAAATGCTTTTAGAAGACACTAATGAAGAGACAGTTGCTTTTAAACGACACTGATGAAGAGGCAGTAGCCTCGAAACGTCTGAACAAGAAATATAAACGTGAAAGATTGATTTGCCCGAGTGATTTTTCTTGAGGCCTACAAATAATACTGTCAGTTGTTCTGATGGGCCGCGAAATTGTTTCTAAAAATAGCCTAGGGTACTCATTCGCTATCTCAGGGGGGGAGGGGGGTAATATAGTGCAGACCTGGGCTCTCTTTGCGCTCTGCACGTACTTAAGACACGCTCTGCCACTCACGTTGTCCTGTCCTTATAACTTAAATGTGAACTTTAGAAGCACACTAGCATACACACATTGGCACCAGTCGGGCCAAGACGGGACGCTAGCACAGTTTATTACCCGTGCAGTTCGGCAACCATGGACAGCTGTTTCGTCCTTATTAGGACTCGTCAGCATGGCATAGCCGGTTTGCCTCAGTTAAACTTCATCGGCAAAAAAACTGCAGGGCGACTTCGACTCGAACGAAGTGCTTTAAACCACAGCTCAGATCCATGTGGGATCTAGAGCTGCGACCGGGCTAGCGTGATGCCAATTGTGCGGATCACGCATGCGACCTTCCCAGGGCCCTCTCCCTTTCCTGTCATTTGGGTCGTCGGCGGGAAATGGCCCTGGGATCGGCCGGTCACGTGACTCCTTCTACACCCAGGATTTCTGGGTGTAATAAATTAGCATAAATTATCCAATGTTTATCTTCAAAACAAGATGGCGGCAGAGTCGGAAGTATCGGCCGTTTTTGATTAAGGAAAGCTAAGAATTGCTACGATTATTTTTAAAGTTAAAAAAGGACGCGCCTGAAATTTAAATTTTGAGGCAAAATGTTTTTCAGGTTCTCTGGATTTCGTTATTTTTTTACGCGCGCGCGCAAGAGAATAGCGTCATAACCAATGAGACAGGGCCCTGGGAACGAGGTTGTATTTACCACGCAGATCAACCAGGCAGACGCACAATTCAATTATGCCTTATTTTATGGGCTCCCTGTGTTACTCAGTTTCTTTTTGCTGCTTTTAGCACAGGGTACCCGAAACGCGTATAACGCCTAGTTGATTTTGTTTTCTGTTCTTCTAAAACGGATGTCAATAGCTTCCGTTTTTTTTGTCAGAAATTTCGATAATGAGCCATATTTTCTAGGTATATAGATGCGAGACATAGAGGCAGAAGTTTCCTCTGTCCATTCTGCTATCGAAACAATGAATGGCTTTCTCTCTAGAGTCGGTGAAGTCGCATTGTCTTCGAGTGTTGGTGCTCGTGTGTTGTTTTATCCAACTCTGCTCTGGAATGTAGTTATGGAGGGAGGTTCTCGAAGATGGTATGACAGAATTGACTCTACAGTGATTATCGGGGCTTTGCCTTTTAAGAGTCTCACTCAAAAGGTAAGGCGGTTTTAGTCAATCGTTCTAGAAGTGGTTAAGCGCTCCGTTTGGGAGTCCAGAACTGCCAAAATAAATACATGCTTGCTACCAGCAGCTATGAAGCCTCGAAAATATTTTACTTTCTTAATCTTTTTGGTCAATATATATCACCAGGGTTATAAAGACAACATCACAAAAACAGTGTGTGCTAATAGGAAATTTATGCTGAGTCACTATGAACTTGTCCTTAAATTATCCCACAGGTACCCCAAGCTTACTTTGTGTATGAATAAATTACAGTGGTTCACGTTACGTTGTGTGTGTCATGGTTTATAGTAAACATAAGGGATTGAAATAAGCCATTCACTTTACTACGAAATAAAATCGTAAATATTCTGACCTGACAGTGGAGTGATTATGGTCTGGGTGAAGTTTCAAGCCATTTGGGCCGGCATTTCGAGAGGACATGTACCAAGCCCTTTAATCTGACTCAGTTATTTTTGTAGGGTGCAGGGGAGGGATTGTTTTTATTTAAAAGATTTTATGTAACTTCCTGAAGTATTAGACATGATAAGATGTGTTTATGGTTATTGTAAGTTGCGCTAAATGCCAAGTGCACACTGGCTAGCAGTATCATATTCAGGGTCTCTTATCATTGTGGTCATTGGACCTATGATCTCAGATCCAACACAGCTAATCTCCTGGTAGTTCTAAAAACAAAATGCAAAACTTAAGGGGAAATGGCATTTGCTCATGCCATTCCAGAACTGTGGAACCAGTTACCCAGCTTTATCAGAGGAAAAGAGTACTAACTGACTAAAAACAGGCAATTATAACACATTTCCTCTGACAAGCCTTCAATGTATAAATTAGTCTTGATTATTTATCTTTATATGTAAGTTTATGTTTTCTCTGTTACATTTTATTTAGCGCTTTAGAATATGTACACATGGTTTAAGCACTTTAAAGATATTTTGTTATTATAAGTAATATTATTGCAATATACATAAAAATTTGTTAATCCAGTTATTCATTTGATTGACAGCTTGTAGAAGAGGAGAATGTACGGGCAGTTGTAACCCTCAATGAAGAGTTTGAAACAAAACACTTCTGTAATACTTCTGAGGTTTGTACAGAACAATTAAAACTTGAACTTGAAAATATATAATAATATTATTAATATAAGCAACACCTGGCCCCTACAAAAGATGACATCAATTAGTGTATATTGCCATTGTGTCTATATTAAATATGGCGTTTTGCCCTGTTTTCTTAAAACAAAAGCAAGAATCCTTTGTACTTTTGAAAACATTATGTTCTGTTAGATTATTATGCCTCTTAAAGGAGAAGATTGTGGGAGAGGGGGGGATGGGTGGTGCGGGCTTAATAGACAGAAGGGGCTTAGGTAATTCAAATTTTTAACTGTAGAGGGGGCTAATGAGCAGCAGAAAAGAGCTTTTAACTATATTCCAGTTAACAGAAGATAAAGTGACCTTCAATAGTTTTTTATACAAAAAGCCCCCAACACTATTTTGCTTCCACTGTCCATGTCAAGTCACTGGTGGTAATGAAACTCTATCTATTTTGTAGGAATGGTCTGAATGGGGGGTGAAACAGCTTCAGCTTGCCACAGTAGATTTTGGCAATGCTCCCTCTTTAGACAATCTTTCTGAAGGTGTCAAGTTTATAGAAGAAATCAGGTCTAAAGGGGACTCTGTATATGTGCATTGTAAAGCAGGGCGTGGCAGGAGCGCAACTCTTGTTGCTTGCTACCTTATGAAGGTATTTGTTGAATCTTGGATACCAAAAGCACTTTTGGTCCTCAGAAAGTCACATGTGTTGTCTGCCAAATTGTGCAGCAGTTTTAAGATCTCAGGGTCTGCCAAAAAAAATTCAAATTAAACAAAAGTAATGATCCTACCAAAAGAATAATAAAATAAATAAAAGTCAAAGGCCTGGTATACATAAAAAATAAATACAAGGGATTTACTCATTATTTTTTCCCTCGACTATTAAATATCTCTTAATTTAAGGTGCATATTCACAGCCTTTTGTTTCCCTTTAAAACACACCACAATAAATTCCCTTATACTACCTGAATGCAAGGAAAGGTCCAATAATTTATGTTTACTTTTATTTATTTTTTTTTGATTTCATATTTTGTTGGGGAGGGGGGCGTGGGGGGAAGGGGGTAAAGAACACAAACAACAGTCTAACATGATTTAGTGGCCACTTTTGTGAAGTTTCGGTTTCTCTATGTCTTGCAAAATATGGCTTTGAACCCAGAGGAAGCTCATTTGTTTATAAAGTCAAAGAGACCGCACATCCGACTTGCATCTCAGCAGTGGAGTGCTGTACAGCAGTTTCATGATTATCTACATGAAGACGACAATAAATAAACATAAATATGAATGAATATTTATCATATAATGTTTATCTCATACATTGTAAATATACATTATTATATATAATATAATAATATTATATTTTTACGAAAAGATGTTATGTCATAAGCCTGTCTTTCCATTAAGCATAAAGTTCAATTTTATTACAGTGAAATTTGTTATATCACGACCGCTTAGTATGAGAAATCCATGTCTCCTTGAGGAAATAGCTCGTACAAAAGTCCAAACCAAACATGTTACTTTATTTCTTATGTCACATGATAAACCATTTTTTTTAATGCAAAGGACAAAACAAAACAAAAACAAAAAAATGTGGGGCATTTACTATTGAGGTTTAAATTCTCAGCCCCATTTTTATTTGTCAGCGTTTATTTCTTTCAGTTAACTTCTGCTGGTCTAAATAATCAATGTTTTTTTTTTATTTCTAGTCAGTTAATTTTTTTTTGATTGTGAATGAATGTTTTTTACGTCCTTTTGAAAACCTTTAAAACTGGACGTTTAGTTAACCGTTTCTTGGCTTTGTATTTTCTAATGACAAGGGAGTATTTCACTCTTATAGTTTATTTTATTACACCCTACTTGTTTCGTTGTGTTGTTTGTACATGATTGTTTACTTCTATTATGACTTTATCATACTGTAATTTTATTTTCAAGGGAGTCACGTCGCATTGGGACCTGGTCCCTTTCCTTCTGATCCCTTTCTCCTTATCCAATAAAGTTGTAAAACACGCACACAACAAGGAGGTGAGGCGTTGTTTTTTAGCGTTACTGAGCGATCGCAAGGTCGATAGTGGTGACATATCGTAAAGGGAACAGTGGGATACTCTGCCACTCTGTTTCTGTCATTCTTTTCCCTCAAAAGTTTCTGTGCTTTTATGTCGACCTTCAGCAGGTTTAGCACGGAAATAGTTGAAGCGCGAATATATAATCATTTTACTATATGCCTTGTATTCAGAGCCAAGACGGCCTCCGCGTTTGGAAACTTTGCATCCATGGCAAACGAATCTGAGGTTCACAGTGATTGCTCGACAATGATATGTTGTCACTCCTTATGGTCTGTGAACTTCCACAGTCGGTACCTCTAGGTTAGAATTTGTGGTCTGCGGTTCCAAGGGTAAGACGTCACCAGTGAAATCTATGATGCAGTCGGTATAATTCTCCTGGTCTTGGTTCTGCATAAGCTGTAACCAACACATCAGCAGTATGGCTAACACTGAGGTCCCACCGAAAAGATAAAACGCGATCACATAGCTCCCCGTCGTATCATGAATCCATCCCGCAAGTACTGGTCCAATTGTTTCAGGCAATGCGGCAATTGTATACAGCCAGCTTAGGCCAGAAGGCACTAATTCTTTTCCTACAATATCCACAGTTACAACAGGCATCAGGGTAGCGAAACTCCCCTCGAAGAAGCCAAAGAGAAGTACGTAGAGAGCGAGACAGAAGTCTTGAAGAGCAAAAGGGAGACAGCACGTGAATACGGAGATGAGGAAGAGTGCTGATTGGATGATTCGGATACGATTGTTTCTGTGGAGGGAAGTCAGCAGTCGTCCGAAAAATAGGCGTCCGGTACTTGAGCCGATGGCGAGGTAGCTGACAAGCATGGCAATGTTCACGCTGTCAATGTTTATGTCGATAGCCAATTGAATCTGACGAAAGAAGAATGCTTGCTGAGTACACACAGGTCAGGTCATGCCACCCCTCTATTTTCATTAGATTGCTTTTTATATTTTTGTCCATCTCCCGCTTGCTCCGAGTATTCTCGCGCCCACAGACCCTATTCCATCACCTTTAGGCGCCGCTACGTCGGGGCTATAAATTTGGTTATTTCCACCCGAAAAAAAATCCTTAAATGTGCAACATTAAATAAGCCAACAAATTGATAAAACGAAGCGCTTCCATGTATCCGAACGGCCGATCATATTATTGAGCTAGAAATGCTACCCTTTTATTATATTTTTTCTACATCGTTCATCTACTTACGATATGGACAAGTGGAACCAAGTTGATGAGCATCAGAAAGCACGAAGCGACAATCCAGAGCAAAAATCGCTTGTTCCTGAACACCTCCAAACCAAACGCTCTATCACGAATATCCTCACTCTCAATGAGAATCGAGGGAGTTGAAACGGGATGCCTGTGGCGGTACGTGAACGGGATGAAGATCAGTGCAGAGAGGACTAGAGAGGCCTCTACTGCGGCAATAATACGAAGGGCGGAGGATATTTGATAATCTTTGAATAGGTCCTGGCGAAAAAAAAACATACAAATCAATTTGAATTGATGGTCATTTACACAACAACAAGACATGACGGAAAAACCTGGAAAATTCGCAATTCTAGATAGAGAAAGAAGACACAATTTCTTACAATGGCCATCGGTTCCTTGTATTCCGGACTGATTTTTTAAAAAACAAAAATAACGTGAGGCGGAAATGCACATACCCAGATTTTTTCTTTTTAAGATATTTTTTTCTTGATCATCCTTGCGCTATGAATGAGCTCAGGGACGAAAAGCTCAAATTTCAATGACACTCTACAAAAAGTCGCATCAATTTTAAAAAAGTCGCATTTGCTATTTTGTTTGCTATTACTCACTAAGTACTTAGAGAAATTTTCCGCCTTATTAGATGTGAAATGAGCTTATTTGAAGCGTTAAGTCATGTTTTTCCGTCATGTCCAACAACAAAGATAAGAACAACGATAACGACAAATTTATCAACAACAGTAGCAAGGGCAACAACAACAACAACAACAACAACAACAACAACAATAGAAACATCAATGCGATCATCGCAAAAACAATAACAACCAATAGGCGACTTGCATAAAGAAATCACGTGACTTGCTTAGTGGCAAACTCCCTCGAATGGCCGCGGCCCTCACACCAGAGAGATCGACCAAAAATATATATATTTCAACAAAAATAAGCCCTTTCTGTCATAGAAGCTCTCTAACTAATTCGCGAGCGCTATATAAGTTGTTTTTGGTGTTGTTATTTTGCCGCAAAAAGACAAAAAGCGCACGAGTTTGTTAAAAAAAGTCACGTGATTTTTTAGTGCAAGTCGCTTATTCATTTTTTTATGATTTACTATCTAAAAAAAGTCGCGTGATTTTTAGTGCAAGTCGCTTATTCATTTTTTTATGATTTACTACCTAAGAAAAGTCGCGTGATTTTTAGTGCAAGTCGCTTATTCATTTTTTTATGATTTACTATCTAAAAAAAGTCGCGTGATTTTTAGTGCAAGTCGCTTATTCATTTTTTTATGATTTACTACCTAAAAAAAGTCGCGTGATTTTTAGTGCAAGTCGCTTATTAATTTTTTTATGATTTACTACCTAAAAAAAGTCACGTGATTTCTTAGTCTAAGTCGCTTATTCAATTCTTTACGATTTTCTGCCTGAAAACTCGCGTGATTTTTAGTGTAAGTCGCTTATTATTGTTCCATTACCTGTAGCATTGGACTGATAGCGAAGGTCGCGAGCGCACACCCGACCCACGTGAGGCTATTCATCATCATGTACTTGTCAAAATACTTGCACATCACATTGAGGCTGGCGCGACAACACATGCACGAGCCCAGGCCCCAGCCCAAACTGTATGTCAGGTAAAGGAGAGGAAGGACTGGGCAGAACGACGAAAGAAGTAGACCCAAGCAACACAGCAGAGAACCGGTCAAACCAACAGGCCAGGCTCCATAGCGCTCTGTGACGTAAGCGGTGATTGGTCCAAAGGCATGGGTAGAACTCGCAGATAGGGAGAGAACTAGAGCTGAAATAATCAGAGAATAGGGCATATCTCATAACAGGCCCATACCCAGGGTGGGGGGGGGGGGGGGTGCCAACAATAGCGCTTTCGGTTCTCAATAGACGTGCTATTTGTAGACAAAACTGTAAAGCATAAGGTAGGTCACTGGTATGTCATCAATCCAAAAGTCAGACTTTTTTTGTAGCCAAAGCCGACAATAAACTTCCCTTGGGGATACTGCAAAGGGATAAAAAAAATATCTTTCTTTTCTCTTTTAGGGGTTGTCAGATTTTTATCAGAAAAACTCCCCCCTCCCCCCCAGAAAATAAATAGGTCCACTTTTTCGGATTTCGCAGCTCCCCCCCCATTAAGGAAAATCCTGGGTACGGGTCTGCATAACATATTGAACTAATGTTTGCACCACTTTGTAAGAATAAAAACGGGATTTTTACCAGCTTGAAATAGGAAAAGAAAGACATCCCCACTCCCGCAGGAATTTCCAATGGCATACATTTCTTCATTGTTTTTGTGTTTACGGTTTTATATGTAACGACCCTGTTTGATATACCTCCCCTTGCCTGTAAGTACAATACAATACAATACAATACAATACAATACAATACAATACAATACAATACAATACAATACAATACAATACAATACAATACAATACAATACAATACAATACAATACAATACAATACAATACAATACAATACAATACAATACAATACAATACAATACAATACAATACAATACAATACAATACAATACAATACAATACAATACAATACAATACAATACAATACAATACAATACAATACAATACAATACAATACAATACAATACAATACAATACAATACAATACAATACAATACAATACAATACAATACAATACAATACAATACAATACAATACAATAAACTTTATTTAACGAATGTCTCATATTAACCTTTTACAGTTTTATAATATATGGCTTAAGTAGCTCATGTCTGTGCTGTGCTAGTGTATACGTTATGTCAGAGCCCTTACTAACCAGTGTTTGCTCGACTTTCGTTGTAGCCCTGTAACATAGCCGAGTAGATGATCCCAGAACAATGAAACTGACCGAGAAGGATAAGCTGCAAATACAAAGTAGAACTTTATTGAAAGGCTGAGGGAAGGTTCATAATGACCCACGAAAGCCCGTTTTGTATACTTATAATATTTGCAGGTTTTAAATTATCGATTACGTGCGTACGTACTCACTCACTCACTCACTCACTCACTCACTCACTCACTCACTCACTCACTCACTCACTCACTCACTCACTCACTCACTCACTCACTCACTCACCTACCTACCTATCTACCTACCTACCTACCTACCTACCTACCTACCTACCTACCTACCTACCTACCTACCTACCTACCTACTAACTTACTTACTTACTTACTTACTTACTTACTTACTTACTTACTTACTTACTTACTTACTTACTTACTTACTTACTTACTTACTTACTTACTTACTTACTTACTTACGGAAGAACAATAAATCCGCCCCCCCCCTTTTCCTGAACCCTTGTTTCGGCCCCCTCTTTTTGGAAGTCCTGGATCCGCTTACGGAAGAACAATAAATCCGCCCCCTTTCCTAAACCCTTGTTTCCACCCCTTCTTTTTGGGACTCCAGAACCCGCCTTTGAAACATCCACCTTATGGAAATAGAAAATAAAAGGCCGTTAAACGATACCGATAAATATATACAGTTTTACATTTTTTTTGGGGTCTAGGGCCTAAAGCTATTTCGGTTAGTTTAGCCGTTAAACTTCACAGCGTGTGTGTAATCGCGTTCAGCTGGCTCGTCGCCTTCAAACCTACGCGGTCCTTTTAGTGTTTCTCAGTTTTTCATATTTTTCTGATGACCTAATAGCAGTATTGATTCAATACTAGGGATGGCTTTGGGAAATTCGTAATTGCCTTTTATGGGCTGATCTTCGTGTCGTCACAGTGGAATTGCACATATAAAGATATTGGTCTCAACTTTTTAACTGTATTACCGTGATTGTGGTTATGTTTCTTTTTAAATTATTATCTATATGGCATCTAAACGTTAAAGTATATGGTAGATTAGGTTATTGGTGCTTTCTCTGAACCGTTTGCCATTTGCCTATTTTTTGCATTTTACATACGAACTTTCCGAATATGGTAATACGATTATCTCTATGAGGTAGTTGAGACTGTTGGTACCTATTTTAACAAGCTAGGAGAAAATAATGAAAGCTATCTCTCTGACTTAAGCCCAAAATAAAACATAACCAAAAGGGAGATCTTAATCTAGGAAAATAGCCAAGGAAGGAGATTTCTATATTTTTTAAATTATAATTTTTAATAATTACAATTTTTTTTTTCGTTTCTTTTTATTCAAAACCTCTGATATCCGGATCTACTATCTATTTCTCGGTGAAGATTAAAGTTCTCCGCCCCATCACGTCCCCCAACCTTTTGGCCAATCAGAAGGCAAGAAAGCACTCGTGCTCTTACCCACCTGCACAAGGAAGGCAGCGAGACATGCCACTTTGCCCCATCGATGGTGAGATGTCTGCGATTCACCGGTCTCGCTGCTTCCCCTCCTTCCAGCCATTTCATCTTCCCCGACCTCGCCATTATCGCATTCCGGTTTGTCGTCGTGATGTTCGCCTCGCCCTCGGCTTCCCCCTCGGCTCTTGTTACGTCCTTGTTGATGTTTTAAATCAGGGACTTGCAGAAAGGCTGGAGACTAAAAGTAAAAGTTTGCTTACAAATGTTTTGATTAAATGAAGAAATATTTTTAACGTGGTTCCCTTTCTTAATTTCTCAATTATTCATAGTCTTTTTTATTCCTGCAATAAAGAGGATGCTCGTTTCCTGCAATAAAGAGGATGCTCGTTGCAGTATTTCTGTTGCCTAGTACTCAATATTACCTCAAATGTTATATTATCGCACAGTGGTTTTAAGCTCAAGTATATATACTGTTATGACAGCCTCAGTTTTAGCCAATTTGCGGTTATTATTTTTTGCTTGCACTCTTGGACTCTTGCTAATAATCTAACTAATAATCTCGGCTGAAATTTTAGATTTTTTTATTGACAAAGGTATTCTCATTTGTCAATATTGAGAACTGTTGTTTGCATTGTTATTAGCTGTGTCCATGGACCCAGAAATTCGTGTCTGTTTCTATTCGTGAATTGCAGGAAAACGACTGAAGGCAAAGTTCTGAAGGCATATCAGTAAATTGTACTTCACGGCTACAGTTCTTTGAATGTTCGACTGATTTCTCTTTTGCCTTCCAATAATATAAATATTAAGGGGCGTTTAACACAGAATATAGATCTGGCCCTTAACTGCGTGTGCAAATTTTATACTTTATACAACGATAAGTAACAAAAAGTGAATCCACCTAGGAATTTAAGCAAATCTAAGAATATGCCCCCTCAAGCTATGCTTCTCTACGCACGCTTTTTAAAAAGGTGTTTTCACAACCGCCTATACTAAGATTATTTTACGCACTCAAGGATCAAGAAATTTCGCCAAAACACTCTCTTGCCGCCTTTTATTATCCTTTTCCGCCTCGTTATTTGATCTTGTTTTTATCTTAGTCACCTTGGCATGATGGGTGCAATATTATTTTGTCTTTTTCGACATTTTTTCTCCCTTTCTTCACGCAATTTATTTAGCTTAAAATTCTCTTACACTTTCTAACAATATGCCCTCTTCCTTTTTTCTATATTTTTAACTCTCTTGTATTTTTTTCCCTCTCACTGCTTAGAATGACAATAAAGGAAGGCGAATCTACAATCACCAAACTGTAATATTGAACGCAAATAATTATATATAGCCAAAGTCATAATAATTGGAAAAAGATTGGAATAATCAATATCACCTCTCATTCACTCTGAGAATTTTTATTTGATACAACAATCAACTCACGGGAATTTTTTATGACTTTTTTATGACCCTTAAATTAGAGAATTTCTGCTCGTTTATATGATATACTAAAGTATATGCGATAAAACTCTATGCTGTTAAATTGGTCGTTCTGTATAAAGAATCGGAAGTTGTGATGTAATCGATTGGGATATGCTCTATTGTGAATTGAGTGAAATGTAAATTTACGATCTGTGGGTTTCTTATCTCGGGCGAGACATCTCTGTATAGGGAATATTTTGACAGCGATATTGTGTATATATATATACAGGATGTATTAAAGAAAAACGAGAATATCTGGGATATTTTTCCATTCTATCAATTATTAGGATTAGGTTTGGTGGAAGTTTCAGAAAGGAAAAGTGGGAATTAAGACTTCTCATCTTTTGAAAATCTAACAGTTTCGTCAATGCTTGATTAAGTGTATTAAACTTGCAATAAAAGAGAGCAAATATTGTCTTCTGAAAAAATAAATAAATGTGAGCAGAATTTGAGAGTATTCGAGCCTTGTAAGTTATATATACAAACGCGTACCAAAATATTGTCAAATTCTCAGAAAATCTTACGACAAAATTTCGTTTGCTTTGGATCAAGTTTGACTATATCACACAGAAAATAACCATAATTAGAATAATTAAAACTGTATTTCTCTTTCCATCGTTAAATATATATTCCCCAAAAAGAAAGAAAACAGAATAGGAAATCATAGATTAACCTAGATTTATTTCAATTAGTGATTTACTCACCTCAGTTTGTGACATATCTCGCTATCTCCTCTTCGTGAAAATCTTCTGATTTCTCTAATGCTATCTTAAAATCCAGCTAAAAACTAAACGTTTGTCAATACATCCTCTCTGATAGATGCTCAAAATGATTTAAAGTAATTCAAACCTTTTTCCGCCAGAAACTGAAGGGTTCTCGTGTGATTAAATGACCTGTTCGGTTCAAGCTTTTATAAGCTTTCGTGTGTTGTACTGCTCGCTAGAGATAAGTTGTGATTCCTCGCATCTTCCGGAATGACAGAACTGTTAAGATAGGAGAGTTTTATCCTCAAGCAGAAGCTAAAGGGAAAAAAAAAACAGTTTATTCGGCAATTGTAGTCATGTGAAGCCATAGTTATGAAAATGTCGAAAACGTCTCTCTCGACCAATCAGAGAGCTCCTATGAAAAAAAAATGCTGCAAAATGACTTCTTTGTCAATGTTTATACCGATTTAACCAAAACGACCAATCACAACGCAAATCACATAAAAGCTGCAAAATGTTTTTCTTTTATGAGCAGACAGAAGCTCTTGAGCTTGTCAAAAATAATTATTAAACGATCTTCCTAGATGTAATAGAAGAAATTCACCGTAAAAATTCCAATTAATCGATAGAATGGAGCAATTCAATCGCATCCTGCTCATTAAAATGTCAAACGGCTTAAGATTTGTGAGGGAAATTACATTATAAGCTTGTTTTGAATTAAAAAACGCTTGTCTAAATGTAAGAATTGGTATTAGAATTTTTTTTGTTTAATTAGAAACAATTTTGCCTTCTTTATTACATAAAATAATAGACACTACCGATCTATATTCATGTATTCATACTGCGATCAAGCAGCTACTATTTTCCATTTTCGATAAGCCCACCACAAACATTGATGATAGCAATCATTTGCTGAGAGCGCCCGTCGTGTTTTAGAATTCAGCAGCCTATAGCCACGATCTGTCTGCTTTCACACTGGGCATAAATGGCGATAGGAAAAGTATTTTACCACCCAATGAGCGGCCACCTAATGGTTGTTTTCAAGAGCACAAAGATGTTTACAGTAATAAAAGAGGCAGGCCCGCAGGGGTGGGGGGGGGGGGGGGTGGTTCGGAAGACAACCCTCTCCCACTCGATTAAAAAAACCACTTTAATGAAGCAAAAATATAGTACCCCTGCGAGCTAGGAAGACCACTTTGAATTGCACAAATATTTATTCATGTTCATTGGTCAATATGGGTTTGGTTGATAGCATACGGGCAGTGCTGAAGAAAACGGGCAGTGCTGAAAAACGCAAGACTAGTTCCAGTACCTCGCGATTAAACCAGCCTTTTTGTTTTGAAATGGCGGCGTTTTACCGGCGAACTGTCACATTTTGGCGAATGCTAAGAAAACTAGATCAAACCTAAGGCTAAAATTTTCTATATGACTCCCTCATTATCAAACAAATCTGTTATCTTTTGTACAGTATGGTTTTAATGCTGTACAGTAAGTCAAAACAGCGACCGAAGTCAGCCTTTCGTACCTTTACTCGAACAATTCAACACTGAGATTTTGTTTGTTTTCGCCAAAACACGCGCATTCGCATACGTTATACAGCACTGTCAAGAAAACGTTGTCGTTTTAGGGGTCTGGTACCGAGGAATCTCAGTTTCCTTTCAGATGCTTTCTCCATTGACTAAAGGTGGTCACAGTCACTGTTTTTCTCTTTTGAATACAATTCATAAAGTTTGCGAAGCACCTGCGGTACGGCAGCCTTAAAAATGACAAAAATCATGCAGGTTTTCCAAATAAGGAATATATTAGTGTCCTTATATGGAAGTGACCGCTTCTGGGAAAACGACAAGTTTTGGCAAAATGGCGCAGCATAATGACAAAGGCAACACAATTGTAGTTTTAATCAATTTCTACCTTTCCTTGTTAACGCCTTTTGAGCGATCTTTGTTTCTATACAAACAGCAAATCGTCTTATCTTGGATACCTGCGTTATTCCATGGTTAAACGTTAATTGATTAAAAAATGAGTAAATATATAATAATAATAATAATAGTAATAATAATGATAATGATATAGTGATGATGATAATGATGGTGATAATAATAATAACGATGTTTGGAGTAAAAAAAAAAGAACTGTGCTAGCCTAATTTCATTTGCTGTATAAGTATATTCTATTGTTTCTGTCGTTTTTTGGGGTTTCCTGTGTTAAATACTTTGACGACACACTCTACCTGGGCAGAACTCAATTTAATTACCCAACTTAAAACATGTTACACGCCAAGAGACCATATTGAAAGAGAACAAATCATCCCCCATTAGGGTATGTTTTAATGATGTCGTCCTTGAGAGTTATATTTAGAACAAACAGCTATTGTTAGATATTCCTCTGATCGGCTAGCGCTCACGTATCCTAGCGGCACGAGTTACGCGCGATCACGCACATCCTGAACTAATTCGCAAATTACAAACATCGCAGTGATTTCTAGGAGTATTTTTTAGTAGTCAGCCCGATGCATCTTGAATAAACTCCAAAGTCGCAGTCTCCCCGACGTTTTTCCGCTCAATTATTTCAATAACATTTCGATTAGATAGCTTAACAGATACCAGGACACCATCCTACGAGTAGCATCATCTGCTATACAAGGGCATACAACGAGCCCCTCTTCCCGAAACACGTTAAAATGGCACATTTCGTCGTTTGAATATGTTCTGATGCCGAAAATATTCGTTTTAAGTTGCTGGGAATAAACTATCTGTTCCTTTTTCCCAGGAGGGACCATTCCTTTTTTTCCCCAGCCAAAAGTGGTGACGCATTTTAGCACATAAACAATTGCCCGTATAACCGATCGAGACAACGATTTTTTTCCAAAGCATCCGCTCCACCGCCCCCCAAAAATATTTCCAGCACAACTAGTTCGACTCCACAAATTTGCCAGCAGAACCATTCAAAACGATTTTTTTCCAGAAACCAGAGGGGCTTGACATCTTCCCAGCCAGCAAAAAAATTGGCTTCGGAACAGATCTGCTTTGTGAACTTGGCTATGAGGAGCAGGTAAAAGAATTTTAAAAATAAAGAAGCGAAGAGGGGAAAAATGTTTGTTGTGAAAATGTATAAGTTAAGGTGCCCTTAACCAAATATGGCGAGACGCACCTTATATGGATACAATGATTGACAAGCTCGCGAATTATAAAACAAGCTGTTTGTTCTAAAAATCGGCATCATGGGCCACGGGGATTCGTACTCTTACATCATGTTCTCTTGTACACGCTTAAAAATAATGGCGTGATGTCTAATTATGGTAAAAAAAAACATAGTGGTATACCGACAGACAGTGCTAATCCTGGATCCTAATTCCCCAGTTCGTTGGTTTCTACCCAACCCAGTTCGGGGTCGGGGGGAACTTCAAATTTTCAAATGTTTCTAAAACTATTTTGGTGTATAAGTTCAAATTTTCAAATGTTTCTATAACCATTTTGGTGTATTATATTCATTCTTTTGATTCACGAACACGACTATTTGGGCTTTTTGTATTTATTGGTCTGCAGGCGCGGACACAGGGGGGTGCGCATATGGCTTTGGCGGCCAAAAAGTGGGTCATTTGCATATGATGCCTATGACTGCGCACCCCTCTCAGCCAATCCTGGGTACGCGCCTGGTCTAGATTCTAGTTTGCAAGAGCGCTCTACTATTACTGCTAATTCGAACAGGAAAACAGGCTGTTTCGCCCGTTCCTCTATATAGTAATGCACATCTTTACTAGAAAAACTTAATGAAACATTATACAAGCATTTTTTACACAGCATGCATAACTCCGTACTGTCATGTATTATATTTTAGTAATACATTGTTTCTGTATTTTTTTACACGACTATTTTCATTCGGGGTAAAATTTCCCAAGGCAGGGAATCTCTGCCAAGAGTCTACTCAGCAGGTACGGGGAATAAAAAAAAAATCATAGGAAGGGTAAAAATCCCCTTGATGATTCTCATCTTCATAGATACATGTATCCTATAAAGTAAAATACAAGAAACAGCGTGTAAGAAAGCGGAAAAAGAACTCTTGCAATTCTATCAGAGATATGATACTTCTGATACTTTTTCCTATCGCGTAGATGAAGGTTCCCAACCTCTAACCAGTATGTTGGCCTGTGGGGTACCCCCTGGGTTTTACTACCAGGGGTGGGGCTGATTCTCTTGCTTCTTGTGTCTTTAGTAATAGTAGGTACTTTGGCCTGAAACAAGTGAGAGAAATTGTTATATTGATCCATCTATAAAAAAATGTATGACTAGAGCTTTTGACTTGGAACATTTCATGACACAACTTCACAAGTATGGCGTCGGATCCAAATAGAAAAATATGAAGCCGTAACAGGGCCGCAGCAGATGTAGATGTTATATTATTGGTACCATATAACTTTTGTAACTTTTGTTTTGTAATAGGTTGTTTTAACCAATAAATTTCTATATATTTCCTTTCCTTATAACATTAAAGTTCTTAAAACCTTTCACTTATACAAATATAGTCAAAACAAAGCATAGATAAACTTTCGAATTCTGAAAGGGGAATTAAATTTGATTGAAATTAGAATTTTCTACAGATCTTTGAAAGTTTTCCTGGCCGCGCGAAAGGAGATTGAATCGAGTGAATAATTTCAAGTTTTGGCGGGAAAATCTAAAACAACGTATTTTCCTTAAATCTGTTACAATTCAGAGACGGCAATACCACAAAATATTGGCGAATTGTTTTCTATTGCAATGCTACCCACAATGAAGCGAAGAATAATTTAAAGTAGAGAATTGTATGCGAAAAAAGAAAATATCGTTTTGTTGTAGGTTTCAAAAAACAGCGCGCGCTCGTGAGAATGTCGCCATTCTTGATTGCGAATGCAGCGCGCGCACAATGCAAAAACAATTCAAAGACTACAAAATATCTGCTAAATTTTGCAGATTTGTCTTCTGAAGTTAAATAATCATTACCAGACTACCAGGTTGAGATATAAAAATGACGGTAAAAGTTGTAACCACACGAAGTTCTTCAGCAATAACTAAGAAGACATGAAGACGGGAACCGGTTTAGCGCGCGCATAATGTTTTCTCGTGTAATTTGGTTGACATCTCGATCTACGTGCCAGTGCTGAAAAACGCAAGACTAGTTCCAGTACCGCGCGGTTAAACCAGCCTTTTTGTTTTGAAATGGCGGCTTTTTACCGGCGAACTGTCACATTTTGGCGAATGCTAAGAAACCTAGGCCAAACCTAAGGCTATAATTTTCTTTATGACCCTCATTATCACACAAATCTGTCATCTTTTGTACAGTATGGTTTTAACGCTGTACAGTTAGTCAAATCAGCGACTGAAGTCAGTCTTTCGTACCTTTTCTCGAATGTTTCAACACTACGATTGTGCTTGTTTTCGCCAGAGCACGCGCATGCGCATACGTTATTCAGCACTGTCGATCTACGTCAGAAATGACTGGACCCGGGCCTTTTTTCCGAAGGTTGACCAAAATACCTCAATATTACAGATTTGAGTTATTCGTTTTTGAGGGTCCATACGAACCACATACCATTTGGAAGATGAAAATTGAGAATATTAAGTCTATCAACTCTGAAAGGTTATATGGACTTTAAATAGACGTACGTTTCCTTGTCGTATATTGTTTTAAACTTACGGTAAGTTCTAAGTTTGATCTTTTGCCCGGGCTTTTTTGAATCGTTAAAAATGTCAGCTTCAAAATTTTGGAATTCAATGTCTTGAAGCCTTTGCTTAAATAAATATTGCTTTGCTTTTTTCTCAACCGTTTCCCCAGAGATAACCCATGTCCGCCAAGACGCCAATCTGGCCAGCTACGGATATCAGGCGCGTACACAGGGGAGTGCGCAGGTTTAGCGTGCAACCCCCAGGTCATTTCTTATTACCCCCCCCCCCCCCCCCTCTCAGCCAATCCTGGGTACGCACTTGGATATCTATAAGCGCATACCTCTTTGGCAGTTTGCTTTGCTCTCATTTCTTTTTCCCACCATTTCCTGGCGTTATTTGCTTTAATTCTCTCCCTGAGTTCCTCCTCCCTCTGTTTCTGCTCATTTGTCTTGAATATGGAGCACATGATGGCATACTCGACAAGCGATGCAAACACGAACAGGAAATTTCCCAGCAAATAGACATCGATAGCTTTGATGTAACCGACACGAGGAAGTGTCGACTGCACACCGAAGATAAGAGTAGTAATCGCTAGTACTGTTGTTATGCCGAGTGAAACTCGAGCAGGAACCGAACGCTCATCGATCCAGAATCCGACCCAGCTTAGTATAACGATAAACGCGGCGGGTATGAAAGCTGAGAGAATGTAGAAACGTACTCTCCGCTTGAATACAAACTTTGCAGTCAGCGACGCGTATTTTCCTGTACAAAAAAATACGATTTTCAGCTCTTACATCTTCGGGTACTCAGGAAGTCGATGTCCGCGTAACGAGGCGCGAGAATGAGCTGGTGGAGGGGACCCAATCCCCCTCCGGTCCGCCATCTTGTTCCGCCTCGTGCCTCTGACCTCGACGGGTTTCCAAAGATGCAGTGCTTACAAATCAGCGGCGAATGAGAGACTTTGAAATATTTTATTTTTTCGCTTTATAGCTTGATGGCCAGAGTAATTTTATGTGTTTATTTCTGGCGTAGTCCTTGTGGACGGTTTGTGCAAGTCGCCAATCTAGCGGAGGAACACCCTCCACATCAACTCTAACGTTGAATACATGAACACTGGCCTCGTTCCCAGACTCATTTTCGCTGCGCGGCTTGTTGTTAGTGACGTCACGTTTTTTTTGCCCGCCAATTTGAAAATAAAATATGACCGCGCTGCATCATGTGGGCCTGGGGAAAAAGAGCTGACAAAAGGAGACGAGTATTTATTAACACGTACCTGTAACAAATTCGTCTAGTTTAGATTCAGTTGACCATTCAATGAGGTCGTAATGGGCCATACGCAGTTGTGAGGAAAACTCAAGCGCGGGAGGATTCTTCATCCATTCGTAAACCAAATCTTTGTCATTATATGAAACTGAAAAAACAAAACACATTGCATTTGCATGAAATGCAGCCCTCTAGCATACGGTGATTTTAAGGGCTAGATATTTTTTTTTTGCAAAACAAATTGACTAGTCCCTCTAAATCTTAAGGAAGACTTCTATCCACCACCATTTTTTTTAAAAAACTAGCAACAACTCTGCCGTAGGATAAAAAGGAAATAAAATAAAAATGATCGCGAAAGTTCAGTTTTAATAAAGAGCAATTATTTACACCAATTAAAAATACCGCGCAAATGGAAAACAGGTGTCCTATAGTCCGAATAATTAATATTCGTAAAGCTAGATGCTATATACTTTGACTAATGATAGAAGTAGTACAAGATGGGTGAATTACTGACATTTTTACTTACAGCTTGAGAAAGTGAAACTGCATCTTTGTACATCAAATGGAAAACGCGTAAATGTCATCGGGCAGAATGACCGGATTCTCCACCTGAAAAAACGAGTGGTGTTAAACTCACCGCGTAAGGTATCAACATGACCAAGGTATTTTCTTATCAATTATTAGCGGTATTTTCCTGATATTTGCATGATTATCATCGTTATTATCATCCTTGAAATTAGTGTAATCATCATCATCATTATCACAACCATTAGCCAGCCTCAATAGCAACATCACCCATTACAAACATTGTAATCCAATATAGAGTTGTTTTTACCAGTTACCACCACCCTTTATTATTACCATACCATTATTATCATCGTCACCACCACCACAACCAACACCATCACCACGACCACCACCACCATCATCATCAATACCACCATTATCATCCCAGCATTATCACTTGCCTACTACTGTATTTCAAGGTGATCATCACCACCAACATTATCATTACCAGCACCACAATCATCATCATCACAATCAACGTCATCATCATCCCAGCATCATCACTTGCCTACTACTGTAACTAACGCTTCCGTTAGAAGATATCTCGAGCATCGAATCCACCCTTCGCACATTATCCGTGACGTCATCTATGAAAAAAGTGTCCGGTGTCCAAATCTTTTTGGTGAAATCCCCTCTTGGGCGGATGGCCTCGGCACGGATTGAGTCACCAAAAGCCAGACGTGGGTCTTGCCAATATTGACGGAAGTAAAAAGTCGGCGTGTATTCCTGTTGATGAAATTGTCAGCCATAGAAATTGGAAAGATATATTACATAAACGGGACAAACCAGGCATGGTCCTGAAAAGAACGGGGGAGGGGGTGGAGACTCTATTCTATGGTCTGTCTTGCTCCTCCAATCCCGTTTTCCCAGCCATTTGACTAGAATCATTTTATCCAAATACGCATCCTGGCTACAGCAAGCTCTTTTTTATCCCCACATGGCTCGTTCGTATGACATATATATTGGGATGGTTTGTCTGGCGAATTCCGAAGAGATGTCCCACTTCTCCTTTAACAAATTTATACTCTGAAAACACTGATAGGGATGAAATTATTTCTCAGACAATTCACAATTTGTTCGTAAAATCATGAACTTAACGGCCCCTGAGGCCTTAATTTTTAAAAGAATCTCATTCAAGTACTGATGCATACCATTTGCGGTTCATTTATCGGAGCAAATGACATGAAGTACAGATTCACTTTGACTCTGCACGGTTTTCCACCGAGTCCCGGCCGAAGGAGCGAGTCGTAACCCCGAAGAATTTCCGACAGTAATAGCGTGATATTCGTCTGGTAGCGATATTTCCAAGTAGGCGTGTCAGTGGTATCATCCGTTTTTCTAATGCAAAAATGCAACATAATTAAAAAATAATAATAATAAAGTAAATAATAATAAACGTGCAATATAAGGGCTTGTTAACCCTCCTTCTAGGACTTCAGGACTTCCTCTGTTATATTTTTTTTCGTTTCGATCTCAGAGTTAATTAAGCTAAAAGCTGCTGCCAGCTCCATGATGCTTTGCGTGTGGACTCACAATTTCCAATATGGCAGACGTTCTTCATCAACAAGCGCCAGTGACGTCATAGCCATGCAGAGCGTAACAGGCCAGCCGAGAAGACTAGGAACGAGGCTAGTAACATGCATACTTTATCGCTCGGGAGCAATAAGCCCCACCCTTGAAATAGCCCAACTCCAGAACTGTGCTGACTCCCCCTCCCCTAAATCTAAGGCGCAAGACATCAAAAGCGCCACCACAAGTAAAATATGAATATGAGATATGTGTTTGTTTTTTTGGCGGCTTCTTAAGAACTTTTACTATTGGGTCCTGATAAACAATAATAATACCTGAAGCGCTTCTATATCCAATGGTGATAATATCTAAACGTGCCCTCTTGGTCGAAATCGATTACTGTCTCGGACAATTTCCTCACGTACCGTTCTACGTCGTACGAGACCCATGAAATTCAAAGAAATATTAATCATTTTGGAACCTCCAAAGCTGTCTTTTTTTTTAGCTTTTGGAGCCCAGGAAAATTAAACGAAAGCAAATAGTTTGCCGTCTCTTTTGGTCTTTCTTTGTCAACCCGCAAGCGAGATTATTCATCGCTTAGGTTATTGCGATAGCATTTTGGAGATAGTATCCCAGGGGGTCTTGAATAACATCGAGGAAATGAAAAACTGGCTATTTATGTGAATCAAGATGCATAAAATAGTGCAAGAGGCCAATTCCATAGCAGATGTCCGCGATGCTTTACTTTTCGGACCTTCATCCACCTAAGGAAACCATTCAGCTGATATGCCACCGGGAAAGTGGGACCGACCATTTGATATCTGACAGAGACTGATAAAGATTTTTTTCGTTCAAATTTCGCCCGCATTTTCCACAAAATTTGCCGATCAGACGTTTTTATATAGAGATAGCAAGCCTTGTGTCAAATGGTCGATTATGAATAATTGACAATTATTTTGAATTTTGTTGGCGTACAAAATGGCTACCAAAGCAAACATCTTGGTACAAAATGACAGTTTGTGATCATTTTCTTTGAATTTAAGTTAAAGGCTCATAAGTCAATACTGGAATTTTACTGGCATTTATTGTGTCCGGGTCGGGAGAGCTATTGTCAAATCTCTTACCATGACACTGCCACTTTAAGGTAATTCCCTTGAAATAGTTCTACAACCCAGAATTTTTTAAAACTTGGCATAAACAATATTGAAGCTAAGGGCTTTCAAAAAATGTAATAAAAAAAATAGGGGTACCGACCCCGTTTTCACAACAGAGGGGCGTAGAGTTGACGCGTTTTTACTGATCGCGCAAGGAAACATTCCAACTCTTAGTTTTCAAAAAGAGTGCCTATAGTCTTTAGAAAATTAAGTTCTGTTTGTCGAGCTGCCAAAATCCGATCTCCTAAACAATAACCCGTAGTAGCTAATGTTCAAAACAAATCACATTTTAAAAGATCGCACAAAAGACATTGTTTTTGCCACTATTCCTACGGTAAAAAGCGCCATTTTGAAGTATTTTATATTGAAGCTTTTAAGAGAAATAACAAAACTTCTACAACCCAACTTTTTTCTTCTTTCAGTATATCATTTTTCCGTATATATTTAACTATTTGAGCAAATAAAAAATGGGGGTAACCGACTTCGTTTCTCTGTCAAAGCGGTTTTAAGTAAAAAACGCGCGCCTTTTGCTGTGTTTTCTTGTACAACTGTGGCGCGCGCGCGCACTTAATACCGGAAAATTCGAACAAACAGCGCGCGCCATTATGCGCAGAAGGGGTGCGCAGTGCAATTCAAGGGAATTACCTTAAGAGAATCATTATGAAGATTTGTTAATCTAATATCAATTAGTTTATCGCTTCCTTATTTATTAACAGTTATATTTGCTAAGCACACGACACTTAAAAACAAGGACTGTGTACTTGACATATAATTTCAAGATTCTAAGTATGAAAAAAATAGCATTGGAATGAAAGTGTTATGAGAAATAAGAAACAAGTCACGATAAAGAAACATTAACTTTTAATGTCCTTAAAAGTTGAACATCATCAAAAAAGCTGGATATTTTAGGGAATAGGTAGTTCCAGAAAATATCCATATCCCCATTGAGGGGATTGGAAATTCCAAGAAGTGGGGGTCATACCCCCGACCCCTTCAAAAGCGGGATATGGATATTTTCTGGAACTACGCAATTCGAAACTGTTACATATTTCCCCATAAATATTGTGATCCCAAGATAACAAACATTTCCTAGAAAAGTAAAATAAAATTTTAGTCTACGGGCCTTGAAAAAGTGCATGAATATTACCTTGGCTTCAGTGTTTTGCAGTTCCTACAAGTTGTGTCCGTTGCGATGACGCCTACGACAAAAAGTATGACTCCCAGCAGACCACAAAGTAGCCTTCGCACTGACATGTCATGAAGATAAATCAAGACTTAGAAGGAAGTTCACGCTGGAAATCCAATTCCAATCCAATACTTGTTTGAGTCTCGCTTGGGGTTTCAAGTTGTTTTATGCATGGTTATTGTCGCTATTGTCGCATTTCGTGCGCATGCGTAAAAAGTCTTGAGGCCTTGCAATTATTTTGAACAGACAAAAAACGGGATACAAAAGACTGTGAAATTTTCTTATTTCGTAAACAATTTTTTACATTTTTTGACTTTTTCTGTGAGTAAGAAATGGGTTGCGTCCGCTCTTGAAACCTGAATAATTATGGTTAAATTGATCATTTAAACCAAGGTGCAACGTTAATAAATAATAGAAAGCATATCTACTAGACATTTCGAACAGCCATACTTTATTTATTTGATAAACTGCCCTTAAGGAGAAAGCACTATTCTTATGGACCGATTGGCTCGCTTTATTATTATAACTATTATTTATTCATTTAATTTTCACTTTTCACAAGTTTTTGGCACTTCAGCAAGTTTAGAAGTCTGAGGGGTATAGCTTGGATATGACGAGAAAAGGTTGTTTTTTTATGTAGGCGTAGATATTCTATATGCAAAACGGTAAAATCAGATAGATTTTAAATAATAAACAATAAACATTGCTATTTGGCAGCTAAGGGTCCTGCGTTAATTAAGCGGTCTTTTTAAAGGCAATGTATAATTAAATGATGAACTATTTCAAGCAACTTAACCAGGTAGAAAATATTGCTAATATTTTGATATATATGAAGGAAAGTTCTCGTCTATCGAGGTTTTGTGGGGAACCTCTAGTAATTAACACCCAGAAGATTTTCGTTGATGTCTATCGCTTTGACAATTCTGCCTAAGGCGGGCGTCTGTGTTCTTGCCACTCATGTCTCGGCGGGCAACCTGTGTCAAGCCTGTTTTGTTATTCGTGTCTCGGCGGGTACCCTGTGCCAGGTCTGTATTGTTACACATTTCTGGCGGGTAGGCTGTGTTGGGTAGGCGGGAAGAGGAATTAGAAGGGAGGTAGGTTAAAAAAAAATCGAATCATCTGGCAAATTTGTTCTGTTAGGTAGCCTGTGTCCCGTAGAATCTGTTCTTCGGAAGGGCCATTAGCTCGAATAATACCGTTTAAACGGTTCAAACAAAACAATATACCAAAATGTATACTTTGAAATAACTTTGTTTTAAATCAGCCAATTTCTATTTGAAAACTGTTCAAGGGCGCTAAGGGTTACTTTCGTGATCCAAGAACGGCTTTGTGTTTATCGTGAATCGTGAAAAGGAGAAATTAAAAACCGTGATCCGTGATTGCTATCTTCGCCGTGATTCGTGATTGGCGAAATTTGATTAGCGTGTGAATCGTGATCTATGCTCTTTTTTTTAAAAAAAATCGTGAATCGTGATTTCCGAATAAAGAATGATCCTTGTCGTCAGTTTATCGTGAAACGTGGTTTTTGAAACTCGTGATACGTGCATGGATGACCTCTCTCTCCCTTATCGCCCCTAACCTCCGTTGTTATTGCAACTCCATAGGTATGCATAGTTTGAAATCTGCAAACAAACTTTGTTGTCAAACCGCTAAATGCTAAGGTGCCTACTTTGATGACCTATGCAAACACATTTCGTTGATTTCCTAATTACTCTAAACATATCCCGCTCCTTTGTTGACTTTGTTTATTGTGTTGTCAATCAAGATATCCTGAGAGTACACTTCACACGAATTCTTTTAGTTAAAGCTCTCAGACGGAATTAGGTGCTAAAAACATTGACGATTGAGAAAGGAGAAACATCTTCCAATCTAAGGTACGCTATTATAAGATTAGATATTACTAACTTTGGCCAACGTATCAAGCAACAACACTGGGCTTACAGGTCAAGGTCTGCACGATCTACATCTAGGATGTGTATGTGAGCTGTGGTCTATCATTGTTTTAAATCTCTTTTATTTTTTACTGTGTTTTCTAATCCCTTAAACGCATGGGTTATGTAATGTGTATTGTGCTCTTAATTCACCTAATTTGGGTTTCTTTACAAGAATCACATGGACATTAAAGTCTTTTTTATCCCTATTTTAACTTAGTTATCTGAAGTTGACTTTGAGGTATTTAACTTCAAAATTATGCAATACACCGTAAGCCCTCGTTGTTTAAGTTTTCAAGATACTCAATGGCAAGCTATTTTCTAGCAGGTCTTAATAGTATCACTGGACTATCATGGTGATATCAAGCCTTTCTACTATCAAAAAAATCTTAAGATATATTTCAAATTTTCCCGACGCTTAGTTATTTTATTTCTAATTGTTGATAGAAACAATACAGAATTGCTGTTCTTATCATTTCAAACAAAAAGTATTGTTCCCAAGCAGACAAGCATGAACTAAAAATGCAGCTTGATGAGGATGCATTTTATATCCTCAAAGCGTCCCCTATAACTTGGCAAGAGTGCTACCGTCTAGAGGGCGTAACCGAGCTGCTTAACCATCAGACTTGTCAAGACCCGCGCCTAGGCGTAAGCCCCAGTGACAATGAAGACAGTTGCGGTAATGGTATTCTATGTGGCACTAATCGGTAAGAAAAAAAATGACTCTGTGAATTAACAAAAAAAATCATTTATGCAGACTTTGATATAGGTAAACGTATTGTGAAAGCAAAGCAAACAAGTATTTTATTAAGAAATGTCAAAGGTACCTTTGTATTTAAGGGAGTATAAAACATCGGCGAGTTTATCTGTGGCTTTTTAAAATGCAAATTAAAAGCAGAAATACTCTTATAAACGTCATACGCTAATCACCATCTAATAGTTTAATTGTTGTAGGTTTAAATGTTTAATTGTAAGGTTAGCGGATATTTTAATTAAAAAACACTGGTAGCTCACAAGGTAATTTCATTTAAAAATCATCGAAATATTATGAACATTAAAAGCCTCCAAAACAATTCAATAAAAATCAAGGGATCATTTTCACGAACAATTCCTGTTTTTTAAGAAAACAAAAACTTAAAGAGAGAGATTGACAGAAAAAAATACACCCACTTTAAATTGTCAACATAATTTCAATTAATTATTTAAGAAAAACCCACACACCCACACACCCCACACTCTATAGTAAACATGTGATGGCTGATTCTTGACTACCAACACTTGTTGTGGCCCCTCTTCAGAAGTATGGTTCCTGTTTGTTAGCTTAGGCCAAGGAGTATAAAAAAGTAGGCGGGGGAGGAGGGGGGGGGGGGGGGGTAAAGGTTCTCCATTCTTCTATTTAAGAAGATCCCGCTTTGCCTTGTTTTCAGCACCAGTCACAGGCTCGAGAAAGGTATGATAAACCTTACGTGTTCATTTCTTTCTCTCTTTTTAATTCATAGAGTCCAAGGTGACTTTAAAGTTTTGTGTGTCATAGTGAAAATTGTATTGTCGTCGTAAATATTATCGGATAATCATTAACAAAATCAAGGCATTATTTTCAACCTTTTCTTCCCTATCCAGTCATCTTCTTACAGGAAGGCATGTATGATGATGGCGATAAAGTGGATGATAATGATAACGATTAGATGATGACGGTAGTGGCGGAAATGAAGTAGCTGGTAGTTGATGACGTCGATGATTGATGATGATTGTGATGACGGTGAAGATGATGACGGTGATGATACTAAAAATGAATCATGATAGTTATATTGAAATGGTGGTGATAGCAACAGCGCCAGTAAATGGAGTAACAGAGGCCCAACGCCAGAAGGATTAAGATAAAAGGCTTTAACCGAGTACAGTTATAATCGGACCCGAATACAAGATGGCGAAAGAGAACCGGGAGGCTGATAACCACACGGTACAATATCATACAATGACAGTAACATGATTGCGCAGCAATGATGGTGATAATGATAACGTTGGTGGTGACGATGAATATGACGATAATGATTGATGGTAATGATGATGATGATGATGATGATGATGATGATGATGATGATGATGATGATGATGATGATGATGATGATGATAACGGTAGTTATGATGTGCTTTAGGTCAATGGTATACATCGACGTATGGCTCGAAAAGAGCTTCACAAGTACTTTGGTGTGACTTCATTATTAGATGGTAAGTAAAAAGAGCTAACGTTTTATATTTCTTTTCAACAATTTTAAGCTGTAAGTAAAGTCTTCCTCAGGCGCGTACACAGGGGGTGGAGGGGAAGTGGTGCGCGCGCATCACCCCTTGGCGGCCAAAAAGTGGATCCTTTCTTACAATTTTTCATATATTTTTTTCATATTTCATTTTCATATATTTTTCAGCACCACTGATGCCATGTTCCACTTGCTAGACGTTATTCAATGAACTAACTGCTTGTGGTTATAATAATGTTTCCTAGGGCCTCAGTACCAAGTCACTCGACCACTGATGCACCAAGGACACCGTACCATTGAGTACACCATACCAGCATTCGGCCAGATACTTCATTTAAGGCTTCGACCCAGCGACCGTCCCTTTGGGCCAGTTGCTATGGAAACTCATCACCATAATGGGACACGGACGCTCTATAGGAACAGGGGCGCATCACATTGCATTGGACACGTGATTGGACATCCGGGTTCTTATGTTTCTATGGACAACCGTGATCATCTATTAGTAAGTAAGACTAGTTGCATATCAAAAAGGTCAAATTGAATGATTCCTGGAAGGCTATATGCCGATTTCTAATCGTCTAATTTTCTTAAGAGAATAGACATTTATTTATATCATGTAATACTAAAGAAAAGTGCGCTTCGCATGTAACTGACTTCACTCGTCACTATGTAGTTTCTGACTGCTTTACGCGGTTTACAACCATGATGTGAGTTTAGTGTGTATGGTTCCACGGGCCTGCGTCGTCCCCATCAGTTCTTTTACGTACCCCAAAATACAAGTAAAATGATGTGCCGGGACTCCCGGCTGAACTTCCGTATCCGAGAAGACGAGAGATTAACAAAATTTCGGGAACTAAGTTTTTTACCCCCTAGTTAACCTGATCTGGGTTCGAACCCTGATCCTCTTGAGAGACAAAGTCAGTACCACTGAGCTACCGCGCCACTTCGTCTGTTCAAGGTCAATGCCGCTTGACGGATCATTTGTTGTAGAATGAGAAAAAAATATCCTAAAACCAGGGAGCTAGTATTGAATTACAATTCTATCTTCAGGAAGGCATTATATACCTGCCAAGCCAAACCTGGTTTATTCAACCAATCAAGAAGCGAATTGGAACCCGACATCACCTTGTTACCAATCTCCATTTAGTAACAAGGAGAAGCAAAGGTGAATATATTGCGCACATCCCCATTTGCCACCGAAGTGGAATTTGAACGATCGTCAAATACAATACTTTTCCCATGCGATACCATAATTGCCCCCCCCCCCCCCCAGCAAAGATATGCCGAGATAAAGTAGGGGTATTTTTTATTAAGAAGGAATTCTTGTACGGTTGTTTTAACAAAATGTAAGCAACGACAAATAATGCCAAAGAATGCAAAATCTTTGTTTTCTTTGATAAGCAGAAGAAAAGCAATTCAACAATGAACGAGATGTTTACTATTGTTTCCACATATACGTCGGTATTGACAACACAACGTATGTTTCTTATTTTTCCCTGCATCTAAGGCACGAACAGATATTTGGAACAAACCCTCAAAGTCATCAATCGCCGTAGACGCTCGGTGAGGAGGGAAGAGAGTCGGCTTAAATACATGGAGCTGGCCTTAGTAGCAGACAACTACCTAATAACAGCCATGGGCGAGCGAATAGCCTGGTACCATCTAATGATGTTGGCACATCTGGTATGTGGGTATTACCGGGAAAGGGGGGGGGGGGGTGGATTAATTGTTATTACTAGTGGAAAAAGGGGTATGGAGCTAATATATTACCACCTGAAAACAGCCATTGGCTACACAGTGTGTCCTGGTATCACATAATGATGTTGCTAAATTTGGGGAAATATTTAATTAGAATGATGTGTTGGTGTTCACAGAGCAATGCAATGTTCCATGACGAGTCTATCGGGTCTCAGAGGATCAGCCTTGTCGTGGTGAAGGTGATCATGAAGAAAGATGGGGTAAGGATTGTCATCAAGGATTGTCACAATTATTTCTTATCATCATATCATTGCTGGCATCAGTTCTATCTTATTTCTCATTACCATTACTATCGACTTTTTTTTCCTTACGTGTTACTTTTCTTTGGTTATGTAATATCATTTTTATGACATCATAATCATGATAAGCATTATTATCATAATCATAAACTAATAATCGCATCCTAAGCCATCACCCCCACACACTTGAGCTATGAGCTTGCGCTATGGTATCACGTGACTGTTTGGGTGGAAAGCTAGCGCGCGCTCAGACTTTTGGCGGCAAAATAACAGCAACTAAAAGCAACGTATCCAGCGCTTACGAAAAAACCGGAATTCCTTTTTTTCATAAAGTGTTTGATAGTTTCATTTAAAGATGTTTTTTTCGTCGTTCTCTGGTGTGACGGGCGAAGTCATTTCTGATTTTTTTGTTTGATTATTTTGTTTTGGATTTGCCATCTAGAAAGGTCACGTGATCTATTTGCGCAATATCCTTATTATTTGCAGCTGTCCGTCGTCCATGGCCTATAGGAATCACCGCGATAATAATTTTTGATTTATCCTTTTTATTTTACTTCGACCAGTTCGGTTATGAGATGGACCTACCTAAGCAAGGCAAGCTTCACGAGCTCTCCAAATGGGCGAAAGGGTACTTCCCTACGGATGATAAAGACAGCAGACACCCCGATACGGTAGCACTGGTTACAAGGTGTGTTTCATTTGATTGCTTCGTGCAACCTTGAAGAAGTTGAAACTTTGTCGAAAGTCCGAGCGTGACCTGGCAGTGAGCGTGACCATGGTCATGAGACAGGACCTGATAGTGATCGTGACATCTATCGTTGCTGTGTTCGTCACGCTACCGTGACAGAGTGAGATGACAATGACCTTGACTGGAAACGTGACCGTTACAGTGAAATTTACGTGATAATAAGCGTGACAACAATAGATAACAATAAGACAGTAAACATGACACTAAGCGTGATATTTAAAATGACCAGTTACCGTGACTCTATGCGTGACCGTGACAGTATGAGCGAGGCAGTGACAGTTAACGTGACAGTAAATAGTGAGCGTTTTTAACAGTAGCTTAGCAGATTGTATTTTTAACGCAGGATAACTGACGTTACCAAACGTTACCAACTAATATTTATACACCATCCGTAGGTATATATAATAATTGTATTAATTATTGATTACCCTGGGTACCAGAGGCTCCAAGCTTCGCGGCGAATCGCTCAAACCCTTGTTGCCTCGAAGCTCGGAGCCTCTGGTACCAAGGGTAATTATTGATACACTATCACAGCAATTGCATCAATTATTTTATTTTCTTCTCTTTTGCTTTACAGGGGAGGATCAGGAGGTGAGAGAACTGTAGCTAGAAGCTCTCTGTGTGGTTATAATATTTTCAAATAAGCCTGACGCCAACACCAGTCAGCATACCCTGGCTGTGCCTTCGCTCCTTTCTGCTTTCCCTCTCCTTGTTCCGCCTCGCTCTCGCGCCTTTGAGCTCGACGATCTGGGTTCCCGAGGATGCTCCCGGCTGACAAAACAAAAAGAAACAAAGGAAATTGTTGGCAAACTGATTAGATGTACCTCTACAACTGGTGCACAGCATATCTTGGCTTGCCATGCTGCCGCTGCTTGCCATGCTGCCGCTGCTTGCCATGCTGCCGCTGCTTGCCATGCTGCCGCTGTTTGCCATGCTGCCGCTGTTTGCCATGCTGCCGCTGTTTGCCATGCTGCCGCTGTTTGCCATGCTGCCGCTGCTTGCCATGCTGCCGCTGTTTGCCATGCTGCCGCTGTTTGCCATGCTGCCGCTGCTTGCCATGCTGCCGCTGTTTGCCATGCTGCCGCTGTTTGCCATGCTGCCGCTGTTTGCCATGCTGCCGCTGTTTGCCATGCTGCCGCTGCTTGCCATGCTGCCGCTGTTTGCCATGCTGCCGCTGCTTGCCATGCTGCCGCTGTTTGCCATGCTGCCGCTGTTTGCCATGCTGCCGCTGTTTGCCATGCTGCCGCTGCTTGCCATGCTGCCGCTGTTTGCCATGCTGCCGCTGCTTGCCATGCTGCCGCTGTTTGCCATGCTGCCGCTGTTTGCCATGCTGCCGCTGCTTGCCATGCTGCCGCTGTTTGCCATGCTGCCGCTTTTTGCCATGCTGCCGCTGTTTGCCATGCTGCAGTTGTTTGCCATGCTGCAGTTGTTTGCCATGCTGCCGTTGTTTGCCATGCTGCCGCTGTTTGCCATGCTGCAGTTGTTTGCCATGCTGCCGCTGTTTGCAGGGGCTTTCTTTTTAAGACGTCGGTCAAACTTTCTTTAAAGAACCAATCATTTTTTTATGAGTGGAGAATTACAACACCTTTTTTTAGCACTAAAACGGTATTTTCTGACGAGAAAGAGCTGATTTTCTATGCATTTTAGGACTCGCCAAATTGGCGTCTACTTGTCACGATGCACTTGGAGTTCTGATGGTAGCCGACGTGGGACTGGGGACTAGTCAGGCACTTACACACGAAATAGCACACACGTAAGTCACGTGATGCTGTGCAATGTGTCTATAAGGATTATGCGAATGCGAATTTCACATTATATATGGGTCATTCAACTAGGTGCTTGAGGTTAAGGGAGTTTCCCTGTGGCCCATCACAGCCAAGCTGGGAGGATGTGGCTTTTCACTGAAGGATGGGTCTGGGGGGGGGGGGGGGGGAGAGTTGAAGTCCCCTTACCCCTCCCCCTAGATCCGCTAGCTGCCAAGACGCTGATCGTATTGTTCTCTTAATGGTGCAGGATGGGCGCGGTTCATGACGGGGGGAGGAATGACTGTCCGGATGCAACTTACATCATGTCACACTCCATCGCTGGAGGAAAAAATGCGCAGAAATGGTCACCGTGCAGCCGAGAGAGCATACAAAAGTTTCTGAGGTAAAGAAAAACAAGATAATCTGCTTTTCTTCGAGCACCTCTAAAAATCAGGAACTTATCTTAGAATGGCGTTCCCTTTTTCGTGTCTTGTTCTAGTGGTCCATCCTCAAGTTGCCTTGACGACAAGCCAGGAAGCATTGTACACGAGCCATATTTATTCCGGAAACTACCCGGCCAGATCTACAACCGAGACGTACAGTGCAAGCTGAACTACGGACCCGAGTACAAGCACTGTAAACAAAAGCTGGTACGCAGGATAACAACTCTAAAATGTTGTGAGCATCATTTATTGTAACCAACCGCACGATGTTATCCCAGAAAGCCCAGGACGATTCCTGAAAACTCTTGGGTGCTTAAGAATACGAGATTATTAGATAACAAAGCACAACGCATTGGGGTATGACGACATCTCTTAAGCACCTCCCCCCCCCCCTGTAGCAAAGGCTACCACCCCCTATTGCATAGGCCCAGCTGCTGTTCTGCTTTTGCTCCATGGAGATTTTCAAAGGAAATACTTGTCGCACCAAAATATTCGACACACACGCGCGTACCCCAGGATTTGCTGAGGAAGATGCGCAGTTATAGATATTTTATTGGAAAAGGATTGTATTTGAAGCTCCTTCAATAAGAAATGAATCTTTTTTTGCAATCCTCAGCAAGTGCCCCATAGGCCCCACAGCCTTGAACGCTGAGACTCATTCTGAACATGAGAATAAAGGGTCGCTTCCATTGTCTTTATCATTTGTGTTAATGTTTATTATTCGTGTTATAAGATATAGACTTCACTCATCAGACATAGACTTCACTCACCTGACATATTCATTAACCCAGCTTCTCATGCAATTGATTGCAATGAAAATAAACATTCTCTCTTCACAACAATAACGTTGATACTCGCTGACCAGTCTGATTGCGGCTCACTCTTCTGCTCACGTGAGGATAATGGCGCAACTTGTGTCAGCCGCGTCTCGCCACCCGTCGACGGCACTAAATGTGGAGATAGACACGTAAGTATAGTTAGCGCAACGTTCTTTTTATTTCACGTGCGTAGTATATACTATCACATGCGTGGCATGTATCATTATCACTTTCATGCGTGACACATACACTATCCCGTGCGTGACATGCAATATCGCGTGCGTGACCTATACTATCACCTGAGTGTTATCCATCACCATCACTTGAATGCGTGACATACACTATCCCGTGCGTGACATGCAATATCGCGTGGGTTATATGCAATATCCGTGCATGTCATGCACTGCCGCGTGCGCGAAATATATACTATCACCTGCGTGACATACTTGACGTTCGTGACATGCATTTTTTATTTGCGTGACAAACACTATTCTGTGCGTAACATGCACGTTCACGTCCATGCCACTCACTTAGCACACATCAGCCACATCTTTTCATTAAAAATTAACCCTCTGTAACCTGGAAACTCACTCGTAAAAATAATCTGCACTTGCGTAACATGCACGTTCACGTCCATGCCACTCACTTAGCACACATCAGCCACATCTTTTCATTAAAAATTAACCCTCTGTAACCTGGAAACTCACTCGTAAAAATAATCTGCACTTGGATTTGTCTGAATTGCCCCTGTAACACGAATATCCTCTTTCTTTTTCAGTGGTGTATTAGCGGGGAGTGCGTGGATGACGGATCACCGATGATTGACGGGGGGTGGAGTAAGTGGTCGGGCTATGGGCCCTGCTCATCAGATTGTGGCCAGGGGGTACAATGGAGGACCCGTTCATGCACAAATCCGAGGTTAGACAAATAGAACTGTGAACTGGATGAGCAATAATACTGAGACTAACATGTATAGCTTTATCACGGCTAAAAAATCAAATCAATCAATTGGTAAAAGAGTGGGTTAAGACAATGCGGGGATGGTGGGATGTTTAGAAGCTATGGTTGCTGCAACTTCAACAAGATTAAGAAAGTATTTTTTTAAAGTTATGTTTAACTGTCTTATATACAGACCGTCTGGTGGAGGAAGCAAATGTGAAGGACCATCGAAATCTGATTGGCGTATATGTAACTCCGGGGTATGTCAAGATTTTAAGAGTTATTATGTACGAAATGCCTCACAAATGCAAATTTTCAACGTGAGAGGAACGTGCGCAATGTGATAATCTCAAGACTGGTGAGAGTTAGGTTCTGAAGGAAAGGGTGCGGCGAAACTGGGGTTGATCTCTCAATCTCTATGGGAATTAGATGCCCTCTTAACCCATTGACTCCTGGCTTTTTTGAGCTGAATTTACAAAAAACAAACTGAAAACAGATACCTCCCCCCTATTCTGAGTTTTATACAGCCCGTCAAAGTCAAACACAGCTGCACCTAGTCAGCGGTATCCAAGCTTTCCAACAGTGCTTTGCGGTCCCCACTTTTAATCCCTCGTCGTTGTGCTGAAGCGAGCACAAGTTGATGGTTGCTTGTATTTTTCATCAAAAATACAGCTATGAGCATATTAGGAGAGTGTCTCAGGACATCATGAAGTCTTTTGGGGCATAATTGAGTGCTTTGCTTATGGATATTTGCAAGCAAAGGTGGATTCATGATGATTTTTTCTTGTTTGGCTTTGCCTGGATGAGAAAATAATTTTCTAATCAATCACCACAGCTCTCCTAAATGCTGTCTTTTCTGAAACCAAATTTATTGCAAAATTGTTTACACAGCTATTCTGGGTCTGTATGACCTGGAATTGATTTGTTTGGCTTCGGGGTGAAAAGACTTATAAAAAAACATCTGACTTTGGGGAGAAGAGTGTTGACTAGCCCTCCCCTCGTGAATTTTCCCCTGGATCTCCCAGAATGCTTTGCAATACGTAAAGACATCTTCGTGGTTGTACAATTTTCAAGGAGTGGACATTGTGTTTTGAGGCCATGGAAATGTACCTGGAGGATCAGAATAAAGGTATCTATTTGTGTCTTGAGCTGTGTTTGCTGATCTCTCTCCCTTGTGTGGTATTTTATTGAGAGGGGTGATTCTGGTTTTCTCTCCTTGTTCGATTTGAGATTTGTCAAAGAACCTGTGCTATTATTTGGCTTAAGAGTAGATGCCAACACCTTGGTTGGATGAATATCTGCAAGACCATTTATCCCTTAGACTGATGCCTGAGTATCTTCATCTTGTTGTGTTTATTTTGCATTTATGAATTTTTTGGGTTGTGGGTACTTCCCAAAGCCGGTACAGGCCAGTTGAGGGGGTCAATGTGTTAATATATGTCATGCTTCAATTGGAAGGTTTGTGCATTTGGCAGCAAGACATCTCGTCAAACTCAATGCGATGTTGTTCAACCAGGCAGCACTGCCTACATAAAGTCAGCAGGTAAAATACATCTTCGTCGTCGTCGTTGTTGGTGCTGCTGTTGTTTCTTCTTCTTCTTGTCGCCAAGCCTTACCACCCACCTGATCTGCTTCATATCGAACTTCCTCAGACCCTTGCAGGTTGTATTGTAAAGTTGGCCTTTTTTTACATCCTCACCGCACGGTGCATGACGGGACTCGTTGTAGTAAGGACCCGGATGTTAAGGACGTCTGTATTCAAGGCGTCTGCAAGGTAACGGCACATGTGTATAAGGACAAACAAATGTATATAAATGCGTGTGCGTATGTGCTCCTAACAAAATACAGAGACGAATTTTACATGGGAGTCTGCGGGAGCATGGTAAAATCCCCCTCTCCTCAGTAAAATTTTGGCATTTTTTTGGAAATTCTAAAACGCCCAACTACTTATGGTGCTGTAGACCCCCCTCCCAATTTCCGTCGACCCCCAACCTGACTATGAGCCTGGTATAGTAGGGGCACTTTCCTTCCCCACTTTATACCAGTTACTGACCCAATCTCAACCGTCTATACTTCATTCCTACCGCAGAGTGTGGGCTGTGATCACGTGTTGGAGTCGGGCAAGAGGCAGGATCGATGCGGGGTGTGTAATGGCGACGGTACCAAGTGCTTCCCCGTGAAAGGATCCTACACGGAGGACTACAGGAAGTGGGGTAAGTGTTTTCTTACAAACTGCCATTTTCTCCCCTCTGTTTTCTTGAAGGGCAATGACATTACCTTTATAGAAATTCAAGTCCCTTGGTCTACAAATGGCTGTTCCACTTGTAATAATGTCCAAGGTTTTTTTGGGGGGTGGGAATCGGCCACTACCCAGGACATGGCCAAATATCTTATTTTTCCTCCTTTGGCCTTTTTCCTTTTTTCTTTATCTTATTCTCGCCACCTCTGCTAGTAAGCTCCTGCTCAGAATTTTGACGTATGACATACTAACCTGAAAGTTGATTAATGCATTTATAGGTTCAGATAACACTGTTGTAATTCGTTACCCCACATCCCCCATAACTTGATGACCTTTCCTGCTACCCCGATAATTGCCTATCACTTACATTCATAGGGACGGGTAACGCTGCTGTAATGGTCACTATTCCTGTTGGCGGAAGACACATTTTTGTACGAGATCGAGAAGGGGATGCTAATTTAATTGGTGCGTAAGTTTCACGTGTTTCCGTGGGCTCTATAGAACCACCCCTTTAAAGTAAAACAATACTTGTTCCAGAGGCAGGCTTATGTGGCGTATGATTTTCATAAATTGACCAACCCTTCAGGGCCGTATCAGGACTCGAATTATCGGGGGGTGGGGGGTGCACAATACAGAAGCATTAAGAAATATTGAGGGGGGGGGCACAGCCACACCCTTACTGGTCATTTTCCTTATAATTTTTAAAAATATTGTGGTGCGCATTCTACCGTCCTGCCCTTTAAAAACTCTTGGATCTGCCACTGTTACTTGTCCTCAGCCTGATGCTAATAAAGGCTCTGAATCCATTTCCACAGGCGTGCAAGACTCTGCGGGAAAGTTCTTGTATAGTACACCATCCTTTAGCAAGCACGTCCGTGCTGCAGGGACGACTATAATTTACCATCATGAGAATGTGAATGACCGTGAATGGCTCTACATTAGAGGACCAACAAAAGAAAAGCTCAAGATAGTGGTAAGAAAGTGTTTAGAAACCCCAAGAAGCTCCACTTATCTTCTCACTCTCATGATCACTTAAAAGTTTCCCTGGGAAAATCCCTTTGGATGGTTCAGAAATTGTCCTACCTTCTTCAGTGTATTTGACATTATACCTTCTCACTTCACCTATCGCCTTCAAATGATCTCATATGTTTTGCTTTCCCAGTTCATTTACTTCAGTGGACAAAATAATGGCGTAGACTACCAATTCTACGCGCCTGGCAAGTCAACAATTACCCCAGACCAGGTCTGGTGGAAAGTATCAACATGGTCAGCCTGCTCTAAGAATTGTGCTGGAGGTTAGTGAGTGCTTTTGTCTATTAATTATCTTGTAGCGTTAGCATCAGCACAGCTTTACTAGTACCTGATATCACAACCACTATCAATATCATCAACATCACAATACTGTAACCATTAAAATCATCATCACACCTTATTGAATAATAATTTTAATATTTATCTATCTGATCCGTATCTAGTATACAAAAATACATTCCCCGCCATTAAAATCATCACCGCCTTCACCAGCACCATAATCATTCATTATCACCGTCATTATTATCACTTAGCACTGTGATTATTATCACCATGATTATCATCACAATTAATGAATCATCTATCATCTATCATGTTTATTTTGATGTCTATTAGCCTGCTAGCCGGCTCTCATTCGGGGTTATTCGGAAATGTTTTGTTTTCGAATATTGGGAGTTCTGTGGCGCGCGCGAGAGGCGAGGTGGGTGGGACGAGGGCCAAATAAGCCTGAATGGGAGCCTGTACAGGACCCAAAACGATCCCAGGACCCGAAATGATCCCCAAAAGTACCCCCAGTGATCCCGGGACCCGAAACCATACCGAGGAGTCCCCGAAATCGACCTCGAGGAATTGCGGTAATGGACAAAAGGAAAGCAGAAGAAATCACTTGCAATTCTTAAAAGGGTTTTGCCCCGGCGGTAAACCCATAAACAGAATCCAAAACAAATACACAACTTTTAATTGCTACCGAAAGGAATACAACATTAACATAGCACAGCCTTGCTCAGAACAACCAAACGGTTGACCTTCCATCACACTCTAAACATTTGCAGTTCCGACACATGACTCTGACAAATCTCGTTTCCGGTAAACATCACCCCTAAAAATCCATATTCATTTGACAACCAAACGTGTATTTCACCAGGAAATCAATGTTCACATGAGCGAATATTTACCGACACATTTTAGGCAGCCGGTTTTGCCGAGAAGATGGCGGAATGACAAAAGCACACTAGTAATGCCACGAACAACCCTTTTACTAGCGTTGCAAGATGTGGCTTTAGTTGAAAGCAATATTTATGTGAGTTTTGAATTTCCTTCATGTAGTCGGCCGTACAACCCTGCATGATCTCATTATAGGTCTTTCATTCACCGAATACAAACAAACATGCACAAAGTAACCTAAGAATAACCTTACGTTTTATCTGTGGATCGATGTGGAGACTTTCTTTTTTAAGTCTTGTTATCTATAAATGATTTATTCACGCCTGGTTCTTCAAATTACTATCACGGAAATTGTCATTTAACCCCAATTTCTGACTCATCTTAATACTATAGTTTTAGTTAATGTAAATTTCCTGAAAGTAACACAAATAACGCTAAAATATTTCATATGTTTTTAAAACTGAAAGCCAATCCTTTCACATTCCTTTTGTTTGTCCATTACTGCAATTCCTTGGGGTTCATTTCGGGGACTCTTGGGGATCGTTTCGGGTCCCGGGATCAGTTGGGGAAGTTTTGGCGATCGTTTCGGGTCCTAGGTACAAGCCGGCTAGCAGGCTAGATCTAGATCTATCTATAGTCTCATCAACACCTTCTCTTCTAACGATTGCCATTTGTAGGACTTCAGAATCGCACTGTGGAATGCAATCGTGCTGACGACAAGACATACGTCCGTGACGAGATCTGTCAGAAAAAAGAGAAGACACCGGACAGAATTCGGCCGTGCAACACCGGACCATGCTCACCAGAGTATGTATGGATGAAGAACTCATTAAAGGGCGGAGATTTGAGTTGCGGCTTTAATAGAATATAAAACAATGCATTAATCTTATTACGCAATAGCACTTCATTTCATTATCACTGTAATGCTATAGCGCTCACAGAAATCAGAGATGATTTAGTTATCATCCAATGACTTTTCTACTAGCTAATTCTCCCAAATACTTCCACGGCGCTTAAACTCTGAGCAATAAAAATAGATATACGTCTAGTATATATCGAATTATCACCAGGGAGAATTTAGACGCTGAAAACTTACTTGCTCCTCACACTTCTTAAACATTTAAAATTGCAATGTTAATGTATTTATTAATAATTCTTTTAGATGGCATTTATCTCAGTGGAGGCCATGCTCGAAGACCTGTGGCAAAGGGACTCAGATCCGAATCCTGCAATGCCGTCGGCAAATCTTTGAGGGACGCTACGAGGAGATGCCCGGATGGAGGTGCGGAAAAAGACATTCGGAGCTACTAAAGAGGGATTGTAATAAAAGGGGGTGCCTCCCAGAATGGAACCCCCTCTCATGGGGCAAGGTAAGGTTTCATGACTCCAAAATGGGTCCCCCTCTCTTAGTGCAGTGTAAGTGTTTATGACTTCAAAACGTGACCCCTCTTCCTCTAATTGGGCAAGATAAGAGTACATGATTTTTCCTAGCGGTATGTGCTCCACACGAATACAGAACATCGCATGTTTGCTATATACGTCTAATTTCCTTTCCCAATTTTTAAAACGCTGGATAGCACAGACGTACTATGATGTGAGGATGGTCAGCTTGCGCCAAAATTCAGGAACCAGATTTTACATTTATCACACATAAAAAGGGAACTCTTGACGCCCTCGATCGCACTGAAGCGATCAATCTACTGTGTCTGTTGAACCTCTTGTTTACTCAGTGTTCAAAGACATGTGCTGGAGGTTTCGTCACACGAGAACTTAGTTGCAATCAATTGAACGCTGAGGGACGATACATACCCGTCACACCAAACCGCTGCCGTGACGCGGTGCGGCCCCCCACCAAGGAGCCGTGCAACAGCGACGTCATGTGTCCTGGTAAGGTGCTAGCGACGAAAATCGATTATACCTGGTGCACACTAGTGACATAACGACATAATGACGTAGACGCGTGCACCCTTATGTTCATAGTTTAAGTATGAATGGTTCGACATTTTGACAGAAGCCAAACATAACGACATGAACATAACGACATAAGAGAAAAAACATGTTTTTTTCTTTTATGTCATTATGTCCATGTCGTTATGTCGGGCTTAAAAGAGTGGGGCGCCTATGTTGTTATGTAACTTGTGTGCACTAGGCATTATTCTCTGTGATGTATCTTATGAGTGGCAACATTTTATGCTTATATGACGTCTTGAGTCCTGTAGCTATCAATGGGAGGCAACACCATTTATATGTACTAACCCCAAAAGAGCTTTATAGTAGTTTTTACTTTAAGCTAACCATTATTCGTTGTTTCTAGCCCCAAAACTCCCCTTATCAGGCCCCGTCCCGAGATACAAGCCTCTTGGTTGCTTCCGGGACGGTCGGCCCTTCGCCATTCCTGTCCTGGTCAGCAGTGTACGAAGTGAAATCGATTGGTCCAATATGAAGACGACAGTGGACGCATGCGCACGACTAGTCAAGCACAGGAACCCCACCTATCGTGTGTTTGGGGTCAAGTTCTACGGGGAGTGCTGGTCGGGGAAAGACGCTCAGAACACGTATGACGAGTATGGCAAGGACGACATAAAGAAGTGCTACAAGGGCGTAGGCACACACGATAACTACTACGTGTACCAGTTTGAATAAAGAGGATGTATAGCCCAGACTAGTCCCAGGCGACATGACGAAAAACCTGGAAAACGCGCAATTCCAGATAGAGAGAGAAGACACAATTTCTTCAGTGGCTATAGGTTTCTTGTATTACGGACTGATTTTTAAAACACAAATAACGTGAGGCCGAAATGCACATAACCAGATTTTGGCTTTTTAAGATAATTTGTCCTTGATCATCATTGCCCTGTGTATCAGCTCAGGGACATAAAAACTCAAATTTCAATGACACTTTACAAAAAGTCGCATCAATTTAAAAAAAAGTCGCACTTGATATTTTGTTTGCTATAAGTTACTAAGTACTCAGAGAAATTCTCCGCCTTATCCGATGTGAAATCGGCTTATTTGAAGCCCCACGTCATGTTTTTCCGTCATGTCGTCCCAAGCATTCTGAGCGGGTTTTTTGTAGCGTGGTATATCAGACGTGTAACAGCCACTTTTCCTCATTCTACATGTAAGCTCGCCCCAGACCCTCTTCTCCCAACGGTTCATGTCCCAGCACAGAAAACCCGATAGGAACGCCAGGCACAAGGCTGACTCGTTATTAGATGTAGCAAATGGGATAATCAATTCTAGATGTTTTTCTATTTCAAAGCAAATGTATTCTGATTTGTCACACAAGATGGTACAAAACAAAGCATCCTTATTTCAATGGAACAACTACAGTTTATGTAATAATAAAATACGTCTGCTTTTCTTAACCTACTAAACATAGAAATAGTTTTATTTTTCAAGCATTGTACGGCTAGTAATACTCGGGCTTGGCCAATGCTCGTCCAGATTATTTCTTCCCCTTTACGATTTTGTCCCCATTATGATATGATTCAGTATAATTGGATAATTTAGATACAATATGAAAACGAACTATGTGTCAGTTTGATTAACTATCGCAAGTTACTTCATTATGAATTGTGATGATGAGCTGGATTGTGGCTTAATTTTACAAAACTGTCAAAACACAACAATAGTAGTACGGTAGTCATAGATAGTATGTTTTGCAATTCTTAATTGTTGTTCACATAAAGTCTTTGAGATTTTTTATCGATTGAACAGTGTCAGCATTAGCGTTCATAAAAAAGGAATATATGCTCGTGTTTTGTGTTTGTACTCTTTATTTGTTGTGCCAAAGTAGTTTCCAGTCCTTCTCCCACCCCGTAGCCCTACCGGAATGTATTCATCCAGGGGCGGATATAGCTTTTCGCTAAACGGGAGGGAGGGGAGCGGGGGGGAGGGGGGGAGGGGGGGGTTGGGTCAGTGACAGAGGCGGAGGGATAAATTTGTTTGGTTTCATGTGGCTTTCTGGCGGCCCAAGAGGGAGTTTAAACCCCTATAAACCCTCCCCGTAGAACCGCTACTATGTCATCAAATGGTCTATCGCTGCCAACGAACACTCTCTGGCAGAGAATGTGTGAAGACTACTGTTAATTGTACGATTTAATTCATGACTTATCCAAGAAAAAAAACAGTAGCCAGTGTTTTTCGTGGTTATGACCTCCCGTCCCTCAGTCCGCATCCCCATTCCTTCCCTGCCCTCGACAGTCGTGATCTGAAACCTTGCAGCATGCGTTAGCTAAGACAGTAGCAAGATCTTAAAGAGACTCCGCCATCCTTGCAAAGTACCAAATGTGAGTAAGCATCCATTTCCATCAGCTTATTTGAAACGATGTCTTCTATTAAATTCGGCTAAAAAAGGTATTTTACATTTAGGTGGCTACTTTCGTACGTTACGACACCCTCTTGAAATCCGCTTGAATCACAATGAATTTTAATCTATCATACAACTAAAAAGCACAATTCCATTTCTTGAGTATTAAAAAATACATATATAGTTGTATTCGAAAAAAAATGTTTTGAATATTCAAAACAAAAGCAAAACAACATTGTCACGTTAGTCGGGTCTATAGACTTTAAAAAGCAACGACTACGAGACGGCAAAGTGAGACGTGACAAAACCCACTTAAAGGCTAAAATATCTATAGATAATGCCAGAGTATTATACAAATAGATCTCATTTTTTCTAATAATCCATCGTTGGCATGCAGAAAAAGTAGCCAGCGAGACACAGTCGAGTTGTGTAACTGTTTCTAGTACTGTGACTATGGATTATTAGAGGGCAGATTACATAGCATACACAGGAAAATGAGATCAATTTGTTTTAAGTGATTTTTAGTAAACAACCCGCGCGCAATAATATCAACCGTACTCTTATCACCAACTCGAACAATAAGAGCTCGCGTTTCACACCTTAAACGCCCCTTTCGTATACTGTCTATTTTCTAAGTACGGCTTAAGTGACTTTGACTTAAGAAAGTTTGACAACAGCACGGCCATTTCTCTTGTGTTTATGCGTCCGTCCATTTCTGAGCGCCTGCTGTGAGGAGAAGTACCTGCTTGACTCCCCTATGAAGAGCTCACTAAATAGACGGTCCAATAACCCAGATTATATAAAAAGTACGCGAACGGGAAGCAAATCCTTGCGTATCGGTCTACGGTGTTGGTCTCTTCGTTATCAGTAAAGTTGTCCGTGTACGGAGTGAGGTCGTCTGTCGAACGCCCGTAACCACCTTCCATCTTGTACATGCGTTCGTTGATGATCACGTGATTTTCTGTGTTGCCATTCCTACGGCCTGGTCTTTTGATGGGCCGTTGATCGTTACCTTCGTCCTGGATTAAAAAAAAGAGAAGACTGTTACAACAAAATAGCAGCACATTTCAATTCCGTAGTCATGTGGGATGAAACACCTTTGGCCAGGGGCGTAGGCAGGGGGTGGCCCTGGAGCCCCCCTCCTTCCATCAGGCAAAAATACAGTAAATGTATGACACATTATCTAAAATACAGGAGAAAATGCCTTTTGGGCCCCCTCCTGTTACAAATCCTGGCTACGCCGCTGAAGGGTGTGAAGGGATAAAACAATTCATACCTATTCGATGAACAGGTCGTAGTGCTCACCATGCCGTATAAAAGGGATCTGAAAACAATTTGATTTCTTTTCAAGCTACCCCAGTAACTAGCGTTAGAAGGTCTTTTTTTGATGTGTTCACAAATGGTTTGCGCGCATTCTCCTGGGGCCGGCTCCTGGAAAGCAGGTTAGCGCTAACCCAGGGATAATCGAGGCCCCCCCCCCCTTCCCCTGCAAATCCTTGGGACGCGCCTTTCAAGTCGTCATACCTGTTGATTGCTCGCTGTCGTCCCATAATTAGTAGTTTTAAGCGGGAAATCCCCACTCATATCTTCTCCATTCGCTTTTTCGCCCTTCACTCGCCGAAGTATAGTGGTTCCCTTGCGAGTTATCCTCTTTGCTTGGAACTTGATAAATGTAGAGCTTGGGTACTCGATTAACGCGCAGAACACGAACAGGAAAGATACCATCAAGAACCAATCAATCGCCTTCACGTAACTAACTCTCGGCATTGACGATTGAATCCCGAAGATAAGCGTCGTGAGAGCGAGCACTGTCGTAATGCCGAGTGCGACCCGAGCTGGTGGCGAGCTGCGGGGTATCCAAAATGAGACCCAGCTAGAAAACAATTGAAGATAAGTGTAAATAGAAAAAAATAAATCTTCTCTTATCAAATCTTGCAGAACAAATTCATTATGCTATTGTCATAATAGCTTGCTTTATTGCTTTTTTTCGATTACAGCCCCTTTTTGTGGCGTGTACCTTGGCCGGCTGCCAAAAAAGTACATCGCCGACGGTTTGTATTTCATGCGGTTGTCGGTGGAGAAGAATATTTTGTTTGCGCTTGCGCAGTAGGTAAGAAGAGCCTCAACAGTTTCAATACCTTTCCCAGAGACTGCGAAACTTTGAGCCCGCGGCCAGAGAAATGAGAAAGACTCTGGTAGGAGTAGATTGAATAATTTTAAATAAAAGGTGGACGCAAATGGAAGTTTAAAAGAAATACCACCGTGGATTACTTTCTTTTCCCCCACATTTGCTTTGTTAAATCCCTTGCATTGGAAGGCTTATATGTAAATATTTATGACCTGAAAGCTTAGAATCAGCAATATACTGGTTAATATGTTTTACTTTGTGAACGTGAACGTTTTCACATTGTCACACCGTCCGTAAAAATTCTCCAAATAAGTTCCTTTTATATGATACCCCCACCCCTTCCCCCAGCCAATCCTGGTTACGCGCCTGCTAGTGTACTGCATCTGTATAACACAGGGTAAGCAAAGCGCTGTGGGCGTGAGAGAGAGATTATCTTTCCATTTGCTCTACGGCGGAAATGTGCATTGATGATAAAGAGGGCCGACACCCGAGAGCAACTGGCTCATTTGAAATAAGGCGTGGAAGAGGGCTAGCAGCGCGAATGATGAAGTGTGTATGAGAGCGCAATTTCAGTTGATTAAAATTATGTCTAAATTAATTTTCAAACGTTGATTGGACGCCAGTAAACTCACTAATTAGTAATCATCGAAACGGTCTTTACTTAATCTCAAGTCATCTGAGTGTGGAAAGGTCACACAAATACTATATTTTATATTTTAATCATGTAAATATAGCTTTTAATTAATAGTTAACAATTTATTTATTTCTGTCTATTTTTGTCCCGTATAAATAGAGAAATTTTTTTCACCAGCTAGGTGAAAACATGTTAATAAAGTTTCTATTTATTTTATATTCTACATAACATGGACTTGAAAGCGAAGAAGTGCCCTTAAATAGCCATGACGAACATTGCATCTATAATATATAACCGGATACCCTGACGTGCTGTAAGAAGCCTTATCAAACGGTATTTTTTGTAAGATGTTTGGCCATATGTTAAGCTTACACCACAACATAAGAACACAACGCATTTACCATTTACGGTAGATCGATACCATGTTTTATAATAACGGCTCTTTTCAAAATGACACAATGCTAGACTGTTTAACCTTCCCTAACTACCGTCCATGGGTTGAAGTCTTAGTGTGGATAGTGACCGTGCTTTGTTTGGTCGCACCAATCCTCGTTTTCGTCATCATCTACCGCAACCCGTGCTTACAGACTGCGCCTAACATGCTCTTGGCATCCATGACGGTCTCCGATTTCATCTTCGCGCTTGGTACGCCGGTTGGAACTATTTACTCTAAATTTCTCTCGAACTCTTTGGTGTGCATAACCCTATCACTCACAGGGGTTGTTTCCATGTTGGTGTCGGAGATTTCGCTGGCTGTTATAAGCGTGGAGCGTTTCTATGCCATCATGAAGCCGTTCAAGGCAAGGATTGCAAGCAGTCGCTCACGATGGCACACCATTGTGGCTATCTGGTCCTTTGCGATCATCGTAGCGGCTGTCGTGATATTTGCAGGAAATGGTTCATCGGTGTTTTGCTATTCTGAGGATTCAGTGGATTTTTATCTTCATATCACGGTTTTTTTTGTTTGTTTTTTTATTCAATGCTGCTTATACTGCATTGTTGGCGTCAATCTCAGAGGTCGCTTACCTCCGGGACAGGACGAAAGAGCAGCCAAAAAGCTCGCTAAAAACCGTCGAATTATCACTATGCTGTTCGCCGTTGTTTTGTTGTTCATATTGACGTGGGGACCAATTAACGTGTCTGCTCTTCACGAAGATGATTTTGCCTTAATAAAATCGTGTTGGTTTTTAGATCTCAGTTTCTTCTTCATTTTAGCACCCTTTTGCAACGCTTTTCTTAATCCTCTTGTGTACTTCATCTTTATGGCAAATTATCGCAGGGGACTCAAGGATCTGGTCAGAACGTGTTTACCAAGGTGCTTTAGAAAACTCTCGCCAAAAATGGAGAGCTATGAGTTGGAGGTAAACGCAAGTCACGGAACTATGGGGGCTGGCGCAGCTGCTACGGTAATAACTTTCCATAAAAAGTTTACTCAAAACCATCATGCTAACTAAATCGATTATAAACTCTTGGCACAAGAATGACTATCCTCTGAAGTTAAACGTGTTCTGTCCGAAGGGGAATGAGGAGGCGCCTTGTGATTCCACAACATGGCTCATGTTTGCGACCACAGGCGCTGCTTTACGATCGAAAACAATAATTATTAGGAGGAAGAACCCGGGAACCATTCTTGAAGCAAGAAAGACAACAAACAAACAAACAAACAAACAAACAAACAAACACAAGGCGACACCTTTTCGAGCACTAACGGTCAGATAAAGAAAAGTTTGGTTCTATTTTCTGAAAGTTAATTCATGTTAGCGTGAACTCAACAGACTTTGTACACTTATTTTCTAAAAAATTCAAAAGGGCTCTGTGAGCCAACTCGTGAATGCAAATTTGTTTTTCCAGTTATTTTCTTGTGTGCATAAAAGATATACTGGATGAATTTTGAACAAAGGATGAACACATCCAAGATGCTGGGAGTACATAACAATGTCCTTTCTTTTCGATGTGATGAAACACAAAGAACAGTATGATTATTTATTATTATCATAAAAAGTAAAAAAGAAAAGAAATTAGACGTAACAAGTAGGGATCGAACCTCCGGTCTCTGACGTCTTAGACAAGCGACAGAACCACTATACCACCAAGGCATTGCTGAATTAACCCCTGAGTAAAATTAGTTTATATCCTAAATTGGTATCTCACCGTTCGAACTGCTTTCGCTAGCATGTCAAATTTCGCCCTATTCTTTCCGGAAACAGAAGTTAAATACCCGACATAATTAATCAAGCAACAGTCATATGTATTTTAAGAATGTCAACATTCTAGAAATTCGCAAATTCGTTATGGATCGTTTCTTGATGAGTAAGCGTGTTTGAACGAGTTTTGTTTGATATTTAGCATTTGAACTTATAAAAAGAGAATTAAATGCTTTGCTAGCATTTTACTTGTTTTGTAAACTAACAACTTGAATTGGACTGAACCGTGCTGTGTTGCAAAAGCACAGAAAGACCACAAAAAGTTTACGGATGATTGATCCGACGATCGAGTGACACAGAAGTCCCTCCAATAACTCGTAAATGATTTGCAACCATTCACGGGTTAAAAATGGTCTCGACAATTTCTCAATTGCTCCGATAAGATGATGGAAGCGTTATATTTTTTACTCCCGACAAGGTGGTGAAGCTGCCGAGGACTAAAATGATGCACGTGTTTATGTTGCTGGATGATGAATGATGATTATGATATAATGATTATCATGATGGTTGTCTTAGCTGATGTCAATCTCACCTTAGTATTACGATCAGGATAGTTGGGATGTATGTTTGAACCACATAGTAGAACTTCTTACGGCGAATGGAGAAAGTCAACTTAAGTAAGGTAAAGGTACCTAATAAACGATAGAAAAAAAAACACAGCATATTCGTGTACACTTGCCAGAAAGGATCATTCTACAAGTAATTTGTGTACACTTTTAATCTCCATGGTAATATGGAGAAAAAGAAAATGGTAGTTCTGTCACCGAAAGGTTCTTACGGATACTGGAGCAATCAATTCCAACGATGCCAATACATCAGTGACATTTGAAGAATAATTTAGATATATTTCCCTGGTAGAAATATTGATTGTCTTTTAGTGGTAAAAATACCATTCGCCAATTTTAATGATACAAAAAATATTTAATTCAAATGTATTACGGATAAGCGAAATACTCCTAAAGTAGAAATATTCTGGCTTGTTTGCAGTCATAATGAATATGTATTTTGTGCCAGATTTGTACCCAGTCGCCAAAATGAGAAGAACATAATGGAAACATAATTTATGCGCGGTTTGTCTGTGGTGATAAACCAGGCGCACGGCACCGCACGTCAACCCACACGGCACCGCGCGCCTAGTTAATCACCGCAGGCAAACCGCGCATAAATTATGTTTCTCTTTTTTCTTCTTATATTCTTATCATTTTGGCGACTGGGTACGAGTCTGAATTTGTGCATTAAATAAAGTCTCAATACCGGTTTTACCTGTTGGATAAGTAAACGTCTCTTTGCTCGCATGATACTCATCAAGGGCGAACTGGGACATGGTCAGGTTGTCGCTGATGATGACAGCGTTCTTGTACTTATCTCCTGGGTCAGCCTTCCAGCTCAGAAGCAAGTCATCATTGTTCATCCCGTCTAAAACCATTCTCAAACATATTCGTTATTTATTTATTTCCGGGACGATTCTTGATCATGTTAAGAAAACCATTAGGGACTGTTAAGAAATGTTGATCTTTTTTTTTTAATAAATAAAAACAATATCGTTTGCTTTTAGGACCTCAATCCTATTCCCTTACTTACAGCTTCGACATAAAATTTCTTCTGCTCTGAGAACCCTCACATCCCAATCGTATGTAAAAGAACAATGAACATACAGCTTTTGGAGGATATACTACAGGATTGGGTGTCCATAGGGTAGTTACACTTACAGCTTTCGAAGGATATACTACAGGATTGGGTGTCCATAGGGTAGTTGCGCAGGTACATCATACATGACGCTACGACAGTCATCCTGAGGGAGAGGATTAGAAAAAGAGTTATTATCTATCTTAATAATATGAAATGGCAACATAACCAGCATCATAACCAGCATCGCCATTTTTTTCAGCATCAGTATTAATATCATCAGCATCATGGATAACATCATTGTCATCACGGCTGCTTTAGTATCTATATCATTATCATCAGCTGAAGCAGCAGCAGCAATTACATGATTATTAACAGCATCAACCATTATCAGCATCATTATCAAAAACGTCACCAAAGCAGCAGCATTATAAGCATATCGATGACATCATAAGTGCATCATGAAAATCACCATTTGCATCCCATCATCTTTAGCAAAATAATAATCATCTTAGAAAACCACAGAATCAATAACACCATTATCACCAAAATTTTCATCATCATCATGACATCATGATCATAATCATCACGGCAGCATCAAAAACATCATCACCAGCTGAACCAGTATCAGTTGTATAATGCAGATAATAATCTTGCCGTCATCGTCGTCGTCGCCGTCGTCGTCATCATCATCATAAACTATTTCATCCAAACTTGAACCTCACCTCTGACTGTACACCACCCTGCCCTCAGGGTCTATTGTCAGAAGGAACTGGTTTTCGGGCACAGTGCTTGACTTCTCGTTGTTGATGTAGGTATCTGGTTTCCAGATCTGCTTCATGATATCCCCGCCAAGCGTAAGGTTCCTTTTCTTGTACACGTGACCGTACGCGAGCCGTGGATCCGTCCATAACTGGCGCAGGAAAAACGTGGTCTCGAATTGCTTTATTTAAAAGTATAATCAACATTAAAAAAGAAAGAGTTCTGATATGAGGAAGCTCAAGAGAAACAAAGGGGCATGTTATTTAACTTCTTCGAAATAACAGCAAAAATGCAATAGATTATCTAATTTATTTATTTAAAAAGGGGTTTTCGTTATTGACAGCATCATCCGTCCATAACTGGCGCAGGAAAAACGTGGTCTCGAATTGCTTTATTTAAAAGTATAATCAACATTAAAAAAGAAAGAGTTCTGATATGAGGAAGCTCAAGAGAAACAAAGGGGCATGTTATTGAACTTCTTCGAAATAACAGCAAAAATGCAATAGATTATCTAATTTATTTATTAAAAAAGGGGTTTTCGTTATTGACAGCATCATCCGTCCAGAAATTGCATAGCAAATATGAACAGACCCGTACCTAGGATTTTTCTTGGGGGTGTGCAAAATCCGAAAAAGTGGACCTAATTTTGGGGGAGGGAGGGGGGTGGTGAGTTTTCAGATAAAAATCTGACCACCCCCGAAAGAACAAAAAGGGATTTTTTGTTTATGCCTTTGCAATATCTCCAAGCGACGTTTATTGTCGGATTTGGCTACAAATAAAGTCTGTCTTACATGGATTAATGACATACCAGATTGATCTAGCTTATGCTGTATAGTTTTATCTACAAATAGCACGTCTATTGAGAACCGAAAGTGGACTTTTGATCGTTGTGGGGGGGGGGGAGTTCGCACCCCCTGCACCCCCCTGGGTACGGGCCTGATGACTAAGAGATTTGATGGGAGGTCAGATGCTTTTATTGTTTGTATAGTGTTGATACTGTGGATGCAACTCACCATTTCTTGTTCATTGAGTCCTCCAATAGATGTCAGAAAAAATGAAATGGAAACTTTAACCGGGTCTCCTGTGGAAAGAAATGACACCGAGGACTGCTCACAAGACATGACAAGCGGTTTTTAACCCACCCTATCCATAATGCATTGCATTAACACTCAAAAGCATTTGCCAATTCTTATAGGTGTAGTAGTTGCACTACGAATTCAAGTGACTCGAATTGTTTTGTTGATGTATTTAATGGGAGGTATATATATATATATATATATATATATATATATATATATATATATATATATATATATATATATACCTCCCATAAGACTATATAAGACTATATATAGACTTTTTTTAGACTATTTACTAATGAAAGCAACAGCAATGCAATACATTTTGGGATAGATGTTGGATATACCTTTAAAACCTGATATTAAGTGTTTCATAAATCAAATGACCAAGAAAAAGTTTCAAGGTAAACAAATCCCGGCCTTATTCACGATTTGGTTTGATTTGCTGGTAGCATCCCTGCTTTAATGCTACTATTACGACCTCTTTTGTGATGGTCTTATTCTAGTTGTTTTGACCTGACTGTTGCCTGTATTCCTTATTTGAGAGGAAGTAATCTCAAGTTGAAATGAGAAATGGAAGATAACTAACGTTATCTAAATATATGTAAAAAAAGAAAGGCGCCAAATATATATCCAAGGCAGAACCATATGGGTTAATTGAACTTATGTGCATTGGCATGAAAATCTTAAACTTACCTTCGAAGTGTGGTCGAAGTCGTTTGTCATAAACCTTTGGGTCAAGCATGTCGTTCAGTGCAGCAGACGCATTCACGCCATCGGCTGAGCTAAGAGCAAGAAAAAACAAGAGCAATCTGACCATATTTGGACAAAAGGAATAGCGAAATGCACAAAGGCTGCATTGACAACGTGGACAAGCGCTCGAACTCATAGCAAAGTTATCGCGGTGAAATCGGTAATAGCACAAACGGCTTCTCGCCACACAGGCGGTCCCTGGATATCTTCGATTTTCTCCCGTATATTGATATCAGAATAATCTATGTATTTTAAGGAATAGACAAAGAGACGACTTCATTACAGATGGAGATGATGATATTATGCTAAATGGCGTACGTGCATTTCAGTTCCTTTCTCTTTGATTGGTAAAGATAGACAAGAGCAAGCTCTTGTCGTCTATCATTTTACTATGTAAAAAAATGCCCTTCTTTAGATATCATTTATCTGAAATAGATAACACTGATAGGGAAGCTCAATGACACAAATATTCATTATGTAACTTTTATTTGCCTTTGGGGAAAGATGAAATAATACGGATTATAAATCAATCCCAAAAAAACTCATGGGGAAACTATATTTAGGTAATCCCCGGGAGGAGGGGGATGGGTGGGTGGGTGGGTGGGTGGGTGGGGGGATGGGGTTCGTCGACAAAATCAATTTTGATAGCACTTTGGGTGTTGCAACAGCAAGTCTTACCCCCAAAATGTAGCACTACCATAAGTTAGCGACGATAATAAAGCAGGGAGTTCAGGGGCGCTTGTTCACAAGTTTTAGGCCTTCATTAGAAATGAGACCCCTTTGGGATAGGGAATTACAAGAATCTTTGAACCCCCCAGGGGTGTCAGTCGGTACAATTTTATGCCCTAAAATATAGGACGATTATCCCCGACCACGTTTATCGAGAAGGAATAAGAAATTAAGCGTAAAAACCCAGTTCATTGTTTGAAAGGCTGCAAGAATTATTGTTACCTGCATTCGGGTTAACTTAACCATTATCCCCGACCACGTTTATCGAAAAGGAATAAGAAATTAAGGGTAAAAACCCAGTTCATTGTTTGAAAGGCTGCAAGAATTATTGTTACCTGCATTCGGGTTAACTTAACCATTATCCCCGACCACGTTTATCGAGAAGAAATAAGAAATTAAGCGTAAAAACCCAGTTCATTGTTTGAAAAGCTGCAAGAATTATTGTTACCTGCATTCGGGTTAACTTAACCATTATCCCCGACCACGTTTATCGAGAAGAAATAAGAAATTAAGCGTAAAAACCCAGTTCATTGTTTGAAAAGCTGCAAGAATTATTGTTACCTGCATTCGGGTTAACTTAACCTTAAGCCACCACAGGCTGCGACAAGAGTCTCTAGCTCAACCTTATTTGATATAGATGTAGGTCCCTTAATACATTCTTTCAAGATTTGTTAAAAACAAGCTGGAAATGAGAAGTTATCGGCTTCTTTAAAGAGTTCTCTTCCTTTGAGCTTTTTCTAAAGGATCATACCAGTATATATAGACCTATATCTTTTACTAGATAAGGCTTAAGTGCCTTGTCTGTTACGTACATTTTTAAGCTGTTTACTTTATTCTTATGACTTCGCTGTCTTTGAGCTTCTTGTACCTTGATAAGGCCGAGGGGCCCTATAATATTCTCTGATAGAGGTTTTATATCAGGAAATATGAATCTCTTTACAATAAAGGTGCGGCAAAATTATTTTTCAATAGGTTGTCAAATGATAAGAACGATTCTATGATTTTATAGAAATGCAAGTTTTTTTAAAGTTGGTTAAAATAACTTTTCTGAAATTTATTATGATAGAAGACTAATTGCTAAATCCGTATGCTTTTCAAATGGACCCAAAGTAAGGCGACTTGATTATCTTGAATATCTAACGACTTATTACCTCGGCCGCAAGGGAAGCATGAGCGTACACAGGGTCATAGGGTAATGGTGGTTATGGAGGGGGGGGGGGGGGGGGGGGGGAAGGGGTTGAATTCCCCTTGGCCCAAAAGGTGGGTGGTCTCATTCAAACAAGGAGGTTGATTCTAAAAGATTTGTGCCTGGTCTGGGTCTGGCGTATTTATACCAGCAAGGTGAGCCCGCAAAGCACGCTGGGTTCCTTAGCATGCGTAATCAGTAAGCTGTATAAGTGGTAAAAGAATTATGAACAAATTTTAGCAAGTGTCAAGTTGATACTCATAAGAATATGTGTAATAAGCCACTATTTACTCAGCCTGTTCATATAAGGATGTTCTGAATTTTATGAGGAATTAGTATCAGGGAGAGTGAGAGAATTGCGAATATCGTTATCACGGTTTCTATATTAGAGTGGTATTCCGTGCAACAAAATGTAGGTGTAAAAGTGTAATAGTCAAGCCAGAACAAAAAGAGAACAATAAAAAAAAAATTACAAAGTATTAGTACTAATTAAACTAAATAGTATTTCACGGGTTTTTGAAAAGGACGTTATTGCAGCAGTATGGACCGAATACACCGGATAACCTAGCTTAAACATATCATGTCTCCCGCTCCCTTTCCGTTTTCCCTGTTGAGCCTTGCCATGGAAAACTCGGGCTCCCACTTTTATTGTCCTCGGAAACTCTATTAGTTTGGATTAAACTGCAATTTCTATCACTCATAGCAATGATTTCATAACAATATTTTAACCCCCCCCCCTTAAAGTTTATCTTGAAGTTAGCGCACAGCCCCGTGTATTATTTAAAAATTGTTTAGCTATTTATAACATCTTAATATACCAATTTTGAATACATTTGTATTGTTTTTTAATTAAAAACTCTACGCTAAACTCGTGTAGTCAAAGTAATCTCAATGCCCGGGGGTTTAATACCAACTCAAAGTTTGCCACGTGCCTTTTCTGTCATAAAAAAAGCAATTATGGCTGCGTGAGAATCTTGTTGCTTTTGTATTTCATGAGCCACGTACACCATCACACAATACGCCTTTCGTGTACATGCATCGGCCATTTATAACGATTCATCAATGGGAAATGCTACACATTTGTGGTAAAATAACTCTATTTGTGGGCTCAAAGTGATTATTAAAGCATTGAAAAGAGATCCTTTCTCTTAAATTTTGGCGTGGTTGATAGGAGAAATGAAAAATGACTTCTCTGTTTTTTCACTTATTATCCAAGATAATAAATAGGGGGTTACTAACCTTGCCAAAAATAATGGCACAAGATTACATATCGGAAGAAACATCACCAACACGAAGAACATCATGACTGCAGAGATGGAAGATGTGGGTCGTCTTATAAATACATTCCCTGGGAATAAAAGGAAATTGTCTTGTATAATGATTTCCATAAAGCCAGAAGTGAACCGTTTAGGATAATTAAGGCAATTTGCATATATTACAATTTATTCGGAAATATACAAATGATAACGGAGATAGAAAAAATAATAACATGGAGCGTATAGTATCACCTCATTAAAATTACAAGCCCCTTGTGATTTCACGAGAAAAATACTAATAATCGATTCGTAAAGAGCTTGAAACTTAAGCCAAAAGAATCTAATCTTTTGACAAAGTAAATATTGATATCTTATATTGAAGCGGTTTTGTTGAGCAGAACTTATTATACAGAACAATTCACATAAAAATGGAGGGATAAAATCTATACCACGTTGGTTGCGATTAAGGTTTCAATACCTTTAAAGACCGGACAAAAAATATTAAGAGATAAGCTTAAAACATTCTTAGCTTTTTTTTTTAACCTAAGCATCGATCTGAAAATAAATCTTTAATAAAGATATATATCTATGTAAATCCAGTATCCAGAACCATTTTTGTACTTGGGCATCTGTTTGGAAACGTCAGTCGACTGCTAAGTTTGCGTAATGAGATCGATAACCCACAGTCTTTTTGACGACAGAAGCACCATTTAGGATTTATCTTCAAATATTACAATTTGAGAAGACTCCCGCGCAAGCGATTAACGTGATAGCTCAATTCAATTGGAACTTTTAATCCTTACTTGTGATTATACTCAGATCTTGTAGACATCTAAGTACACAAGCCTATCATCAGAGTTTTCTCTCGAGGGCTTTCTTATTTCCATATTCGTTTTCCTGTATTCCACACGTAAACAGCATGCTTTGCTGTGCCATGCTGGATGTCTGTCGTTAATTAATAAATTTGTTATTCGTTGTATCCAAAACGAACGGAATTTTAATCCCCTTGCCTACTGCGATCATTACTTCAAACATTAATAGCATTTTGACATTCGCTTTTAATAAGTCCTTGACGCTAAAATTAACACCTTTTGGCTTTGAATCCAAATTCATTTTCATTTTCCAGTCAATCTGGACAACCACAACGAAAACGAATTGAACCAAAACGAAAACGAATTGGTGTATTCAATATTCACCTTATTTTTCTGCTTTCGATAAAAATAGCAGTTGTTCCACCCTTTTCTAGGAAATGTATGTCTATAAAGCATCCCTTTTATATCCCAAATGATTTTGTATGAACTCATCAGGTGCCATCTTAACAGGCGGTATATGAAGCTATTGAAAATGAGAAATCCAACTTCTATACAATATTCTCAGAAAAACTGGGGTTCTTAAAAGTTTTGCCAACTCTCACCGACGATATCCAACAGCTAATCGCCTTATGTGTCTTATGGCTTCCGTCCTTTGAATTAATCATTGAAAACGTTTTCAAGTTGGCCAGCACAAAAATGGTCTTAAATCACTCAAATTCTAACCAATCAAGAAGCACAAAATGTAATTCCGTTATTTGGAAAGACAAGAGCCAAAACAATATGAAAATCAAAGAAAACAAAAAATTAGAAAACCAGGCATCACCATCGCCCTCGCCCTCGCCATCACCACCATCGTAACTTCTGGTTTTCTAATACAAAGCTGTAGAATTAAAAATGCTATGGTTTATTTTAATTAAAAAGGATAAAAAGAGCGCCATTGACAATAACGTTGCTATAGGTACAGAAAGAGCGCGAGCTAATGCTAACGCTTCCATTGTTAATAGTTATTTGAAGACAAAACAAAATTATCGCGTATCAAATTATCATGTATTAAAACTATTGTCTTTTCGCAAGATTATGTAAAAAGTGGCTTAGCCGAGGACCCTTGTAATACAACAAGGGCGCAACGCGGTCGAGTCGAAGGCGAAGGGAGGCGCTAAGGCAGCCGCCATGCAAGTCATGTCTGACTAAGGGACACAGCTTAGGATCGAACCAGAAGTCAAACCCTTGAAGCAAAGTCGAGAATCAGAACTCAACTCATGGCGGAACAGGAAATCAGAGCTACGCTCATCATAGATACGCTCTGCCAACTGTGCCACCGACGCCCCCAAAGCCAATGACATTTGCGTGTCCTCTCGCTACAGCTTCGCAAACCATTCACTGTACTTAGCATGAGATTGGTCAGCGCTATTTCGAGCATTTTTCTTTGGTAGTCCCAAAACAAGAGAGCATAAGATAAGAGAGGGACAATTTAGTATTACCCGCGCGCCATGTCAATTACGAATCTGGCAATTTTTAGTAACCACCACCCCACCACTGCGCGTGAGGATTTGCTTTTTTTATTTTGTCCTACTCCCCCGCGGGTTGCGTGTTGTTGTTTTGCCAACTCGATAGGAATGTAACATAACTCGGAAGAAGAAAACAAGTCTAACTTAAATTACCAAGATTGGCAACTATACTCACAGAAGGCTAAATCCCTGTTTTGTTTGTCTGAGCGGCGAAGTCAAGTGAAGGAGAAAGAAAAATCCGACGAGCGATAAAATGGCAGTGATACCGCGTTTAATTCAAATCCCGACACCAGCTTGTTTAATAACAGCATAATAATACATATAATACATAACATATAATAATAACAACATCAAAGAAGTACAGTAATATTTCCCTCTTTATATTTTTACTATTACAAAAGCTCAGATACTTCAGCTTGCTGGCTTTGATTATCACAAAAATGCATTCCCTCGCTACAAGGATAGTTTTATGAAATGTATTTTTCTTGGAATCCTTCTCAATTCACCGGAATATTCACAAAAATCAATATCATATCTTATGTCTAACTTACAGATTTCGTTTGACCATTAGGAAGATAATGAATGTTGAGAAACCACGAAGAAGCAGCAAGTTATAGCGAAAACGGTGTTTGAAGCACGAGGTTTTCAGCTTGATTTTGAATAATGTCTCGTTTTTGAAATCTTGCAATCCTCGAAGTACTACATCCCCTTAATAAACCGCAACTGCCCGTATCCTTGATGCTAGAATGAAATTTTCGATGGTATTTGTGCAAATAGGGTGTTTTTTTTCGGTTTCAAGTCACAAAACAGCGGCAAACAACAAGATGTAAATGCCAAAGCGCGGGGGAAGGGTGAGTAATAATGCTCACGCGCAGTGGTGGGGTGGTGGTTACTTAAAATAGCCAGATTCGGAATAGACATGGCGCGCGGGTAATACCAAAGTGTCCCTCTCTTATCTTATGCTCTCCAAGACCTGTCCCGACTTTCGGGCATTTAGTCCATCTAAGACCTGTCCCGACTTTCGGGCATTTAGTCCATCCAAGACCTGTCCCGACTGCCGGGCATTTAGTCCATCCAAGACCTGTCCCGACTGTCCCACTGCGTACTTTGGCACTCTTTTTTTTTAGAAAAGTCGAATAATTATAATTGCTTTTTTTAAATTAATATTTTTTTGTTTATTAAAATAATAAACCATTCGCATCCCATGGCACAAAATCAAGATCTAGCAGGAGGCTAGCAGGAATATAACTTTCAAGTTATTGGGGTATTGGTGAACCTATTAGTTATAATCAATTCTGGCATCTGGCACAGTTCTCATAGAGAGTAAACAAATACATTTTAGGCTTAGATACTAAGGTGTATGTGATGGCGATTTTTGTTTGATACTTCATTTCCAATAGATTGATATTTGTAAGTATTTGACCTGGGCATACATTTTATAAATGGTAACAGAAATTGAAATGACTATAGCTTTTTGTCATCTGTAATTATATGTTTACTTTGTTTTTATAATCATCTCCGGTTTGTTAGTTGCCACTTTCTGGACCGCTAAACAACAACTTTAAGTAAAAAAAAAAAAAAGCCAAAGAGATGAATGACATCGTTTGAGCAGTGTTTTAAAAGGAATAACATTAATTTCCAATGTAGGCCCGAAGTTTGTTTCTTTTAATACTTTCTTTCCTTTACGATATCTTTAATAGGATGCCACACTATGGCAATTATTATAGTTTTCTTTTTTTGTCTATTAGAAAAGTAGACTCACCTTTCACTTATTGCTGACACTAAGGATAAAATGTCTTCTATGTATAGATATTCAGCTGAAGAAATAATAACTATAAGCTCTGCGCATAGCATCGATCTAGCGACGCGTCCCCTCTAGGCTGTGATGATTCTTCCCCTAGCACTGAAACGAATACTAGCAGAAGGGTTATAAAATATTTAGTAAGTCCTAACCGCAAAGGCCAGTCAGGGGCCGTATCAGACAATTTACCTTTGATAATAAATAAATCATTAATGTAATAAAGTAACTTGGCGCTTTCATAGATTATTTCAAAAATTAAAATTAAAAGACTTATCAGCTATTCCTATGTTTGAATGATTATCACAAAAATATTTTGATCTCATTGGAGGTGATGAGTTTGAGATGAGATAAAATTTCAATAACAGCGACTAAGCCCCTGTAACGATTTTCTTGATCATTTCCGTGAAAAATATTCAAGTATCATAGTTATTTTCTTCCGAGCTACTGGGACTTTGCCAAATTGGCATTTCTATATGCAGCATTTATTTGCTTAGTCGTTTTTGTATTAGCGAAAGTGCCATTTGTAATATCCTTCACATATTTTATATATGCATCCAGCGCTTCATTGTTTGTGCTATAAAAAAAACTATGGAAAATTGTTTTGTCGTCGCTTTGAACTTTGGCAATTGCCCAATATAAGCTTTTTTCGCGAATCTCATCGACATTCTAGAAATATTATAATAACTTACCTGCAAAAATTGGATAAGAAAAAAAAAGTAACGAAAAAGGGAAAAAGTAAATTGAGTTGAATCTGTTGGTGGTCTATTGAAAAAGGGGAGAGGGAAGGGGGCTGCGAGGGAACTGGGTCTGGCATTGAAAATTTTAAGCTGTTCCAATACATGTAGGACTTCCTACAGACCAATCCAATCCAATCCAATCCAGTCCAATCCAATCCAATCCAATCCAATCCAATCCAATCCAATCCAATCCAATCCAATCCAATCCAATCCAATCCAATCCAATCCAATCCAATCCAATCCAATCCAATCCAATCCAAATCCAATCCAGTCCTGTCCAGTCCAGTCTATCGATTTACTTACTTACTTACTTACTTGCTTCCTATCTTCCTTCCTTCCTTCCTTCCTTCCTTCCTTCCTTCCTTCCTTCCTTCCTTCCTTCCTTCCTTCCTTCCTTCCTTCCTTCCTTCCTTCCTGCCTTCCTTCCTTCCTTCCTTCCTTCCTTCCTTCCTTCCTTCCTTCCTTCCTTCCTTCCTTCCTTCCTTCCTTCCTTCCTTTCTTCCTTCCTTCCTTCCATCCTTCCTTCCTTATTTATTTATTTATCAGCAGCCATTTTGTCAAATATGAAAAAGCATCCATTACCATCGGCTGGTCTGCCAATGCAAGGCGATATTTTCGATTGTATTTTCGTAAATAAAGTATTAAACTTTGCTTTAGATGGTTATTTTAAGATTTCATCAGAATATGTGACTCCAAATAGTAAAAAAATCAAAGCTTGACAAGGACTCTTTAAAAGGGAGACCAATAACCAGGTCCCAAAAATATCGAGGTCTACTTAGACGCCTTGGGGGCTTGATCGCCATGGTAACGATATCTTAATGCATAACACGTGCGCGTGGTTTCCCCATTGTTCTAGAAGTAACATTGATTAATAATGAAAGGCGTTGTTTTGGTTGCATCTAAAAATCCGTTTAGTAAAGAACCTTATTGCTCCTAATGATTATGCTGATACTAACCATTTACTTTACTTAAAACTAACCCAAAACAAACACAACAGACTATACGCGTATTGCTGAGGGTAGTGGGTAAACAAACACAACAGACTATACGCGTATTGCTGAGGGTAGTGGGTAAACAAACACAACATTCTATACGCGTATTGCTGAGGGTAGTGGGTAAACAAACACAACAGACTATACGCGTATTGCTGAGGGTAGTGGGTAAACAAACACAACAGACTATACGCGTATTGCTGAGGGTAGTGGGTAAACAAACACAACAGACTATACGCGTATTGCTGAGGGTAGTGGGTAAACAAACACAACATTCTATACGCGTATTGTTGAGGGTAGTGGGTAAACAAACACAACAGACTATACGCGTATTGCTGAGGGTAGTGGGTAAACAAACACAACAGACTATACGCGTATTGCTGAGGGTAGTGGGTAAACAAACACAACAGACTATACGCGTATTGCTGAGGGTAGTGGGTAAACAAACACAACAGACTATACGCGTATTGTTGAGGGTAGTGGGTAAACAAACACAACAGACTATACGCGTATTGCTGAGGGTAGTGGGTAAACAAACACAACAGTCTATACGCGTATTGCTGAGGGTAGTGGGTAAACAAACACAACAGACTATACGCGTATTGCTGAGGGTAGTGGGTAATAAAAAATGAGTATTTTCTCTAGCCATAGCATCATTTATCCTTTTTATTAAAATATTGGTTTTTGCAAATGTCGAAATACGGATTAAAAATATGAAAAACGGTAAAGCCAAGGGCAATATTAAAAAAAAAATTATGAGACAAGCGCCTATATCTTTTTTGAATAACATTTTGTTCTCCTTTTGCTCTTCTCTTTGGAATTGTTTGATAGAGACGATGACAGTGTGGCGGCTTTCTTTTTTTAGATAACAAAGATCTTTGGATAATTGCTCTGAAATTTTGCCAAGCGATATTAATTGCATGGTAATTTTTTGGGGACGGTGTGGGCGGCCGAAGTTGTTTCTGAAGACTGTTTGACGAAAACCGTAAGTATTTATGCGTATTTTATACGCCTGTGAAAATACACTAAGTTTCGCTATAATATGTTTATTATATATTTCAAGCGCTATGGCCCTTCGTCCTTAGAACGTGCTTCGACGAGTGGGCAACGCTCAAACATCAGCAAATATTTCACCGAGGCGTACAACATATATGATATCTCACAATACCATTTATCTATCCCAATGATTCCCCCACGCCTTTGAAGACAGACTTTTCTACAATTTGTCTGATGTTTGTCATATTATTCCATTGATTGAAGAGCTGACCATTGCAATCCCATAACAAAGAATTAAAATTAAGAATTAAATTAAGAATTAAATATATTTTCATTAAGGTAAAATTTTCCCGGCTTCAAGAGGATCAGAAGGAAAAATGTCCTTAACAAGACAAGTAAGTGGGCTGGCAATTTTACTGTGAATTAAGCTTTGGAAATAAATATTTGAATGTGAATGTTCCTGGCTTTAAGAGAGATCAGAAGGGAAAATGTCCTAAACTAGACATTTTACAGTGCATTTTAAAGTTTAAAAACTTTCGGAATAAACGTAAATTCGATTTAATAGGGTAGAGTGAGGTCACATTTGTCATAACCTGCCACATTTGTCATAAAACAGCCACATTTGTCATAAGGGTGTGCCACATTTGTCATAACTTCCGTTATAATATCAATTAGCGAAGCCTACGAAGCCGCTTGCAATCACCATATCAATAAGCAGAGCTCGAGGAGCGGTTTGCAAGCAAATAATGATAATTATAACAATAATAATATTGTCATAAAGGTGTGCCACATTTGTCACAACTGCCATATTTGTCATAAGTTGTGCCAAAATAATGACGTCTAATAGTGCTAGTTTTTATATCTTGCCAAGGGCGGGCGGGCGGGCGGGCGGGCGGGCTGGCGGGCGGGCGGGCAATGCAGAAACATTAAGAAAATATTTTGGGGAGAGGCACAGGATGTTTTAGGCGCACCTGTGAAAAAGCGGGAAATTTCCCCCCAAGTATCCTTGCCATCGCTAAAGATCGCGGTTGATTTAGCTCTATGGCTATATCTGTTTTTTTTTTCCTGCACAGGTGTTTATGTTATCGATGCACTCACTATCAAACCAATCGGGATTAATTGTGCTGTTCTTCATTTTTGCATTAGGGTATTTCAGCCCAGCCCCTCAAGACTTAGATAGTAAACTAGCATTTACAGATTGAGCTCATCAAATTGCTTGCAGTATTTCCCGGAGCTCAGAAAGAGATAATATGTGCTTTATTATCCTCATTCCGTAATAACAGTGCCGTAGCAGGCAATATTGGGGATACAGCCACGGCCCTTCTGGTCACGTCGTTATAATTTTTTTTATTATATTGGGGGAGGAGGAGAGGGGCTAGTGCCCCCAGTACCCCGCCCTGTGCTACGGCCCTGATTAAAATTAACAAGATATCGGATAGAATTACAGCGATTCAAGTAGATTTATCTTATCACTGCACTGTTAGTTTCAGGGAGTTATTTTTACTCCACTCAGAGAGTAAAAACTACTCTTTGCGATGGAGTACTTTTAAAGGAGTAATTTGAACTCCTTTATTGGAGTAAAACCTACTCCACTGAGGAGTATTTTTTTTGTTTACTCCCTTAACGGAGTAAGTTTTACTCTGCTGAGAATTAGTATCGAATTTTTATTAGAAAAAGAGTAATTTTCACTCTTGTTGGTCAAATAATGGAGTAAAAAGTACTCTTTTCTGGGAGTAATTTTAGCAGAGTAAAAGCTACTCCAACTATCTGAAGTGAAAAGAGTTATTTTTACTCCAGATGGTCAAAAAATGGAGTAAAAAAGTACTCCTTTTAGGGGGTAGATTTTGAAGAGTAAAAACTACTCCAGCCATCTCGTGTTGAAAGAGTAGTTTTTACTCCAGCTGTATCTTTTTAGAGCAGTAACAAAACACTCCAAATATATAAAATAAAGAGAGTTGTTTTTTTTACTCTGAATTAGCTGAATTTAAGAAGGAAAACGATAGTCTTTATTATATAAGACAAAAGATAAAAATAATAATTTATCGTATTTATTGGTATTGAGACAAAAAACTCTACCCTGTGCCTAGGAGTTTCCTAAGATTTCCTAAGTTCGATCAAAACAACAAAATATGATTAAACTTCCTAAAAATTCCTAGGATTTCCTAGTATAAGCAGTAGACCAGAAAACTGAAATAATTTGGATAAGAAAATCTTAGAAAGAAGATTTGAAGTTCTACAATTTAGGAACTCTTAGGAAATCCAAAAAGAACATTTTCAATACAATAACAGGCCTCGCCATACTTGCATGTATTGTCAGCTATACTATAACAATAAGAAATGTAATCAAAGACAGGCTTGGACTCGAACATGAGTTTTATGTGGTGTACTTTCAAAATTCGCTCAGAATAAATAGTACTGCATTTAAAAGAAAGATAGGTAGGGTGATAATTGTATAAAATTCTTAGATCCGATTTGAACATTATAAAATAATATATATTGTTTCTAATAGAAATGCTACTTGAGATTATAAAAAAAAATGTCCCGCTTTGCAGATAGAAGAAGGCTCACCAGGGCCCGTAAAACCAAAATGTACCGGGCGTCCCTCGCTTTAGTGGCCGAGAGGGGCTTGGGCCCAAGGCGCAAAACCATAACGGTCGAACGAAAGCCATTATAATAATAACCTCCAAACAGATAGCCGTTTATTCCCGTCTTTTCTACGCGTAATCCACCTTTTTTGAGGATTTGATGGCAGAACATGGAGTGAAGTTAAAGGTTAGTGTGTAACGGGCTTTATAATGCGATAGGTTCAATACTAAATGTGATTTTTGCGACCAACTTCAGCATCAAATCATCGTTCGTGGGCGGATTTCTCGAACTAGACTGATATGTTTTGTGATTCTTTGTTATCTTCCAAAGCAATACTACCTTCTTATGTGTTTCTCTTATTATCTTCGCAGGACATTATGATAGAGATAGTAAAATGTGCTCGAGTTGAAAGCCAGAAAACAAAGAAGTTTGAGGTATAAGGAATGTGTCAATGCGTAAATCGCAAGAAACGAATAAAAACTTCGTAAACTTAAGTTATTCACTAATCACTGTACTTACATCTAAAGCGCCTATGCTTTATAAACTGTTACTTGAAGCACAAAATTGAATAACTTAGCTTAGTAAAAACCTAGTAATCAGTCTTGCACCTAAAATTTGTCCAGATATTTATTTTGAATATCTAATGTTACTGTAGTTGGTTTTTGTCCGTATATTCTGATCACAGTAAACCCTGCATATGAAGAACCTAGTTATCTTTTCAAGCTAGCCTACCAGATTCAAATTTAAATGGTGCATATAGAGGCATTAGGCTTCTAGCTTCTTATCTGAATATACAAAGATGGAGGAGGAGGCAGTTCTTTTGGAAAACCGTAATGACGCCAAAAAGGGTAATGTTCAAAAGCTGTTAAAGTTGTTATAGAAAAATAATATTGTGTTATGTTTGTTTCAGCTTTGTTATGTTGGGACACTTGTTAGTAATTTTGTCCTGGATACCTTATGTCAAATGACTATTATTTTTCAAACATTTTTTCAACTTATATTTTTGTTATTTTTTAGACTGAATTGTTTAATTAAATGATTTGTCAAATTCATAATAACGTCTTTTCCTTGGTGTTTCTAAATTACTCTACTTTCTCCAGTATTAACCCATGAAGTAGGTGGAGTTTAAACGGCCATTTTGTAAAAATAGGGGGGAGGGGGTTGAAATCATCCCTTTAGTTACCCAATTAGTAGGGGGAAATAACAAAATAGGGAGTAAAAATTGACTCCCATTTTGAGGGTGAATTGTACTCTTTTAATGGAGTAACTACAAGCAACCTAGTAAATTACTCCACTTAGCTACCCCCTAAAGTGGGTAAAATCTACTCCCCTGAGAGAGTAGGAAAAAAAGGAGTAAAAAATAACTCCATTTTGAGGGTAAATTGTACTCCTTTAATGGAGTAATAGCAAGCAACCTAGTAAATCACTCCCTTTAGTTACTCCCCTACAGGGGTAAAATCTACTCCCTTGAGAGAGTAGAAAAAAGGGAGTAAAAAATTACTCCAAAAAGGGAGTCATTTTGTACCTCGTTTTTTTACTCCCCTTTTGGAGTTAAAACTACTCTCTGAAACTAACAGTGTGATGCACATATCGTTTGCAAAGATTTATTGCGGTCTAAATACAATCACCACTAAACTACAGAGCTTAGCCAAGTCAACTTATTAAAAATGTCGTCAAAACCAATCTCGACCCTTTGAAGAAAAAAAAATCTTATTTTTCTTTGTTTCAAGGTTAGTGTTGTTTCGAGGCTGTTTTCAAGAAGGCTACTGCTGATGCTGATGGCACTACTGCTAGTTGTCCCTCTCGGATGGCAGCTGCGATTCTCAACAGGTGAGTGCAGGTGGTTAAGGGTACTTTAGGCTATCTTCATAGACACACTTGTTTTGTTCCGACTAAGGGCTGAGGCTCTTATTTTGAGGTCCTGTAAATAAATTACTGCCTTGTACTTTAGGCTATCTTCATAGACACACTTGTTTTGTTCCGACTAAGGGCTAAGGCTCTTATTTTGAGGTCCTGTAAATAAATTACTGCCTTGTACTTTAGGCTATCTTCATAGACACACTTGTTTTGTTCCGACTAAGGGCTAAGGCTCTTATTTTGAGGTCCTGTAAACCTCTTGTATCAAACAAAACATTTTTTCGATATTTAACAGAATTTCTGGCGTATATCGAGGCCTTTTTGCCCGTTTCGGCCTAAAAGTTGATATTTTGGCGATTGCAACGCCCAGCTCCCCAAAGCAACGCGCATGTGCGTCCTTAGAAATTAGATGCTGATCAGGGCCGTAGCAGGGGGTGGGGCACTGTGGGCATGTGACCCCCCCTATATTTTCATGTCAAGAAAATTTAGCTAAATATTGTTGTTTTACCAAACGCTTTGACCTCCCTAAAAGGAAACTAATATATTCCTTTTTTTTGGAAAAAAAAAGATTCTTGTCATTTTTAAGGTTGCCGTATCGCAGGTGCTTCGTAAACTTTATGACTTGTACTCAGAAAAGAAAAACAGCGACTGTGACCATCTTTGGTCAATGCAGAAAGTATCTGTAAAGAAACTCGAAGATTCTTCGGTACCAGTCGCTCAATACGACAACGTTTTCTTCATATTCAAAAACTATAAGGAATGGCCAGAAGTGGCGTGGCTGTGCCCCCCTAAAATTCTCTAAATGTTTCTGTATTGTACCCCCTCCCCATTGTTACATGGCCTGCTACTGCTCTGTTATAGACATTTTCAGTTCGTTAATGACATGAGGTCGTTATGGTATGGTATGGCATGGTGCCTAGATTTGCGTTTTATTTTTTTCGAGGTCACAAAACCCTCAGCCCGATCGCAGATAAGCTGACACGTTTGAAGTGGTATACATTTATTTCATATAATATTACACCCGCAGTGCTTCCTGGGGTATCAAGTAAATAAGCAAATAAGCGTAAAGAAAATACAAATCCAAGTTTCATAACCAGTTATATGAACATTCACATAGCTTTCCGATTCAAGGATTCAGTCGTTTATACATTACCCATGAACCATCGCGGGTTACGACACATGAGTTCTCGAGTGCAACCCCCCCCCCCCCAGTAGTTTCTTTATGTTTCTGTTTTGTGCCCTCCAAAATACCGAGGCCTGTTACGGCACGGTAAAACGCTCGTTATTACTGTAAGATTCTTAAATTGTACTCCTCAAATGTTTTCTTCCATCAAATAACACGGGTTCTATCTTTTGTGACGGCACTTCTTATTTGAGTAAACATAGTCCATGTGATAGCTCCAGACTGACTGTGTCGTCTGAAAGTAACATTCTCGGCTGCTCATACGACAGCAAGACAATCTTTAGTAAGGATCAAGTGCGACTTGAAGGGACCACACCAAAGAATAAAAGTAATCAAGCAGAAATTTACTTTTTTTTTTGTCTGTCTGCTGTCTGTTTTCCCTCCCTCCCTCCCTCCCTCCCTCCCTCCC